>NW_027532182.1:2131864-2215253 GCF_008692635.1 Crocuta crocuta
CAAAGCCACAGCTGCCTGCCGGGAGCTGCCTTTCCCGCCGAGTCGGTCTCCATCTGGATATCACAGGGAGCACCGAGAAGGGGCCATTCGCCAAGGCAGGAACAGCTGGGGCAGAGGCCGGGAGCATCCCGGGCTGCAATCTGTTTGCTGCACAGTCATTTGAGATGCATGGCTTTTGGCTGGGAACAAAATAGCCTCTCAGGATACAGCCAGCCACCATCTGCCCTCCTCCTCGGCGCGCAGGGATCATGGAGCACGGGCCCAGTTTTGACTAGTGAGCAGATCTGATGGCTGAGTTTTGACCAGTGAGCGGATCTGACGGCTGAGTTGTCTGCTTGGAGGAGAACTCAGAGAGCAGGGGCCCGCACGGGACACAAGAGGGCGTTTGCACTTGCGGTGCGTGGTTTCCTTCTGGGGCTTCTGACGCCAGATGCAGGAAGGCGGACTGTGAACAGGAGTTGAGTGGGTGACAGCATTCATTTGTTCGTTTAGGAAGTGGCAGGCCCTCCCCTGGGCACCAGAACTAACTGCAGAAGACGGAAGCTGTGTAAGAGCGCAGCTCAGGGCTCTCACACCTCAAAGCGGCCCAGAACCACCTGGAGAGTGCTGATTCTGTAGGTCTGAGGGGCCTCAAGCAGTGGCCTTTCTAACTCGTTCCCAGGCGCTGCAGCTGCTGGCCCGGGCACCACAGGCTGAGAACCACTGGCACTGGTGGCTAAGGGCCTTGGAGTCGTGCTGCCTGGGTTTGAGTGGAAACCAACATCCCTGCTTCGCAGCTGCAACACCTTTGACAGCTCGGTCCGTCTGGGAATCAGTTCCTCACCTGCAGGGACATACGGGATGGTGATGACAGTAGTCACCGCACAGGGCTCGTGGGAGGGATAAAGAAGCTATGCATACAAAGCACTCAGAGCAGAACCTGCCCTGTAGGAAGTGATTAACACACATTAGCCATTATGATCTGTAATGTTTAAACAACATTTTACACGGAGAACTGTCACGTGTGTGCTTTTGTGAGCAAGGAGAAGATGAGTTAAGGAAGGTCCCTATGTATTTATGCGTAAACATGTTTGAATATGATCTCGAAGGCTCACAGACCCCAGAAAGCGCATCCTCCTTGATGCCCCTAGTGGACTAGAGCGTAAGAGCCACCGGCTTTTGAATCTCACACTGTTGCGTGAAGTGTGGCAGGTAATTTACATTCTAAATTATTTCATTTGGTCCCTCAGTCACTTTGTAAGGCCGCCGTCATTCCTGTTTTACAGGCGAAATAATTGAGGCTTAGAAAATGTGCCAAGGGAGCACGGGAGACAGAATCTGCACCCAGACCTATCACACCTCTGTCACAAGGCCACTCTTCATTTCCTTAGAGCCATTGCATCACCGATTTCTCGACAAGAATATATTTAGTAACGTCCAAGTGCTCAGCCCCATAGGGTAGAAATTAAAGGTTGCTCTTGACCTCAGAGGAATCTCACTGAGGAATGAAGACCGTATCAATATGCAAAATAGCATGTAATTAAAGGCTGAACGACAGATTGCAGCAGAGGGTTTCTGTGGTTCAGCAGTTACTTGCTAGCTCTTCACATTTCCCAGCCTCCCTTACAGTTCCGGCCAATGAATGGGGGGTGGGGTGGGGGGGCATGATAGAACTTACTTCCAGGCTTGACCCTTCTAAACACGTCACATGATCGCTCCTTTGTCTTGCAGCAGTGATTTCGGAAGCCACGTGTTCTAGGTGGCATAGCTCAGAAAACGGAGGAGGACCACCCAACTGGAATCAGATTGAGATGGGAGGGAGAAATGAACCCTTGTGGGTTAAGCCCCTGAAATTTCTGGTCACTGCTGTATAAGCTAGGGTCCAATAACTAGCCAAATGGGAGAGCCACCGCTGTATCCTGACGAGTTCTGGGAATATCTGTGAGTCCTGAAATATTCGGGGGTTATATCAGGGGTTATATTCTAGACCTAGTGAGCCAGAATATTGAGGGAAAGGTCTTAGGAGTCTTTATTTTTAATAAGGTGACACTGGGGGCGCCCGGGTGGCTTAGTCGGTTAAGCGTCCGACTTTCTCCCAAGTCATGATCTCGCGGTTCGTGGGTTCGAGCCCCGCGTCGGGCTCTGTGCTGACTGCCAGCTCAGAGCCTGGAGCCTATTTCAGAGTCTGTGTCTCCCTCTCTCTCTGACCCTCCCCTGCTCATGCTGTCTCTCTCTCCTAGAAATAAATAAAACATTTAAAAAAAAAATAAGGTGACACTGAAGATTGGCCAGTTTGGGGAGCCTGGCCCTGTGGTCCGCTCAACATCCCCTGGTTAATCCCCCACAACAGAAGTGTCATAAGGTGACCATGCAGAAGGCAAGTTTTGGGGGGAGAAGGGTGTGCCTGGGAAAAATCCTGCCTCCGTCGCCTTCTGGCTACATCACTTTGGGCGATTAAAGTATCTACTTCATAGAGTTTTTGTGATGATTAAATGAATATTAGTTATCTATTACTGCGTAACAAATTACCCCAAAACTTGGTGGTGTGAAGTAGCCATTTATGATCTCTCACAGTTTCCCTGAGTCAGGAATTCAGGGGTGTTCCACCGGGCAATTCCGGCTCAAGAAATCTCCCGAGGGTGCAGTCAGATGTTGGCTCCCACTGCAAAATCTAGAGACTTGTGTGGGGCTGGAGGACCCATTTCCAAGATGGTGCTCTCCCAGAGCTGCTTTCCACACAGCGATCCAGGACACCAAAGAGGAAGCTGCAATTCTATCACACATTGTCCCTTCCATCGTATGATTTCCTGGTCACACAGGTCAGCCCTGATTCAGTGCAGGAGGGGGCTAAGCAAGGGGAAGAATATCAGGAGATGACATGGGGGTCACATGTAAGGCTGAACAGCATAAGCATTTCAATTACTATCCCAAATGCCCCAAATGATGCCCACCCTATGAGTAGTTTGTAATAAGCATTAGCTATTTTGTATTACTAACAGAGTGATCAATAACCTATAACTTGCAGCCCCAGCTCCTCTACCGTGTTATTGTTCTTCACTCATCCCTCAGCAGCTCTCCCGAGTGGACCCCAACTGCATACCCATCTCTGTGTGGCTGTTATACCAGGTTAAGGGCTGAGCACTGGGCTCCCAGAGGGCAGGACTTCCATCTGGGTCCCTTGGTATCCCTGGAGCATAAGTCCTGTCCTACAGGCATGAGTGATGCTGGAAGCCAGGAGAGAAGAGGTTGATTAATAATGAATTATTAAACGGGGTTGTCACATCTAACAAGCCTTCATGCTGATTACCTTGCTTGAGAGCCACACGGTGGGGTGGTGCTGTGCATAGTCTGGAATGAGACAGCCTGGAGCAAAAACTCTCGTTCTCATTTTTATTAGCTGTGTGACTTGGGCAAGTTACTGAAATTCCCTGGGTCTCAGTTTTCTTATCTGTCACAAATGAGAATAATAATAGATTTTCCTTCGCGCGGTTGTTGTGTGAATTCAACATCCTAAGCATTTAAAGGGTTTGGAATAGTGTCTGGCTGATAGATGCTCAAAAATATGAGCTGCTATTCTTCCTTCTCAAGCCATCCAGGGATGGAGGTCAAGGACGAGACAAAGTGACAAGGAAATAAAGAGCCGTGTGACCTGCTCAGACCCCTGCATCCCTGACTCTTCAACAATTCCGAGGCAAAGCTAGTGTTCAAATGTCACTTTCGTTGCGGGACTTTCCCCCCAGCCCCTCCAGCTTGGCTGAGAAGGCCGGCCACGCGTGCAAGCTTGCCTGAGCATGTGTCGTGCAGCTGTGAGCACCAGGCCAGGGCTGCGCACCCTCAGAGATGCCTGGCGCAGTCTTGGCTGACTTCTGCGGCTGGGCCTCCGGGAGTGCTGTTACCCATCCCTCCCCGTTCTCTGCCTTTGTCTCTCTTGTTCCTTTTGTGGATTTGTTCCTCAGTGGATCTTGCCCTCCTTTGATGGGGGAGTGGCAAGCAGACGGGGCTGGGGCTCAGCAGGCAGGTGGAGGAAATCAAAGGGCTCCACATCAAAGGAGAGAGGGGCCGATCAGCTGGAGGATTCTCCGTCCTCTGAGACTGGATCTGCGCTCTAATTTGTAAATTTTAGTTAAGTTTCAGAAGCCAACACTAAGGGGCTGCCGGACCTCCTGCTTCATGAAGGTGTTTGTTGAAAGGCTCCAGGGATGTGACCACGACACGGCTTTTGTGGGGCTCCACGGAGGAGGGAGTGCGAGTTCTAGAAGGTGGGGACGCCACGGTGAACTTGACACACAGGTTCATACGGTGCCAGAGCACGCCCTCCACGGGGAGGAGACGGACGGCACAGGCCAGAAGACTTCAGCGAGCTGCCACGGGACGGGGGAGTCGGGTGCGCTGTGGGAGAAGCCTCGGGGAGCGGGCTGTGTGGGGCTGAGCGCTGTGAGCAGCTCGTGCCGGTCTGTGGGGGAGCATTCCAGAGAGGGATGAGCTGGTGCAAAGGGCACCTTACGGGGAGGAGTTCGACGTCGTTCAGGGGGGCATGCAGGCTGGCCTGGTTGGAGCAGACGGACGGAGGGTAGGCCCCACAGAGAAGGGGACAGGCTGGGGGCTGGGCCGAGGCATTGCCGGGACGAGCCCCCGCGGCTGGCTTAAGTGCAGAAGTGACGGCCCCTGATGGGTTTAAAGGGATCCCTTGGCCACCAGGAAAGCACTGTCTTCACGGGGCAGCAGCAGAAGCGGGGAGACCCGTTAGGGGACCCTGAGGAGTCCTAATAAGAGACACTCCCATCCTGATTTACAACGCATAGGACAGTGGGAACTGAGGAAGCGGGAGGTGGACCCAGAGACCTTGCTGGACCCTGCATGTGGCCAGGGAGGAAATGGACAAGTCGGTTAGACTTTGAGGCTTGGGGCTTGAGTCCAGGGGGCTGTGCATCCGCACCGGGCCTGCCTCTGGGTTCTTCTCCGCGCTGTGAGCTAAGCAAGCAGTTGGAGCCCCAGAATGACAGACATGAGAACCTCTGCTTACAGCTCCCGGGGGGACAGGCCGCTGAGGCCCCTCCCCCGATGATGGCACAAGGTGGAGCTCTGACAGAAGGGCGCTGGTGGCAGCCCGTCCTGCACTGTCCAGAGCAGAAAAGGCTTTGGGGAGCGTCCCTGCTTCCGGCCCCTTCCCCAACACGAGCGGTCTCCTCCATCCTGCGTCCCGGCACATGGCAGGTTTGGGCGGCCTTTGGCCTTTCTGGCTAGTACCTCTCTCATTAGAGCAGAGCTTGGAAGTGAGCAGCTTTGCGAGGATGGGAAAAGAGACATGCGGTCAAGGGGTACTGGGTTCCGTGCTGTTGTAGCCTCCGGGCCCTGGCAGCCCCCGCCCTGGGGAGGGTTATCCATGCGGCTTCAGCCCCTGGTCTGGATGGAGCGTCGAGAAACCTCGAAGAGTCTGTGCACCTGCAGCAAAGTCCAGAGGGGTCAGGTACCTGGAGGCGGCCTGAAGGAAGTGCAAGGGACCTGGGGCTCACCCGCCTTGAACATCTGCCTCCTCAGGGGGAACAGCAAGGGGGCCTCCCCAGACCACAGGTGCTATGGAGGCAGGGGTCACCGCTGGCAGAGAGGGCGAGGAAGGGAGAGGAAGAGGCCGCATGTCTGGCACCAAGACCACCGGAGACTTGGTTTTCCTCTGGCAACTGTCTCCAGACTGGACTCTCCCCCCAAATGCTCACTCACTTGCTCACTCACTCAACAGTATTCAAGATCCCAGCAGTATAGCCAGGAGGAAAAATGAGGAAAGACGGAGGAACAGGAGAGAGAGTGGGAAGAGGGTGGGTAAAGGAATAGAGCACAGGCTACAGACTGAATGTTTGTTTCCCCCTAATTCATACGATGAGAACGAATGCCCGAGGTGAGGGCATGAGGAGGGGGGGCTTCTGGGAGGTGCTTGGCTCATGAAGGTGGAGCCTCCATGAACGGGAGCAGGGCCCTCAGACCAGAGACCCCAGGGAGCACCCCTCGCCCCTTCCACCACGGGCGGACACCCCGAGAAGACGGTCATCTGGGAACCAGGCAGCAGGCCCTCACTGGACACCGAATCGGCAGGCGTCTTGATCTTGGACGCCCAGCCTGCAGAGCTGTGGGAGACAAATCTCCGTGGCTATAAGCCGCCCAGTCTGCGGGGTGGTGATGGCAGCCCCGAGCAGGTGGGATCTATTGCTGCACAGGCTGTAACAGCAAAAGGCTGGTGACAACCCAGCTGGCCGTCCACACAGCAGAATTCCACGTGCCCTGAGTCATGAATGTAGCTGCTGTGATTGATACTGATAGAAAGAGGTCTTCGGGATTGATCAGCGAGTGAGTAATGGATTTGATTAAATTTTGACCAAACTTTCTGTAAAGGGCTGGATAGTAAATATTTTAGACTTTGCAAATCACAGGCCACCTCTGTCTCATATTCTTCTTTGATTTTTTTGTTTGGTTTTGTTTGGTTTTCTTATAATCCTTTAAAAATGTAAAAGCCAGGAGAGCCTGAGTGGCTCAGTCAGTTAAGCGTCTAACTCTTAACTTTGGCTCAGGTTGTGATCTCACATTTCATGGTATTGAGCCCTGCATCAGGCTCTGAACTGACAGCAGGAGGCTGCTTGAGATTCTCTCTCTCTCTCTGTCTTGCAAAACAAACAAACAAAAACCAAAAAACAAACAAAAAAACCCCCCACTTTTTTAAAATGTAAAAACTATAATTTCCTCTCAGGATGAACAAAAACAGGCTGTGAGCTGACCTTGGCCTTGGGAGGGAGCTGAGCTGACGTCGGCTGAGCCCTGGATGAGGGGAGGCTGTTTGTACAGGCAAAATCTACATGAGCGAGAACCCCATACCATCCGTGCCCCTGGAGAGGAGGCCTGGGGACTGGGGTGTGGGAGGGAGTTTTCATGTGTGCACTTTTGTTCCTTTTGATAGTTTTGATCATGTGACGTGTTACCAACTTAAAGATAAAATAAAATACAATGAAGCTTCCTGCCGGTTCCAGCCTGACCCTCAGCGGCCTGAAATCACATATATCGGCTTCGAGGAGAGCGCCCTGTGACGGGGGTCCCCCATTCCACCACCAGGGCACACGCCGGCCATTGGCTGGCTGCAACACGGTCTGGTGCCCAGCGTGAAAGTGGAGGTACCACACCCCTCCCCCCCCGTGGCAGATGGACCCAGTGGGCTGGTTGGAAACAGATAGGTTTCTGAGTTTGCAACAGAGAGGCTCCCGTGGCTCCGGCCTGTGGCTGGCAGAAAGGCACCTCGATACCCTCAGCTCCTCCTGGACACCTCGCTCCCACCTCCCTCCCCATGTGGAGGCTGGATGTAACGTGGGGCGTGGGGTGCAAGGATGGGCTCGGAGGCCGTCCCCAGAGCCGCCCACACTTAACGCCTGCCCACAGTGCTTCCTAGAGGGACTGACCCGGCTGAATGCCTTCCGGCCTGCAGGTGCCTAGTGGGGGCTGGGTGCGGGGGAGGAGAAGCCTCAGCACAGGGCATCTTTGCAAGGAGCTGGCAGAGATGGGTTTGGTCTGGCAGACAAGTGTCTCGGCGTGGGGAGCAGAAGAGAAGCTGGGCCACCAGCTTTCACCTGGGGCAGTGGGGGGGGGGTCATGGGCAGGTAGCCCCCTCCCCTGCTACCTAGAGAGGCTACTCCTTCAGAAGGACCAGACCCCTGGGGGCTTTCTTGTGTTCTTGCTGGACCTCTATTGTGGCCGGAGTGGGAACAGGCTTGCTGGTCCCCAGCACACATGCTTTTACTCTTCTCTGGGGACAAATGATGTGCCAGGAGGTGCTGTGCTCTGGGGCGGGAGCCAGATGGGGCTCGTTCCCTGCTTTCAGATCAGCTCATGTTGAGGACTTGCTCTCTTGCGATTTGGATGCAGCCCGGCCGAGTCAGCCATGGGGAGTCTGACCTCGGTGCGTCCCTTTCAGCCATACCACAGCAAGGGCTGCCCGCTCGGATCTGGGCTGACTCCCTTGGCTTCTTGGTCCCGAGTTGAATCCTTGTAATGGTTTAAAACAAAACAGACATCACACAATTGAAGCACTGCCCAGGGTCTGGAAGATCATTTGTCCAATGTCCCCCTTACCTCACTTTTTTTTTTACCTCCTTGTCCAATGCTCTTGTTGACACCATGACCCCTATTCTGGCTTAACCCCTTCCACCTGATTGACAGCCCATAGGCTGGCAAGGAAGCCAGAAAAAATCAGCTCAAGCAAGGTGGTAATGGGGGCCCTGGGGCGTTCGGAATGTATCCTGAGGACGGTGGGGGAACCAATGACAGATGAAAACAGGACAGTGACATGGTGGGTCTCCATTTGCTTATTACATGTGTTTCACACGTATTAATTGAGCACATACTCTGTGCAGGCCTGTCGTGGGCCCTGGGCACATCGAGTTGAACAAGACAGACAAGCTTCTCGCCCTCATGGTACGTTCTCATGGGGAGACAATGACAAGTTAAATAAACAAGTAGACACATACATTCATTAAATTAATAAGACTTTTATATTGAGGAGCGGGAAGGAAATAAGCAGGATTCTGGGCTCGAGAATACAAGGTAGAATCCTCTTTAGAGAAAGTAGGCTACCAAAGTGACTTTCTAGCTGAGCCCTAGAAGGTGAGAAGAAGGCATTCTCATGAAAACTAGGGGAAAAACCATTTCAGGAGGGGTTGGAGGAGCAGTCAGCGCAAAGGCCCTGCAGCAGGAGATTCGGGAACCGATGGAAGGTTGGTGTAATGAGGAAAGTGACAGGAGACCCAGAGGCAAAGGCTGACGGATGTCATCACGGGTAGACTACTGGGAAGCAGGTGGCCATGAACGACGTTGGTGCAGTGATGGAGAGAAATGGGTCTGTGTGAACTCAGAGCCAGAGCCAGGGGGTTGCCAGTGGATGGGATGGGGGTGAGGATGCACGTGGGCTGCACTGTGGGGAAGGAGGAGGCAGCGGTGTCTCCCACACCTCTCCTTGGAGCTGTTTGTACTCGGATGAAGCCTGGGAAAGGGGGGTCGGGTTCGGAGGCTAGAACAAGACCCCTGTGAAGGCTGGATTAGGGGAAGATAGGTCCCGGGCAAGGGAGCCAAGTTCAGGGCTGGTCTGGTATTCCAGGTGGGAGACTGGGATTAGGGCGACCCGTGGGGGGTGGGGGGCAGTAACAGAGAGGAGGGTGGGGCACCCCATGTCCCTGCTCAACAAGCAAAGAGCTTTCTGCTTCTCCAAAGGCTGTGGCCTCCATCCAGAGGGAAGAGTTCGTTTTGGAGAACCCTGAAGTGAAACCACAGACGGAGAAGAGTGGAGGCCGGTGACGTGGAAAATGGGGTCACAGGAGGGACAGAGGCAGAGGCTTCAGCAATGCGGCCTCCTCCAAACACCGGACGCGCCCCATGTGCACCAGGGAGAAGGCCGCCCCGGGAGACAGACGCCAGGCGGCCATGCCCAGGACGCTGGCTAACGGAAGCGGGGGCTCAGGGGACAAACGCAGGGTGACCCTCTTGGGAAGCTTAGGGCAGAGCATTCGGAGAGGCTGTGGGCGTAATGGGCTCTGAGATTTCCGCCCTCGATGCCACCGTACGTCCCCCCAGACAAGCTCTCCTCTCCTTGGCCTTGCTGTCCTGTGGCACTTCCCCTTCCAGCCTCGGAGGTTAGTCAGTGAGGGACGGGACTAGCCTGGCAGCTGCCGGGGAGAAGGTGGCGTGGCCTCTTACGGGCCCAGGGCAGTGTGTGGAGCACCCCAAAGGTGGTCCACCCTGGACCCCGTCAGGATCCTCGCTCACCTGCTCACCCACTCATGCCTGCGTCCCCTCAGCAAATACTGACTGAACCATGGCAGGCAGTGTGCCGGGGGCTGGGGACAAAACAATGAGCACCCTCCGGCCTGTGTCCCCGAGGAAAGGCAGATGAAGAACGGGCAGCGCTGGCTACCAGCCCCCTCACTCCTTCCTTCCTCTCCCTGGCCCCCCTTCGGTCTCCGCGCTCAGCCACGTTGGCCGTCACCCAGGGCCCACTCCCTCCAGCCCCTGGACTCCAGCCACGCTGTTCATTCTGATTTAAACCCCTTTCTTTGGAGCTCCTGGTGGCTCAGGCAGCTGAGTGTCTGACTTCGGCTCGGGTCACCATCTCCCCGCCGTGGGTTTGAGCCTGGAACTTGTTTTGGATTTTGTCTCCCTCTCCCTCTGCCCCTCCCCCGCTCATGCTGTGTCTCTCTCAAAATAAATAAACATTAAAAAAAATTTAAACTCCTTTCTTTAATCTTGTTTCTTTTTTTAAAAAAATTTTTTTAATGTTTTTATTTATTTCTAGGAGAGAGAGAGACAGCGTGAGCAGGGGCGGGTCAGGGAGAGAGGGAGTAACAGACTGAAACAGGCTCCAGGCTCCAAGCTGGCAGTCAGCACAGAGCCCGACGCGGGGCTCGAACCGACGAACCGTGAGATCATGACCTAAGCGAAAGTCGGACGCTTAACCGACTAAGCCACCCAGGCGCCCCTTTAATCTTGTTTCAAGAGACCAACACAGGGGTCAGAATATAAAGAATGCTGAATGGCATTTTTCTGAGTTTGGCATTTATTCTGAGAGCATTTGAAAAGCCATCTACGGCATGTTTTGGGCAAGGGGATGGCCTTGGATTTCAAAGCACCTACCCTGGGGAGGGAGACAGGAGAAGGTCAGGAGAGAGGGTGCGGGCCCCGGAGGCGGGGGGGAGCAGGCAGGGGCCCTTTGCAATAATGGGGCTGAGAGAGGACAGGGCTCCGGGGCGCAGCTAGCCCTCACCACCGACCCCCTCACTCTCCAAGGAGAACCGGGGAGCCTCCTCCCTGCAGAAGGGAATCTGTGAGTTTCAAGTTTACCCAACGTTGGTGGCGCGGCTTCCGCTTCTCAGACGCCTTCGTGTAGGATTAATCCCCTCCAGGCTGTGTTGTCGGGAGATAGAACACAACCTCTCTTCCTTAGAGACGAAGAAACCGAGGCTTGGTTTCAGGTCCACCTGAACTTGAGTCCTCACTCGGACACCCGCCCGAGGAGTACAGCTAGACAGTCACACCACACGGGGCCCCTTGTGGAGTGCTGCACCTGTGGGTGTGTCTCTCACAAACCCGGTTTCTGGCGTCCACCAGCCTGGGGTAGAAGCCAGGAGGAGACAGTGGGTGCTTCTGAACCTGGCAGCTTGAACAGGCCCCCTGGGAGGTGGGGTTGGGGGGAGGGGGGGGCCGGCCTGCCCCACCTTCCTTCTCTCCTTTGTCGCCCTAGGCCTGAGAGGGACGGTTCTGTAGGGGAAAGGGCCTTGGCAGGAAGCTCTCCCCTTGGCGGGGTCCTGGGAGAGGCCCGCCGGCCCCCCCACCTTGCCCACTCTCTCCCGGCCTTTGTTCCCACGGTCAGGCCAGGGAGAGACGATAAGGAGAGAAACCGCGCCATCTGCTGGCCGTTCTGGGCAAGCTCCAGCCACGCCGGGGGAGCGGCAGGCGGAGGAAGCTTGCCTTCCGCGGGGGCGGGGGCATGACTAGGGACGGGTGACTGCTTTTATAGGAGTGACCCTGGGGACAGGACCCCACTTTAGACGGCAGCAGGAAGCTCTAGTGCCAACAGGGGCTGCCTATGATCTGTGCACTCAGGGGATGGGGATACAGTGAACAGTATGTGTGTCGGTGGGGGGGATACAAAGACAATTACAATTGTGTTAATTACAGTGCAATCTGGTAAGAGGAATGATGGGGAAATACAGGGGGAGAGGAGGGGCCAGTGGAGTTGACTTCCTAGGCCCCCGATATGTGCTGCTCCTGAATCCAGACGGGGAATAGGAATTAAACCAGGGTTAAGGGAAGACATTTCAGGGAGAAGATAGAGCAAAACCTGGAAGTTTGTGCTGCCGAAACCAGCGTGCTTGGGAGACCGCCCTGGGCAGGCATCCCCGCCCCCACAGATCTGAAGCCAGTCTAGGCTGGAAAGCATGGTGCACGATGGGAGAATGGTCCTGGTTGGTGACTTAGCGCCCACCACCGAAGGTCCCTCTGCAGGTGTTTGAATGAACTGATCTGGGGTGAAAGGGGGCACTGCTGAGCTAGGTTTAGGAAGAGCAACTCAAGTCAGCGTTCATTCCATCAGCCTGCATTCTAATCAATTCGGTATAATTCAGCCATCATTTACTATACAGGTCAAATCCTATGTAGGTTTGTAGAAGAAGGTGGGACACGAGTGAGCATTTATCGGGCAGGCTGCTGTGTGCTGGGTAGGCGCTGTGGTAGCTCCTGTGGAGAGCTAGCAAGGAGATATGGTCTTCATTCTCAAGAAGTGCCCCCATGACCACCATGGTCATAAACACCCACATAGACTTTTGTTCTCTTTTCTTCCGCCATGAAACCTACCGTCAGGAAAGCAGCTGGTAAATTAGGCCGCACTGAGCAGCTGAGCAGGTGTTTATAACTGGGCCTGAAGTTGTCTCTCACTATCCTTTCTCTCCTTATTTTAGTAACGAGCACCCCACACACACACTCCTTCCCGCCACATCCACCCCCTGGTTTTGGCTAGACATGTGACTGCCCAGCCAGAAACCATATTTCTCAACCTACCCTGAAGCTAAGTATAGACCCTGTTGATTATGACCAATGAAGTATGAGTGGAAATAAGTGGTAACTTTTGGGGTACACCCTCCGCTTCCTCTGTCCCTGTTCCTGTGGGCTGGGATGCAAGCATGGAGTATAGTGGTGAGCAGCTTTGCGCCCGTGGGGAGGGCCCACACCTGATGATTGGTGAAGCCACAGATGGAGGAGACCCAGGTCTATGGAGCAGAACTATCCTATCTCCTCAAGCGTCTGCCGGCCCAGACTTTGACAGGCAAGAGAGAAACTAAGTTCTTTCACCCATGGAAACTGAGTTTTTGTTGAAGCAGTTTCAAATCCGCTTCCGACNAGGAGCTTTCTCAGAGTTCTGAAATCCTAAGCAGAGGCCACCTCCTGGTCTGGGGTGTCTATAACAATGATCTCAGGGCATCACTCAGTTCATTTATCATCCACTTGTTGGGACAGCAACATATTTCATTGTGTGACATATGTCTAAGGTCACATGGCTAGTGCAACATTGATGCCAATAGCCAAGGAGGTCGCATTCTTCTGTCAATGGGACCACTCCATAGTTTACTGTGAATCTATGACATGTGGTACCTAAGGAGTATCTCATCGCCGCTTCCAGAAGAGGCATGAAAGCCTGTCAGACAAGAGCCTGGAGTTAATAGAAACTCAGATTCTCAGACTTACCTTTAAGAGCTCTTGACATTTCCTCAAATTAAGCATGGTTTTCTCTCCTCGGAGATTAGGGTCCTTTGGCACAAGCCAGGGAATACTATTAAGAAATCTTTTTTCCCCCTTTTCTTAAAGTAGTTGTGAAAAGGACAATTAAGCCACAGAAATGCGAGCACTAAAGAAAACAGGAAGTTAGACTAAAGGCAGCATCATGCGGGTCAGGGGATATTTAGTAATTATTAGCATTTGGAAGTCAGTGGTTACGGTTCAAAATAGTTCTTGTAAATGTTCAACCACTGGAAAGTCTTCAAAATGCCATGTAGCCAATAGTTTCTAGATGAAAGTATTTTTGTAAAGTAATAAAAACTCTCTCTCACTTCTGATAGCATCTCAGCTTACTGAGAGAAATAATGAAGAGCCTTTCACACCACACTGGACCCACTTCCTAGAAATTCGTAAATACCAGGCCACAGAGCGTGACAAATAACTCCCAGGCAAGATGGCCACTCAGTGTGTTTAGAGAAGCAGCTCGTGTGGGAAAGACCCAGATGCCTGGCCCTCATGTCAATGTCCTTGGACCTAAGAATCACCAGAAATGGAGGCAGGTGGAAGTGGTAAGGCAGGGCCAGAGAGGCAGAAAGTGGGAAGTGGCCCGATTGAGGGGGAGGTTCAGCTGTCCGTGAAGAGTCCAAGCGTCCTCTTCCCAAAATCGAAGCAGGGCTGGGGAAACATGGCCATTAAGTCAAAAGACCCAGATTTGAGTTCTAACTTGGCCCTGGACCTGCAAGCTGACTTCTAGGCTGAGAAGCAGATCCCTGCTGACTGCAGAGGTTAATGTGAAGAGGCAGTTAAGATATTTGGGGAAATGTGTCAAGTGCCACACATGACTCACTATTCTTTTGTTTGTGAGTGCAAATCAGCGCAGGCACAAAAAACAAAAAACAAACATCTTTTGGTTCAGGTGATGGTGGGCAGTGGCTCTCAGAGCTGATCACAGCTCCCCATATCCTTACCGGTGTATGAAGGACTGAAGTCCTCTGCCGCCTTTAGTTACGTGTCACCTGGGATTTGCTTGTCACTTCCGGGCAGAAGCCATCTGCCACATCCCCTCATCCTACCTCAGTGATTGTGTCGGGACAAAGTTTCCACTATCCTCAGTGACTATGGTGAGGACACTGTCTCGCTGTCCCGTCGTCATGGGCTGGGTAGCAAAAATCAACTTCTGTTAAAGCTAAAAGCCGCTGCAGCCTTGGGAGTGTTTGTTACCGCCGCATAACGTCACACTAACTGCATTTGATTTTCTGTATTCTTGATGCTCTGGCATTTGGGGCCTTGACCCTGGAGACCCTCTCTCCCTGTGCTAATTCCTACCTCCCCTGAGAACGCGACTTTGATACAAAAATCAACCAATCCACAGCCACGCTGCGATGTCTTTTTACCAAACTCTCACACACTGAACAATAGTCCCCCTGGCCCGAGTCACCCCAGGACCAAGTACCGCACAACGAGGGACCAATTCTGTGGTCCGGAGCCCGCCGTAATTGTTCAAACTGGCCAATCCTGCGCTTGCTCGATGGACCTATTCTGCCTTGCCCATTCCTCCCTGTGAAACGCCAATAAAGGCTCCGGGCCATGCTATCCCCTCGCGTCTCTGCCTCCTGACCATCTCCGGCCTTTCCCCATGTGGCCCTCACGCCTTCTCATTCTAGGAATCCCTGTGTATAAACTTCTTCCTTCCTGACAGTCATTTCCAGTCTTACTGTTCCTGATAAAAAGAAATGCCGGGTTCATTGCAACACAGGAGACAGTAGGAGGAGGAAGACGGATTGGCATCAGGCCCACTGGATTTGCCCACCCTCTTCCCACCCTCTGGGCTCTGCTTTGCTCAGGGCTCGTCTCTCCCCTTGCACATGGGCTTTCTCTGTGTGGCAGGAAGCAGGGCCAAGCATCCTGGCTTCCCTACTGGCACCCAGAGGCAGGAGATAATTTTGGGGCTGATTCCAGCAGAAAAAGCCATAGGGACACTCAGATTGGCCCACTTTTGAGTTATGTATGATTGTGACACAATCTGCGGGCCAAGCACATTGACTGGGATTGAGCGCGCACTCCGCACCGTGGCCTGGTGGGTGGGAAGTGCCGGGCAGCCAGCAACACAGGCACGGTGACAGACCCAGCTCTGCCCTTCGTGGGTGGAGTCTGGACATCAGAACCTTGCCATGTCCTACGGAAAGGACTGCCACTCATTACACAAGGTACTGCTGGAAATTGGACAAGCACTGAAGGAGGGAACGTCCTTTGAGCGTCACAGAAGCTAGGAGGTCTTTCTGAGAGATCAGACCAACTAGGAACACGGTACCCACCACAATCCACCCTCCCTGTCAGTGGAAAATAAACCCCTTCAGTGAGCACATGAGGTGAAGGGTAGCAAACATTTGTTGAATTTTCCGGTTATTTATGGAATGCACTCCGTAGAGACTGCACTCAGGTGGTTCTGTTCAGGTCACCTTGACCGAAGGAACGTCCGACTGCCCAGACGCCTATGCTGCTTCAGGTTATTTTCCTATGGATGCCCATGGGAGCCCAGAAACGGGGCTGGGAGATTCTGACTGTGGGTCACAGGAACTAAAAGGGAAACAGAGGGGTTGAAATCACAAGGCTGATTTTAACCTAAGATCAGGTGATTGCTCTCAATCTGGAAACAGTGGGCTGGCTTCCAGGGTCCATGTAAAACATGGAAGATTCATTTCCTGCAGAAAGGACCCACAGCTTTCATAGACTGTCGATGGGTACAGCCCCTATAAAGTTAAGAACTGACATTTTAATGGGAAGTTTGCTCAGCTTCCAGCAAATGGCCAAGAGGAGCTGGGGATTTTTTTTTTTTTTTCCTTGAAATTCCTAGTATCTCAGGAGTAAGTTTTCTCATCTTTCCTTCAGTTCCGGTACTTTCCAAATGGAGCCAAAGTCACAGACCTCCACGTCCCTTGCAGAGTCCCGTGTGGTAGAGAGAAAGCGAGACCGATCTGGGCCCAGGTCCTAATGAGGCCACTTCCCAGCAGGTGACTGGACCTCACTGAGCGGATTTCCCCACTGGTGAGGAGGGGGCGTGACATTTGCTGTCCATCGGCCCCGCCAAGGCAGATGAAGCAATGCCGCAGTCAGCTGTCCAACCTCCTTTCCTTTAGTAATCAGTGCTAACATGACCGAGCCTTTCCGCACGAAAGCGCTGCAGAGTGGGTGCTTTAGTTAATTGCCATCTGATTTTTAAAAATGGGAGGGGGTGGGCTGACACTTGGGAGGTCCAATACCTTGTCACTGAGGCAGAGCTGGCTTCCGACCCTGGCAGCGTGTCGGGGGCGCGTCGTCTCCCCACCCCACCCCTGCACTCATGCACACTGCCCAGAAGCCATCAAAACGGGAACTCAGCAGGCGGGCGCTGCCGCCGTGGGGGGAAGGGGATAACGAGGGGGCAGCCTCACACAGGGGCCCCGGGATGTGGCAGGCACGTGCCAGGGATGGCTCCGCTCTAAGGGGCACTTCCACGCTAGCTCTTAACAAGCACACACTGTCAACCTCGCTTTCCTTTGCTCTACGTGACAGGCAAACAGGGAACATGGGGAGGGTCACAAGCCTGGTTTCAGGTCACAGTGCCCACGGGCTTAGCTGGGAATTACGAAGCTGGGATCATCTTTATGAACATGAGGCAGCACTGGCCTAAGGCAAGAACTCCGGCTAAGGACAGAAGCTTCGAGAAACAGGACTAGAGTCATAAGGTTGTTAGAACTGTTATTTATTTCCAATCCTTCCCACTGCTTAGCCTGCAACGGTGACACAGCACCAAGGGCGGGCCCTCTGGCTTCGTGCAGGAGGGGATCGGCCCCCCTTTCAGACCCCCTAGGCTGGAAGGAGGGCCGACAGGGTGGGGGGGGCTCGGCGAGGCTCTGGGTGGAGGCTGGGGTGGGCCACACTGCAGTGGCCCCGCTCTGGGGACCCGGCCAGCTTCCCCGACGGAGGAGCAGGACTGCCGGTCCCCTCCCTGTGTTCCAAGCTGCCACCTCATACCTGCTGCTGGGAGGGAACGTGCTAGATGAGCTCTACCACATGGGCCTGGATTTCCCGTCAGCCACGCGGGGCGGCTGCCGGAGCCGAGTCCCCCTTACAGGTCACAGTACTGGTTACACCTTCCAGCCATGGAGGCTCCCGCCTCAGCCAGCTTCAGAAAGAGGAAAGATGGGGGAGGAGAAGGCGTGGGGCAGGGCTGCTTCCTCCCCACCCGCCCAGCCTTCTGGACGGCAGCCCCTCCCTGGCCCCATCAGCAGGGGCAACGGCTGGCTGGGCTCATTTGCTGGCCACGGCGGAGAGCTGGTCTCGGATGCGGCCCAGCCCGTCCAGCATGGTGTCCAGCGTCTCCTTACTCAGCTCCACAGTGACAGCCGAGACGGCGGGCTTGTCTCCGCACAGGCTAGGATCCTCCCGGATCTGAAAAGAGAACATGGCTCAGAGGTCAGAGCTGCCTCTCTTCCCGTGGCCCTGCGGGTGAGCGCTGGACCCGGGAGCCCTCCCCAGTTCCCGTGAACCTGAGGACAGGCTCTTTGCTCCACACGGAACCCCAGCCCTGGAGCCATTTAGCAAACGAGATTCCCTGAAGCTTGGGAAAGTTCTGTCCGTGAGGATGCTCAGGGAGGGTATCGGAGGAGCTAAGACTGGCTCACCCCTCGGGCCCCCGACTCTGGGCCGTGGAGTAGGAAGCCGCTGCTGGGCCCACACTGCTGCTCTATGCAGGGGGTGCTAGGGGTACGCGGGACTCACCGGATGCAGAATATAGAGCTTCTAGTTAGGGGTATCTGTTTCTTTAAGAAAAGTAAACTCTACTGATCAAGACTTCGTTGTTAGAGGCACCCCTACTTTTTCATTTTCTTACAGGTCTGATTTCCTGGGTGTGAGGTTAAGTAAACCCAGCATCACTCAACAGACCCTAAAACAGACGTGGGGTTTAAAAAGACTCCCAAGAGAACTGTACAGTGACGGTAACGCCGGGGAGGCGACAGTGTGCGAACAAGAGAAAGAAGGACCATGGCTGTCTGGTTGCTAACAGGGGCTCCCGCCCAGCGCCGCTACACACAGCGGGGGCCCAATCCACAGGACAGGCAGCTGCCCGAGGTGAACCGAAATGATCCCGAGGGCAATCTGAAATATGACGGCGGCCCCCCTGCCTGGTGAAAGCTGAACCTCCCCAACAGCGTGTAAGCTAAACTTCAGGGATCAGCAAACCATTTTTAAAACTTGTGTTTTGTGTCTGACTTACATTTTAAAATGACTACTTTGGGTCTGTGTTTTATTACGTGTATAATATATGAATACAGTCCTACTCTGTAGACTTGACAAAAAAGACCCCACCTGGGGGTGCTAGTGTTTCCTGCGGGGTACAGGTCCCAGAGCTGTGGACACCCGTATTTTCGATTGCTGGCGGGGCACCAAGACACTGCTATCCCGTGGTTCCTTCTCGCGAGCGCAGGCGTACCTTCATCTGGAGCAGGCAGGTGGGGACGGCCATGCGGCTGATGCTGTCAGAGGAGGTTTTGATGTCCACTCTCCAGTCTAGGTCGACCAGGCGCGGCAGGGAGACTGCGAAGGAGACAGCCCAGCTCGGAGTGCATGCCTCTCACGCTCCCCAGCCCTCACTCTGACAGCGCCCCCGGTGGCTGTCCTGCTACCCAGCCACAGAGCAAGTCTCCGCAGGAAAGCCAAGGCCGGGTTCCTGACCTCACAGGAAGGCACAGGCCTTCCTTGCCACCGCAGTGCCGCGTGCGCTTGGCGCTGCTTCAGGGTGGGCGCCTGGCCGGGCTCCTGCCCACACATAGCGCTCCAAGGCAGAGAAGATGAGGCTGGGCCTGAGTCTAGGAAATGTGTCGCTTCGACAACAGTGGAGAGTCGGCTCGAAGACGGGTTCTACCACTTCTCTAAGCTCTGGGCCTGTTCCCTCCTCTGTAAAGTGCGGATAATCTTAGCCTAGTCCCAGGGGTGGGGTGGGGGTGGGGAGGACCCAACGAGTTAATGCTGTCGACACTGTGACTGGCTAGAAAGNCATTCATAACATACCCACTTTTATTCAATCTTTCAAAATAATTCAATTCCATTACTGCTTTTTTCCTAATGGAAATATGATGGGTTTAGGTACTTCACTTTCTGCTGTGCATATTTCCTTTTTTTCATATAAACAATATGCCCTTATTACATTAAGTTTACAATCAGAAAAACAATGAAAAAGTGATTATTAAAAAGGAAAGNAGCTGTTTAGAGGGAAAGATGAGGAAAAATTAACGAAAGAGGGATGAGAACCAGTAATGAGAGGGGCCCGTGGACCTGGACCTCTTCCCCTTCTGGGACCTTCAAGCCCGTAATCACTTCCTGACAGCAAAGGACCACAGAAATGTTTGCCGGCAAGAAGCAGTTTTTTGTTTGTCATACACAACTCAGTGACGTTAAGGCCGTAAGTGTGAGTTTTCATAGGTTAGAAGGGCGCCGGGGTGGCTCGATCAGTTAAGTTTTCAGAGCTTGGTGGGGGGGAAGAAAAGGCTTAGCGCACTGCAGTCCTACTGCGTTATCGTTCTCAGAGACAAAACAGGAAGGGTCAATCTGCCGCATCAAGCATCTATTCCACAAAGTTCTGCACCTGGGCAGACACGGTCAAGCAGACCTGTCTAATGCTACCGCACAGGGCGTCACCGTGAGGTGCCAGGCAGTCAGGACAAAATGTGGTCACGTGTGAGAAAGTCTGAATAAACAATAACACCTCTGGCAAGCAGGCAGTATCTGTTATTCCCATCTGAGAATTCTGTTCAAGACTGCTGCTAAGCAGCAGCTATCGGTTCTGCTTAAATTGTATGTACCTAAAGGATTTTCCCAGAAAATGTTTAGATAATTCACAAAAGAAACAAAAATGACTGGTTAGACATATGAAAAAGAGAGGGCACCTGGGTGGCTCAGTCGGTGAAACAACTGACTTCAGCTCAGGTCGTGATCTCGCAGTTTCTAAGTTCGAGCCCCGCGTCAGGCTCTGTGCTGACAGCTCAGAGCCTGAAGCCTACTTCAGATTCTTTGTCTCCTCTCTCTCTGCACCCCCCCACCCCTCCCCTGCTCACCCTCTCTCTCTCAAAAGTAAATAAATATTAAAAAAGAATTTAAAAAATATGAAAGAGACTTTTGACATCAATCAAAGATATATACACTGAAATGAGGTGCATTTGGCATCTGTGAACTGGCGAAAATGGAAAACGAACTCTCTCGGTGCTGACGAGGGCGTGGGGAGGGGAGCTCTCCGGTCCTGCTGGTGGAAACGGCTGGTGCAGTCTTTCCACCGGCCAACCTGAGACTGTAAAGCAGAGCCTCACTACGGCCTTTAACCAATAAGGAAATGATTAAGCATGTGAGCAAAAGTTCCACAGTAAATTTTTCACCGAAGTGAAAACTGCCATTAGCCTAAACATCCAGCACTCGGGAATTTCTTAACTAAATTGTACACAATTTCTCCACATAAGGAATACATTTAGCCATTACAAATGAGATTGAAGGTAAATATTTACTGACCCGCAAATTCACTATGAAAGCGTTACAAGGAGCTCTCAAGAAAGGAGCACTCACATGTGTTCTAGGATGATTTTCGTCAGCAGGTGTTTGAGGTTCTGGTGGAAATTCTCGGGAAAGAGAGCCAGAATCTCCTCGGCAGAGGACAGGTCACGGAACACGGCCAGCCTGGTGAGGCGGTGCAGAGCCCCGAGCAGCTGCAGGGCAGGGTGGTGAGAGCAGGGGCTGGGGGGTGGCGGCAGGGCCCCGGGCGCCCCGAGGGCCCGCCTCTCCCTGCCCCGGTCACCCCAACAGCCCCATGGGTCCTGACGCCCACGGGCCTTGGCCCGCCCCTACATCCCTGCTGCTCTGGAAGACGGGTGCAGCCTCCTGACCTAGGAGCCTGTCCACGAGCCAGAAACTTCTGCTTGGGAACAAGGGGTTAGTAAGTCCTCTCTCCTTGTGCACAGAATCTGACCCTCAGTTCACTTTCCAGCCTATTCTCTGGTAACATGAGAGAAGCGGCAAGTTAGTGTGTTGCTAGGTGACACTGCCTCAGGTCACTGCCTGGGGTCACGGCCTCAGACCTAAGTCCGCGGGAACCCCCGAGCTCAGCTTCCGGCTGCCCGTTGCCGCCCCACCGGAAGCTGGGCATTCTGAACTGTCACCAGCGGTACCGGCTCCCGAGGGGTCTGGCCTTCTAATCCAGGGTGTCCCTGTCCCTAGGCTGTCAGCCAGGAGGGCAAAGAGAACAAACGGATCGTGTGGGCTGTGCTGACCGTGCTGGGGGGGAGGAGTGCCCGACGCTGGCCTGCTAGGCTGGCGTGTGCCACCCTCCGCCCTTGCAACCCGCAGCCCGGTGTGGCCCGGGTCGGCCCGGGGACAGCACAAGGCTCAGCTGAAACCAAGGAGACTCTCTGGAGGGAACTGCTCTCGGATGCCCTGGGAGGAGGCTGGGCCGCAGGGCACAGCCAAAAGGTGAGGGGGCCGGCCCTCCCGATGAGGGTGCCTGTTAGGGGCCAATGCCCTGCAGGGTCCCCAACAGCCCCGCTGCCACCACAGTACCCAGTCATCACACACCCTTTCCCGGCTCCCTCTCCTTCCCTGCAGGACTGCCCCACTCCCTCCTTTGTGCTTTCCAGACTCACGCCTCAGGGTCTACTTCTGGGGAGCCCAAAATAAGTCCCACTCGCTTCCATAATCTGGCTTCTGCCTTTCCCGTTCTATTGCCTTTCCTGTTCTATAGCTGACTTCAATGAACAGAGCTCTGGGTTAAAAATAGCAATTGTTCGGATGAACTCCGGTTTTAAAAACAGATGTGCCCTAAAAAGAGCAGGCTGTGAATACTGCATAAAGTCGCTCTTCCTTTTGGCCACCCGCTGAGGTCAGGTGGGGGCCCAGGAGCATGCCCCACCCCCCCATCCCGCCTCACACGCCTCACACTCAGGCCTCAGCTCCCTCAGCTCGGAGCCTCTGCCCAGTGACCCCTAAGAAGTCTGTCTGAGCTCTCTGGCTGACAAGCTAACAGCAGAGGCACGTTACAGGGAAAGAAAATCACAGAAAGGCTGGCTTTTGTCCACACTGTCTAGGGAACAAGTCTGAAAAGGAAATGGCCGGGACCTCTGATTCTAGGTATAATTCTCCCATCCAGGCCTCATTTATCATAAGGAAGTGAAGGTTCAAAGACAATAGCTTTTAAGTTCACTAGCATTAAAAAAAAAAAAATCTATTTTAAGTTTGTTATAATGTCAACAGACATTTCAGGGGAAAAATTTCCTTGGATGTGGCAATGACTGGGAAGTTAAGAAAGACACTAGTGAGCTGAGAAGCCAGCGGCCAAAGTTCATTTCTGACCATACTTACTTGCTCCGCTTCCTCCTGGGTCACAGACAAGCTGGAACACGTAATATCCAAGAGTTTTTTTGAGCCAACGGCTGAACTGGAAAAGCTCTCTTGGCACAGCTGTCTGACAACATCTTTTGAGGAGGCCTATGAATTAATTCACAGATGGGGGAAGAAACCAATTCAGACTCTGAAAATACATGTTTTAGAACATAATACTGTCTCAGTCATCGTGGGATACCTCTGGGACGCAAGATTTAAAGGTGCATCGGATATTTCCATTTCTGGAAGGATGCAATAGACGGACTGTTCCTTCTGAGCACAATTAAAACCACATACAGAAAACATAAGCTAACTCTGAAAGGGGGAGGGGAGGGGAGGAGAGGGACCTGCTGTGGACCTCACGACCAAGAAATGACACGGTGGTGACTTTCCGGGATTTTCTTTCTGTTTGTAAATCAGACTTTGAACTGAAGAACAGGGCAACCCAGAATGCTAACAGGTACACAAAAACTCCCAACAAATACCTGCTCTCTTGAGCCAAAGGACCAAAAAAGCTTCGCAAGACAGAGACCTTTTAGGTAATAACTGCTCTACTGCAGCCGAACACCACAGAAGAAAACTAGAGCCACACTGCTGCCTGTGTCAGCAAAGGCTGGGTGGGGGGGTGCAGACTTACACCCTTTGGAGACTGCAGTACGGTGTCCCAAGGCGCCCACCAGAGTGGTGCCAGGGAGGACCAAGTAGGAAGCGGGGGCCTTCATCCCACCGACTGGCAACAAGTCCCGGCACCACATGGTATTAATAGGGACCACCTGGGGCCAGAACTCCCACCCCTGCCCAGTGGCCACAAGGAACCCCCACTTTGGATTTCAGTAGGAGCCAGTGCAGAACCTGGAATTTTATCTCCATCTGGAAGTAATGAGGCAGAAATCCTTTCCCCCTACCCAAGCAGTGTCAGAGAGAGCCAGCTAAAACAGAAGATCCAGAATCTTAGGGTATAATACAAGAATGCCCAGGTTTCAACTGAAAACCATTCATCATACCAAGAGCCAGAAAGACCTCAAACTGAATGCAAAAAGACAATCATTAGGTTGTCCACATCAAGATAAGAGATGTTAAAATTACCTGACAAAGATTTTAAAGCAGCCATGATAAGAATGCTTCAACAAGTACACAGAAAGACACCTGAAACAAATTAAAAAGCCAGAAAGTTCCAGCAAAGAGACAGAAGATACAAAGAACAACAAAATGGAAATTTTAGAACTGAAAAAATACAATAACCAATGTTAAAGGTTTGGTAGATGGGCTCAGCACCAGAATGAAAGGGGCCAGAGGAAAGGATCAGAACCACTCGACAGTACCCAATCTGCACACAGAAAACAGACTGAAAATAACAACGGAGCCTCAGGGGTCTCTGGGACTATACCAAAAAATCTAGCATTCGTGTCACTGGCGTCTTAGAAGGGGAGGATAAAAGAGGGCAAGGCTGAAAAAGTACTTAAAGAAATAATGGCTTAAAACTTTCCAAGTTTAGCTACAGACACAACTGTACACATTCAAGAACTGAAGCAAATTTTCAAGAGGATAAATCCAAAGAAACCCATACCAACACATACCATCATTAAACTCCAGAAAACTAAAGGCAAAGAAAAAAAATCTTGAAACCACTAAGAGAGAAACGATATTTTATCTCTATGGGATCATTAGAATAATAGCAGATTTCAAATCAGAACCCACAGAAACAAGAAGGCAGTGGCACAATATTTTTTCCACAATATTTAAAGATATTGGGAGAAAAACTATCAACCTGGAATCCTACACCAGCAAAAAATACCCTTCAGAAAACGAGGAGGAAATCAAGACATTGTCACATAAAAGGAAACAAAGAAAATCTGTCACAAGACAAAAGAAGTTCTCTTAATAGAAAGGACACAATAAAAGGAACCTTGGAACATCAGGAAGACACACAGAATACAACAAGCAAAAATAAGGGTAAATACAATAACTTTCCTTCTCTTGAATTTCTAAATTCTGTCTGAAGGATGAAGCAAAAATTATACTCTGTCCAATGTGGCTCTAAATGTATGCAGAGGAAATATTTAAGACAATCATATTATAAATGGAGAAGGGATAGAAAGGAAGGTAAGGTTTCCATACGTCATCTCTAACTGGCAAAATGATGACACTGAGAGATTGTGATGTTATGTATATAAATGTAGTAACTAGAGGAACTGCTAAAAAGATTATAAAAAGAAATATATTTTAAAATGTTATAGATAAGAGGGAATGCCAAAAATATGTTCAAATAACCACAGGAAAGCAGGAAAAAGTAAAAAGAAACCAAAGAACATGAAAGAGCAGATAAAGAAACAAAAAAATTAACTGGCAGACTTAAATTCTAACATTCAATCATTATATTAGCTGTAAATGATAAATTAAATATGAGCTGCAAATATGACTCAATTAAATGCTGTCTATTAGAAATGCTCTTCAAGATGTGGTTTATCTATACCATGGAATACTACATGGCAATGAGTGAAATCTGGCCATGTGTAGCAACATGGATNAAAAGAAATGCTCTTCAAATATGATAGAGACAGATTAAAAGGACGGGAAAAGATACATCATGCAAATATTAATGAAATAAAATCAAGACTGGCTACATTAATATCAGACAGAGTAGACTTCACAGCAAAGCAGTGGTGCTCCTTACCAAAAACAGAAAGGAACATTATATAACGATAAAAGGTTACAGCTCCTAAGAAAACATCCTAAATACGTATGCACCCAGAAAGAGAGCTAGAAAACACAAGAAGTAAAAACAGAACTGACAAGAGGGACAGACAAATCCACAAGTACAGTTGGAGACTTCAACAACTATCTTTCAACAACTGATAGAACTAGACAGACGTTCAACAAGGACGCAGAACATTTCAACAACACCATCAATCAGTCTAATCAACGTTCATGGAACAGTAGCCAGCAGCAACAGAAGATACATTCTTCAAGTGCCCGCTGAACATATACCAAGAGAGATCATATTCTGAGCCATAAAACAGACCTCAACAAATCTGAAAGATCTGAAATCAATAGAGTGTGCTCTTGGTAACCACAATGGAATCAAACTAGAAATCACTAACAAAAAAGACGTCAAGAAAATATTCAAACAGTCGGAAACTTAAACGATCTACAGAACAAAGAGGAGCTCAAGGGAAATTTTAAAAATTACACTAAAGGCATAAAAACGAAAAACAAAACCCAAATTTTGGGGACACAGTCACGACAGCGTTGAGAGAAAAATTTACAGCATTCAATGAATATATTATAAAAGAGTAAAGTACTCGAATCAATAGTCTAAATCCCCACCACAAGAACAAAGAAAAAGAAAAGCACAATAACTGAAAAGAAGAAGAAAGGAAACAACAAAGGACAGAAACCAATGAAACTGAAAGCAAAAAAAAAGAGAGAGAGAGAGAGAGAGAGAAATCAATGAAACAAAGAATTAGTTCTTTGAGGGGCGCCTGGGTGGCTCAGTCGATTAAGCAGCCGACTTTGGCTCAGGTCATGATCTCGCGATTCATGGGTTCATGTGTTGACAGCTCAGAGACTGGAGCCTATTTCGGATTCTGTGTCTTCCTCTCTCTCTGACCCTCCACAGCTCGTGCTCTGTCTCTCTCTGTCTCAAAAATAAATAAAGGTTAAAAAAAATAATAAAAAATAATTAGTTCTTTGAAAATATCAATAAAATTGGCAAACTTTTACCAAGGCCCACGAACTTAAACAGAGAGAAGACATAAATTACCAATTTCAGGACTGAAACAGAAATGTAGAGCACCACAGATTCTAAGGACTTCAAAAGGAAAATAATAACTGCAAACAACTCTTTTACAACATGTAAATCTGGTAGCTTAAAGTGGAGAAATTCCTCAAAAAACACAAACTACCACAATTCCCCCAACATGAAACTGATCATTTGAATAGCCCTATAATGATTAAGGAAACTGAATTCATAATTTAAAACTTCCCAAGAAGAAATCTCCAGGCCCAGATGGTTTCACTGGAGATTTCTTTCTTTTTTATTAAAAAAAAAATTTTTTTTTAATGTTTATTTTCTTCTTGAGAGAGAGAGAGCAAGCGAGCAGGGGAGGGGCAGAGAGGGAGACAGAGAATCTCAAGCAGGCTCTGTGCTGACAACAGAGAACTTGATGGGGGCCCGAACCTATGAACTGTGAGATCATGACCTGAGCCAAAGTCAGATGTTTAACTGACTGAGCCACCCAGGTGCCGCTTGATGGAGAATTCTAACAAATGTTTAAAAAAAGAACTAACTAGTCCTACACAGTCTTTTCTAGGAAACAAAAAAGGATACCATATTAATCGGCTCAAGAAGAAAATCACATGATATCAATGAATGCAAAAAAAGCAGCTGACAAAATTCAACATCCATTCTTTGAGAGAATCTCAAGCAGGCTCCATGCTCAGTGCAGAGCTTGATGTGGGACTCGAACCCACAAACAGTGAGAGCATGACCTGAGCCAAAACCAAAAGAAAGTTGCTTAAATGACTGAGCCACCCAGATGCCCCTCAACATCCATTCTTGATGAAAACTCTCATAAAATTAGAAACAGAGAGAAGGCTTTCCATAACTTGATATACAGCATTTACAAAAACCCTAGAGATAGCAGTATACCTAATGGTGAAAATCTAAAGTCAGGAACAAGCCAAGGATGTCTGCTGTCACCACTCTTTTTCAACATAGTGCTGAAAATTCTAGCCACTGAAATAAGAAAAAGAAATAAAAGATCAGAAACGCAGAAACAAAGCTGCCCTATTTTCAGAAACCATGACTGTCTACACAGAAAATCCCAAGGAATGTACAAAAAAACCTACTAGAATAAGTGAGTTCAGCATGTTTGCAGATATGAGATACATGCAAAAAATCAGCTGTTTTTCTAAATGTTAGCAATGAATGTGTAAACATTGGAATTAAAAACACAATATTAGGAGTGCCTGGCCGGCTCAGTCAGAAGAGCATGCAACTCTTGATCTTGGGGATTGTGAGTTTGAGCCCCACACTGGGTGCAGAGATTACTAAAATAATAATAAAACTTTAAAAAATAAAAACACAGTATCAGTTGTAGTTGCTCAAAAAAAGAAAAATACTTGGTATAAATCTAGCAAAACATATATAGGACTTGTATGCTAAAAATTACCCAACACAGATTAAAGATATCAAAGATCTAAATAAATGAGGAGCTATATCATGGATTGGAAGATTTAACACACTAAAGATGTCAATTCTTCCCTAAGTGATATACAGGTTTAACACAATTCCTATAAAAAATTTCAGCAGATTCTTAAAAATATAGACAAAATCATTCTAAAATGTATATAGGAAGGCAAAGAAACTAGAATAGCTAAAACAGTTTTGATAAAGAATGAAGTAGGAAAAATCAGCCAATCTGATTTTGAGACTTATGACATAGTGACAGTAATCAAGACTATGTGGTATCATCAGAGGAATAAACAGATAAATGAAACAAAATAGAGAATCCTGAAATAGAACTTACACAAGCTTACCCAACTGATTCTTTTTTTTTTTTTAAGTTTATTTTTATTTATTTTGAGAGATAGAGAGCAAGCAGGGGAGGGACAGAGAGAGAGGGAGACAGAATCCCAAGTAGGCTCTGTACTGTCAGTGCAGAAAACAACGCAGGGCTCGAACCCATTAACAGGAGATCATGACCTGAGCTGAAATCAAGAATCAGTTCATGTGACTGAACCAACCAGGCGCCCCCCAACTGACTGTCAACAAAGTTGCAAAAGCAAGTAACTATGGGAAGGACAGCATTTTCAACAAAGGGAAATGGAACAACTGACCATTCACAGGCAAAGAAATAAATAAAATCAATCTCAAACTGTCTCTCACATGTCATACAAAATTAACTCAAAATGGATCATGTACTTAAATGTAAAATGCAAAACTATAAAACTTTATAAAACACCTGGAGTCCTATGGCTTGGCAAAGAGTTCTTAGCCATGACACCAAAAGCACAATTTATAAAAAAAAAAAAAAACTGTTGATAAATTGTACTTCATTAAAATGAAAACTTTTGCTCTGTGAAAGTTCCTGTTATGGTCTGAATGGTGTCTCCCTAAAATTCATGTCAAAGTCCCAATTCCCAGAACCTCAAAATGTGGTCTCATTTAGAAACAGCGCTGTCGCAGATGTAACTAGTTAAGATGAAGTCACAGAGTGGACCCTAATCCAACAGGACCCATGTCCTTATTTTAAAAGGGAATGTAGACACAGAGATGCAAAATGGGAGAGCACCATATGCAGATGAGTGCAGAGATTTACAAGCTAAGGTACACTAACTGTTGCCAGAAACCAACAGAAAGTAGGACTTAGCCTGGAACAAATTGTTTCCCACAGCCCTCAGCAGTAAGCAATCTAGCCAGCACCCTGGTCTCAGACTTCTGGACTTCACAACTGTGAGAGGATAGATTCCTGTTGTTTAACCACTAAATCTATGGTACTTTGTAAGGGCAGACCTAGCAGTTAATACACCGCTATGAAGAGGAGGAAAAGATAGACACCAACCAGGAGAAAATATGTGTAAACCACGTATCCAACAAAGAACCAGTATCTAGAATGCATCATCTCAAAACTCAAAAGTAAAAAAGCCAACAATGCAATTAAGATGTGGGCAAAAGACATAAAGAGATAAGTCACTGGAGAAGATATACAGATGGTTAATAAAGATGTGAAAAGATGTCCAACATCATTAATCATTAGGAACATGCAAATTAAAACCAGAATGAGAGGCGCGCCTGGGTGGCTCGGTTGGTTAAGCGACTGACTCTTGGTTTCGGCTCAGGTCATGATCTCACCATCATGAGACTGAGCCCCGCACTGGACTAGGCAAGTGTGCAGCCTCCTTGGGATTCTTTCTTTCTCTCTCTTTCTCTCTCTCACTCTGTCTCTCTCCCATTTGTGTATGCACACACCTGCACTCTCCCTTTCAAAATAAACAGTAAAAAAAAAAAAAACCACATATAAAAACAAATAAACCCATCAGAATGGCTCAAATAACACACAGTGATGACCACGAATGCTGCAAGGATGGGGAGAAATAGGACCGCTGATCCGTTGCTGGTGAGAATGTAAAGAGGTACAGCCACTCTGGAAAACAGTTTGGCATTTTCTTAAAAATTAAAAAAACAAAAAAACCCACAAACCATGCGACTACCAAATGATCCAGCAATTGCATTCCGGGGCTTCTATCTCAGATAAACGAAGACTTGCGTTCATACAAAAACCTGTACACAAATGTTTTTGGCAACTTTCTTTGTAGTACCAAAAAATCGGAAACAATCTACATGTCGTATCATGGATTACTACCTAACGATAAAAAGAAAATAACTATTGATACTACATGGATGAAGCTCTAGCGAAATGGGCTAGGTGAAAAAGCCGATTGCAAAATGTTATGTGCTGTATGATTCCATTTATATAACAGGCGTCAAATGACAAAATTATAGAAATGACGAACAGGTCAGTGAATGCCAGAGGGCACGGAGAGGGCGAGGGCAGGGGGAAGTGGATTTGGCTATAAAAGGGCAGCATGAAGGCATGTGATGAGGGCAAGGTTCTGAATCTCCACCCTATCAACGTCAATATCTTGGTTGTGATATCATATTAACTGTTTTGCAAGATGTTACTGATAGAGGAAACTGGGTAAAGGGTAAATGGGACCTTCCTGTATTCCCTTTTACAACTGCATCTAAATCTATAATTACCTCAAAATAAAAATTTAAAGTGATATTTACAAAAAGAAAATACATAGAATAATAGGAATGAAAATGAATTAACGATTGCTACATAATGGCAAGAAAAAGCAGCCAGGAACAAAAAAAGTATATGCTGTATTATTCCTTTAAACTCAAACATGGGCAGTAATAAATTGATTCTCAAATTAAGGACAGTGATTACTACCGGGTTGAGGAACAACAGAGATTTCTGCAGCACTGGTCATGTTTTGGTTTTGATAAACGTGTTAGTTACATAGGTGTGTGATAAATCACCGAGATGTGCACTTTTCTGTTGCACATTAATGATAATTAATGACTAATGATAATTTTTTAAAGTTTATTAAAGAAAAAAAGTCCATACGATGAATAGGTAACAGGGTGGTCAGCAGAGCCACAATGAGGGTGGAGAGGCCCAGGGTGGGAGCTGAGAGCCTTGGCTTCCAATCCCAGCTTTATGACTTCACTCATTGCCGTGTGCCAGGAGTAAGGATACTTGCTGGGGATACACTTGTCAATAACACAGAGCAGATGCTTTTAGCGAAGGAGAATACAAGTGCACGCTGATGAGACCAAGGCAAAAGAGTGGCCACTGCAGGAACCAATCAATGACGATGCTGTACCATGACCTGCCTAGTATTATGAACTCAGCCTTCTTCATCTGGAGTTAAGAAAATAAAATTAGTCCCGATTGGATCTTCCACTCTGTAAGAAAGGCAGAAAAGTGTCTACAAGGGAAGAAAAAGCCGCCCCTTCTGCCATAGGCGATGTCAGAGTTAAACAAGTAATCAATCCATCATTTCATTTGGTTTTAAGAAGCCTCACAATCTCGCAAATAACTCTCAGGAGAGTGTTTTGGCCCTTACGCAGGTCAAAGCAACTACAGAAAACTCGGGACTCCGGAGAAGAGAACGCACACTTCACTTGGGGGGCTGTGTGGGCGCCGAGGAGGCAAATTTGCCAACTACGGAACGAAGAGCTGCGGGATGAAATGGGGAACTCGCAACGCGGATCTAGCACTTTCCACCGCAACCAATCCCGAAAGCCAGCCCTAGAGACTTTTAGTAGGGGGCATTTGTACAGTGCCCGCATGTCCGCTATCTGATTTGTCCCTCCACCATCAAGGCAGGGCGGTATTAATTTCATGCTTTCAAAACTCGGAAAGGCGCAACTTCGGGGTCACCCCAAGAAGTAGTGGCAGAGTTGCGGCTCCAAATCAGGGTCCATTTAGTCTTCCCTTTCCTTCCCAAGGTCCCGGGGACAAAGACTCGCCTCATGCTGTCCCCACCCCTCCAGTTTACCTTCAACAGGCTCTGGAGCGCGGCGAAGTTCTCCACTGTCAACGCAGCCATCTTCCCCGAGTCACCTGACGGCGACACTCGGAGAAGCTCGTCACGTGGCTCCGAGGCCGCCGCAGAGCATGCCGGGGGCTGTAGTCCTTCAGTTAGTGGCGGCTGCCCGGGTGTGGCGCTGCAGGATGGGAAGGGGCCAATAGGCTGCGACTGCGACCATTGGATGGCTCAGTCTGGGGACTCCAGGACGGTGGAGTTTGGAGGGCTCAGGCGCGGGATGATTTTCCCTAGTGGACCTTTGCTTGGCTTGGCTACTTACTAGGTCCAGGAAAACTGATTTTCCTTGACCCATGTGGGTGGGCTGGCTGATTTGGGGAATGCACTTGCAGGAGGTATTCACACCCATATGTAGTCCCCTCCCACCTGTACCAGGATTGGTCTGTGTGGCCAATATCAGGTGGCAGAAGTAAAGGTATGTCACTTCTACACTTATTTATAAAAGACTGCAGCTTTTGGATACCCTGTTTTCTCTGCTGCTTTTTCTTGACCCTCTTGCTCTGGGGAAAGTAAGCTGTCATTTTGGGAGCAGCCCTCTGGAGAGGTCCATGTGGCAAAGAACTGAAGCCTCTGGCCAATCGCCAGCAAGACACTGAATCCTGCCAACATCATTACTGAGTTTATAAAGCAGCTTCGGTAGCCTCAGTAGAAGTTTGAGATGACAGTAGTCTTGGCCAACATTTTGACTACAACCTCATGAGAGATTCAGAACCAGAACTACCCAGCTAAACCACTCCCAGATTTCTGGTCTTCAAGAACGGTACGGTTAGAAATGTTTCTTGTTTTAAGCCCTGAGTTTGGTAATCTGTTCCATAGCAGTAATAACTAATACAAGAGGTAATAAGGCATGGTGGGTTTAGGATTTGAATCCCAACTCTGCACGTTATTAACTGTACCTTGAGCAAATCCTGGAACTTCTCTGAGCCTCGGTTTCCACATTTGTTAAATGATGTTGATCACACCTACCGCGGAGAGCAGAGCTGATTGATCGGTGTTGCCGCATGGAGGGTGTGCCGCTGTCCTCGCCCTTGTGGGCAGGTATGATATGAGGAGATCCCTTGGGCTCCAGTAAGTAAAAGGCAGGGCTTACAACCCTGGACCATGTCATCCCATTTTGGTAGAGCTGCCCAGACTGCCACTACCATGATCAATTTAAAGGTTTGTCTGCGGTCTGTAGAGCTTCCAGCATTTCCTAACCCGTTAATGTTTTCATAGAAAGGAACAGAATAGAATGTCAAGAGTTTATTTCCATAATTTGGTCCCGCTACTCAGAATTTTCCCCATTTTACATATGAGGAAACTAAGGTACGGAGAAGTTAAGTAATGTGTCCAAGGTCACACAGCTAAGTAGTGGCAGAACCCAGATTCAAACTTGAAAAGTTGGGTTCCAGAGTTTGTGCTGTTAACTCCCAAGCCGTACATGCCTCATTGTCTTCACATAGCTGAAAACTCATGCTCCTTCTGTCTGGATGTCTGACTACCTTCCCAAGGGGGCAAGAGCCATCTCAAGGTGTTCCTGGACAATCAGCCCAGTGGTGTGATGAGACACAAGATGATGGGTGGAAGAGGTACCTTTGGAAAAAGACTCAGGTTCAATTCCTGGCTCCTGTGTGCCTCTGGTAAGTCACTCCATTTCTCTGAACCTCAGTTTCCAAATGGGAACAGCAATTAAAATACTTTTTGACCATGATGGGTAACTCAAGGATGACTTATACCCCAAAGAGGGAAGGGTTATTTATTTGGAGACTCCATTTTAGCCACTGGCAACTCTAAAGGGCAGAGCATTCCTGTGCTATGAGAATGAGTTGCCAGTAGTGATCACCCATCTCAGTTGATCCAAGAATGAGGGATTCCCTGGGCCACAGCACTGACGCTAACACTGGGAGAGTCCTGGGCAAACCAGGCTAGATGGTCACCCTCATGTGACCTGCGAGCCTTTGAGGGAAATCATCCTTTGGGAACCTGTGTTCTGCCTTCTCCAGTGGGGCTGATGTGAGGAGAGCAGTATGGATGCAGAATTTTTTAATAGAAGGTCATTAGGGGTAACAATCATAGGTTGTGAGTTCTTTTTTTTTTCTAATAGCTTTATTGAGATGTAAATCACATACACAATTTACCCTCTTACAGTGTACAATTCAGAAGATTTGGGTATATTCACAAGGTTGTATAACCATCACCACAGTGCAAGAACATATTTACCACCTAAGGGGTGCCTGGGTGGCTCAGTCGGTTGAGCGTCCGACTTCAGCTCAGGTCATGATCTCACGGTTTGTGGGTTCGAGCCCCGCGTCGGGCTCTGTGCTGACAGCTCGGAGCCTGGAGCTGCTTCAGATTCTGTGACTCCCTCTCTCTCTGACCCTCCCCTGCTCACGCTGTCTCTCTCTCTCTCTCTCTTTCTCTCTCTCTCTCAGAAATAAATAAAACATAAAAAAATAAAATAATTCATTTAAAAAAAGAACATATTTACCACCCAAAAGAAAAAACACGCCCTTTAGCTAGCATCCCCCCTTCTCCCTCCACTACACCCCAGCCCCAGGTAACCACTAATCTCCTTTCTCTCCTCTCGATTTGCCTGTTCTGGACATTTCATATAAAATGGAATCATACATGATTGTTTTTATCAATTTCCTCCACTTAGCCTGATGTCTTTAAGGCCATGCATGCTGTATAGCATGTATCAGTACTTCATTCCTTTTGATTGCTGAGTATTTCCCATTGTATGGCCGGATGACATTTTGTTTATCCACTCACCAAGTGATGGATAGTTGGCTCATTTCCGCCTTTTGGCTATCCTGAGTAATGCTCTGCGAACACTCTTGAGCAAGCTTTTGTGTAAATTCATAGTTTCCTTTCCCTTGGGGTATATAACCAGGAGTGGCATTCCTGGGTCACAGGGTAACTCTGGGTTTAACTTTTTGAGGAACTGCCAGACCGTTTCCCAGAGCGGTTGCACCATTTATGTTTTCATCAGCAACATCTGAGGGGTCCACGTTGCCCGCATCCTCCCCGACACTTGTGATTATCTGTCTGTCTGATTCTAGCCATCCTGGTGGGTGCGAAGTGGTGTCTTGCTGTCAGTGAGCTTGCTTCCAGTTGAAATGTGCATAGCAAGCGCATGTGTCATTTAGGCTCTGATGGTCATTTGAGGTGACTGGTGGAGATTATGGAGGCTTAAAGCCCAGCCTACCCTTTGGTCCTGCCACCAAGGCTGATCTGCCTTCTTCATCAGAGGAACGCCTGCAGGAGGCAGACCAGGCCCAAGGGCCTGTGGTCCTTTAGGGAGAGCCCCTCATTTCCCTCATTTCCCTTTTTCTCTCCCCTNTCACTTTGCACTAACGGTGTCTTTGTGAATGCAGTATTTCAACACTGGGAAATGTGACATACAAATCCAGATTCCTGGCTTTTCTCTAAAACTGGACAGGCCTAGGCACGCTGCTCCCACCTTGCCGCATGGCAGCAGCTGGCTGGGGCTGAGCCCCGGCTGCCCCCCGAAGACGGGCATGGGCTCCCTCCCCATCCCCGCTGTCCCCACTGCTCCCTGTTACGTCACACTTGGCCCTCTGCACACGTGGTCACCTGTCTCATCCCTGCCTGAGAGTGTTCATTAGTGCCCAGCTTCCCTCAGGGACCTAACGGGGTAAAGCTAGGCCACAGTCGATGCCAAGGCTGGGTGTGTATTTGCGATCCTGGGGTTCCCGCTATCCGCGTCCTCATCCTGAGTCCAAGCAAGCTGCAGGTGCGGACATCTAATTTCCCATTCGTGCTTCCCAAGTGACTTGTATGGGCCAAGCGCTGGTCTAAGAGCTTCGCGTGTGTAAACTCATTCAGTCGTCTCAGGGGCCCAAGAATAATCCCAGCTTACACGTGGGAAAACTAAGGGTCAGAAAACGAACTCACAAGCCGTGGCTAATTAGTGGCAGACCAAGGATTTGAAGGCGGGGCAAATAAGGTCATTGTGCGAGCTCACTCATAATACGGTGCCTGGTCCGTTAGGGGCGCTCAGTGGAGGCTCCCGCTTGAAGAATCACCTGGCCTTGCAGCTGTTGTCTGCTCCCCGAGTCGGGCAGCCCTGGCCAGGTGCCCCTCGGGGAAGCTGGGAGTTGGAGTAGATGACCTATGTGTTTGGACAGATGATGTCTGTGATTCTTTTCAGCTCTAACTTGGGGTGGGCCTCTGAAAGCTAGCAAGAGAAGAGGGGAGGGAGGCGAGAGGGGCATTTTGGCAATTTGTGATGCCTGGAAGACTAGCATGCATTCAGTCGGCCACTCCTGAGGGGAGTGCCCTGTCTTTCCACTTGAGAACGCCGTGAGCTGGGAGTCCAGAGTTCCTCTCCTGCCTCCAATGACCCTGGTGGGTATGATTAGTAAAGTCCAGAGTGCATGAGGCTGGGAGGGCCCTGTGGCCTTGTTTCTCAGCCTCCGTCCCCAGGAGCAACCCAGAAGTGGCTGGTAACACACAGCATTGTCCTCACACACAGGCCCTCTTTGTTTCCCGATACACAGAGAGGAGGCTGTAACAATGGCCTTGAATGGCACTTTGCTCTCCTTTCTCCAATGTTATACTCATTTTTTTTTTTTTTTAGTTCTGGAATCAGCTAGACAATTATTTCCTGCGGGAGGTATCAGCTTTTCATCTTTTCCGTCCGCTTCTCTGTCAGTCCTTAGTTAGGCCCCAGCTCTGTGGAAACTGAATGGAGAGCTAGACCCAGAGAGAGTGGGGCCCATCAAAATGTCACCTTCACAGGAGGCTGGAAAGCGATGGCACTTCACCTCTCCCCTGCAAGGTGGGACCGGCCCTAAAGGAAGGAACCAGACCAGGTAACCTTGGAGACAGATGGGCTGAAAGCTGCTGATGGGGAGGGGGGCCTGGAGGCAATGGCTGAGGGGAATGGGTTTCTGTTTTTAAGATACCCTGTTTGCTAGAGAGCCACTGTCTGCTGGTAAACACATAAATAAGCAAAAGCACCTGAGGTCAGGTTAGGAGCCTCCCAGTTAGAACACTCTGCCTGTCTGACCGTTATTCGATGCCTCTGATGTCTTGGGGTTACAAGAAACTTCAGGGTCCATGTAGAGCTATTGAAATAACTGTTCCCTTAATATTAGCTGCCATTATTAAGCTTTTACTGTATGTACTATATTTGTATATATATTACTATACGTATCTTACTGTATTGATAGCAATTATAGCAAACACTTATACAATGTGGTTTCCATTCTTGCTTGATTCAAGCCCAGCACTCTGGTCCTAGAGTCTGTGTTTTTCATCACATGCTTCTTGTATAATGTTCTTTACACGAAATCAAGGTTATTCCAAGGTTTAATTTTGAGAGGTAGTGATGTATAATGATAAATGTATATGGAGTCCTTTGCCCCCTGACAGGCAGTGTTCCAAGTGTTTTGTTTCTGTGTCCTTCTTTATTCCACACAGTAACACTATCAGATGGGTACTTTTATTAACTCCATTTTATTGATGAGGCAATTGAAGTACAGAGAAGTCGGGTAACTCTCCCAGGGTCACACAGCTGTCAAGTGGCAGAGCCTGGATTTGAACTTGATTCTCTCTGGAGTGTTATGTGGATCTAAAGCCTGCCCAGCTCTGTGGCTGGTTTGGAGTTAGTGCCCTCCTCTGCGTCATGAGGTCTAGAGGGTGGCATTTTGTCCTGGGCTCTGTAGAGCATCTGTGCTTCGGTTATGGGTGTGAAGAATACAGAAGATCTTAAATGGCTTGCCTGTCGTGGTCAGCTTTCGCCTTGCCTGACGAAGATGGAACTGCCAGTGGTGGCAGGGAAGGAATTTAGAGTGAAAATCACTCAACAAATGCTGACTTCTACTTTGCCGGAGACTGGGCTCCGTTGCCACATATGTAGGAGAATGTATGTTAAATAAACTGGACTCACGGCACACAATCGGGAAGCCAGCTTCATTTTTGCCTGTTACTGCCCCTCAACTTTTTTCTGTGGTGTCCCTCTCTTTCCTTGCCCCAGGATGAAAGTTAGGGCAGGCCCCTGACTCTTCTGGCTACGTTTCTAGTTCTGACACTGACTCAGTTCAGTAACGCCTATGTTCAGGTGTGTGGAATACTCCAGACCTTCAAACTCTGTTCCAAGTGGAGACGGTCTTCCTCCCCCAGCTGGGGCCTGGAGCAGGGAATGGGAGTCCGCAGGCGATTTCCTGCTTCTCACCTATGCTTCTGTCAGGCTGAGGATCCTGACCCCCGGCCGGGACCAGAGGAGAGGAGAGGAGGGCGAAGAGGAGCAGGTTACTTGCTAATCCTGCTGTTACCTGGCTGGGCCTGGTGGGTGTTTACACCTGGTTCATTACCTCTTGGCACAATTGTGTAGGTACTTCTGAGAACACCCTCCTTTCTGAACTGCTGAGCCCTTGAAGCTGGCTGCCTCAGCCTCCTTCTCCTGTCCCCTAGAGCCTGAGCAGTGCTTATTAGTTTGGTGGGGCAGCCAAAACAGATACCACAGGCTGGGTGACTGAAACAACGGAAGTTAGTTTTCTTACAGTTCTGGGCGCCGGAAGTCAGAGATCAAGCTGTCGGCAGGCTTGGGTTCTTCTGAGGCCTCTCTTATTAGCTTGGAGATGGCCATCTTCTCCCTGTTCTCCACACGGTCTCCGCTTTGCGTACATGCCTCTCTGGTATCTCTCCATGTGTCCAAATCCCTTGTAATGAAGACACCGATCAGACTGGATTAGGGTGACACTAAAGACCTCATTTTAACTCAGTCACCTCTTTTCATCTTTTTTTTTTTAATTTCTGAGAGAGAGAGAGAAAGAGAGAGAGAGAGAGAGCATGAGCAGGGGAGGGCCAGAGAGAGAGGGAGACACAGAATCTGAAATAGGCTCCAGGCTCTGAGCTGGCTGTCAGCACAGAGCCCGACGCGGGGCTCCAACCCACGAACCGCGAGATCATGACCTGAGCCAAAGTCGGACGCTTAACCGACTGAGCCACCCAGGCGTCCCTCAGTCACCTCTTTTAAAGCCCTGTCTCCAAATACACTTACATTCTGAGGTACTGGGAGTTTGGGGGGCACACCATCCAGCCACACGGTGCTGTCACCTTCTGTCTGTGAAGAGCTTGCACTCCTCCTGGAGACCCTCTCAGAGAGGATCTGCACACCCCACGAGGTCGTGGGTTGCACGCCTCTGGCTTATCAGAAACACTCAACCCCTCTTTCCCCGGGCAAACCCCAAAGCCGCCAGGCCCCCTCACTGCAGCTGGCCGCCCCATCTCTCCTCGCTTTGAGCTTCCAAAGCACGACGCAGACGTTAGTCCTCAGAGATGTTCAAGCTCCAGGGACACGGTGTCTTCGAGATCACTCTTGGGAGGCGGGGGGTGGGCGGTTAGGGTGCGGAACGCGCCTCCTGCTCACTCCGGAGCTCCTCCTCTGCGCTCCGACGGTCTCCTCATCCAGCCCTCCTTGGTGGCCTGTGCATGGTCCAGTAAGGTGGAACTGGTTTCTTTCACAAGTCCCGCACGACAGTCACAGCTCACATGGACTATGTCATGTAATGTGCTGTGTCTTCAGCACAAACTGAGACTAAAATAGGCTTCCCACCCTGCTACCCCTAGGATGTCTCTAACTTTGATGAAGAACCCTATGAGGAAGATAATAGTGTCCACATCTAGCTGAAGGAGGAGAATCTGGAGATGAGAGCGGTGCAGGAGCCCCCACCCCCCCCCGCCCGGGTAGGCTGTTGAGCCAGTGCAGGGGAGGGAAAGGAAGTGGAGATCCGTTTTGAGCCACTTTACTGTCCCTTCCTTAGGCCTTCCCCACCAGGCTTCTTAGAGCTTTTGACTGTGGACCTTGTTCTGTGCGGGGAAGAATTTCCTTCTTAGCAGAATGTTAACAAGGGTGAAAAAGGTAAAATCCCTGCCTGTGCACCAGTCTGAATGCAGGGGCTGGTGCCAGGGACGGCAGGGCCATGTGAGATGGGTTCCATGTACCAAAGGGATCTTCTTGAACCCTCCGCCCCTCCCCCACCATAACTTGATCCAGGTAGTAATGATAGAGCCCTGGAATATCTTTCTTCGGGCACCAAAGCAAAATGGCGTTCTGAAAATCTTATTTGAAGCAGAAGGGGCCATCTCATCTCATCTCTATGTCTCCCAAAAGGTGCTTTACCTAAAGAAGACTTCAGAATAGAAAGATAGTTGTTTTTAAGCTAACTGTTTTTTGTTTCAGTTTCAAATTATTTTCTTTAGCTATAAAAAGCCCAGGTCTGCCTTTGCGCATCCTTGCACAATGCCCTAGGGAAGTAAGAATGCCAAGTGGGTCTGGCCGCTGTGTGCCAAGGCCGTGCCCACCGTCCATCTGGAGGCAGTGGTGGGCTGGGCTGGGCTGGAGTCTGGGCCCCCGGGGACTGGACAGACCTGCTCCAGGGCTGCAGCTGACTTAGGCCAGAAAAGAAGGAGAGAACACTATTTTTTCTCATCTGCTCAGCAATCATTTAGTGAACACCTATTATGCCAAAGGTTTTTTTCTGCCAGGAAGACACAGGTCGTTGAATGGGCCCTGGAAAAAGTGAGGTCTGAGATTCTGTTTGAGTTCTCAGAAGAAGGTGAGGCACTGGAAGGAGAATGTTTCAGGCTGAGGGAAGGGAGGCATGGAAGAGCATGATGCCATAGGAGACCTGCACGTGGTTTTGAATGATCAGAGATCAAGGGTAGGGGGTGCAGGAGTCAGGCCAGGGAGGAGGAAGGTGGGAGATGCCAGATTAGAACTTGAGGCTGGACGGAGGAGCTGGACCCAGGTGGGGACACAGCAGGGCTTTACGCAGAGAGGGGGCCTTTAAAGAGGTTGCCTTTTAGAGAGAGAGCGCTGATGGGGGCAGAGGGGTACACGCTGGAGCATCAGAGGCATCAAGATTCAAGGGGCTGGGCAAGGAGGGATGAAGGGCTCGACCAAAGCCCTGGCATCTGGAATGTTCCTCTGGTTTCTGACTTGGCCCATTTGCCATTCATTACCAAGATGTGTGTGTGTGTGTGTGTGTGTGTGTGTGTGTGTGTGTGTGTGTAAGAGAGAGAGAGAGACAGAGAAAGAGAGAGAGAGAGAGGAGCACAGCTAGGCTGGGACTGGAATTGGCCGAAGACGCTTTTTAGCAGGAGGAAGTAGGGCATGGAAGTTGTTCTTTCTTTCAGCAATTAGGTACTCTGGGGCCATGGGCTGAGAGCCGGGAAGAGGCAAGCAGAGGGGACACATTCCATTCCACTCAGAGCTCACAGCCCAAGTGAGGGAACAATTCAAATGTAATGTAGCAGAAAGACTGTAAAAGGGAATTGGGGAAGGGCTGGGGAAATTTGGGTACTGGCCAAGCATTTGGCGACATCAGAGAATGAGTCATTGCTAAAAGTGTGATTACGGGTGTTGTATTTTAGGTGGGAGTATACTCCTCAGCTTTTTTTCCTTTTTTGGAGGTGCGAGTTGACTTGTTTAGGGGCGAAAGGTCATGATGTCTATAATTCACTTGGAAATAAAATAAGTACACAAACAAAGAGAGAGAAAATATGGTAAAATGTTACCAGTTGTTGTGAGTGTATGAGAGTTCACTGGATACACGTGATTGTTTTTTTGGCTTTTGGGTTTTTTCCTGCGAAAACTTTCAAAATAAAAATTTAAAAATACAGAGTAGCAAGTGTGTTGATGGGAAGTAAGGGTGTTGTGGGAACACAAAAAAAGGCCCCTAATTGGAATTGGATGGGTGAGAGAAGCTTCCCAAAGAAAATAGCATCTAAGAATAGAGAGATGAATGGTTGATGGACAGGAAGATAGGGAAGCACTTTGGGGAGAATGTGAAAGGCAGCATGTGTGAATGCTTGGTGGCCTGTTTTGTGAGAGGAACAGTAAGAAAAGACATTTAATGTGACTGTAGAATGTGAGTCAAGGAGTTCCCAAGAGGTGAGGAGGGAAAGTGTCGCGAGGTGTGTGGATAAGTTTGGGCTTTGACCTGACACCGGTGTAAGCAGGGGTTTCAGCAAGGCGAGGCTGCTGTGTGTTGAGCTTTGTGTCTGGCAGCCATTGTTGGAAGCCCTTCACCTGTGTTCCTTCGCTTAAACGCCCCCCCACCCCGACTTCCAGGCGCCTAGAAATCAGCACTTGGATTTTACAGATTAAGGCAAACTGAGGCTCAGAACAGCTAAGGAATTGTGAAGGTCACAAATATGGAAGATCCAGGATGGGAACCCAGGCACCCTGGCTCCAGAGCACACTTTTAACCCACGAGGCCACCCCACCTCTCAGGGCCAGGCTGTGCTCTGCAGAGAAAGGGTTGGAGGAAAGCAGGACTTGAGGCAGGAAGAACATTTGGGAGGCAGCCGCGCAAGCTGAGATGAATGGCAAAGGCGACTTGAACTGATAGAGTAGCCATGGAGATGGAGAAAATGGACAGGAGGGAGTTGTTTTGTAGTGAAATCGGTAGGACTTGGTGATCAGACAGTTGTATGTGGCGGGAGTCCAAGATGGCGCCCAGTCTGCACCCCACTGAGAACCTGCCCCACTTTGGCATGACAGAGGGGACCTGGTCAGAGGGTGTGGAGCTAACCTCTGCATAGCACACAGAGAGGGTGTTAGTAGATCCCTAGGACCACCTTGTCACACTTTGTGACTCACACTGCTCTTGTCCTGGTCTCTGCTAATTTTGTCACCTGTAGGTCATCCCTGGACCCTACGTTTCCCGGCAGTTAGGCCACAGCCCCTGGCCTCTTTCCTGTGTCTCGTAGCCCACCCAGCACACCGTTAGCAGCGAATGATACAAGGTGGGCACCTGTGCTGTTTCACCAGGAGCCCTTGTTCCTTGGGCCCCCTTCACAGGGCTCACCCAGGACGACAAATTAAACAAATATTGAAAAACAATAAAAAGAAAAATGCTTGGCCATGTCCTTCTAATGCTTATTGATTTTTAAGATCTTATCAGGCATGAAAACAAGATTCACTGCTGTCATTTTGCCATTGGATCCCTGTTAGCTGGAAGAGTGGCTTATCAATCGGGGTGGGGGACCCAGCAGGGCCAGTATGGGCCCATCCCCTGACCAGGTCATCAGCCCCAGTGACGGAACTCAGCTGGGAGGGAATGGTACCCACTCCAAGTGAAGGGCATTGTGGCCTGGAAGGGGCCTCATGGCATCTGGGAAGCCCCTGAGGCCACTTTTACTTTCATGCCAATCTCCAGGGGCCTTGCTTTTTTTGTTGCAAAGGGCCTTCTTTTCGTGGCTGAGTAATATTCCATTGATTTGTATCCACATCTTCTTTATCCACTCCTCTACGGATGGACCCAGGGGTTGTTTACACATCTTGGCTATTGTAAATAATGCTGCAATGAACATAGGAGTGCATGTATTTTTTTGAACTAGTGTTTTTGTTTTCTTTGGGTAAATACCCTGTAGTAGAATTCTGAGTCATATGTTAATTCTATTTTTAAGTTTTTGAGAAGCCCCCATACTGTTTAACACAGCGGCTGCACCAGTTTGCATCCTCACCAAAAGTGCATGGGTGTTCCTTTCTCTCCATATCCTCACCAGTATGAAATAATTCAAATAAATCAATCAGAAAAAGGCAAATAGCTTAATGATTTCACTCATATGTGGAATTTAAGAAAGAAAACAAATGAATACATTTTTTTTAAAGGCAAAAAAAACCACAAAAAACCACCACCAACAACAACCCCAAAACCCCAGACTCTTAAATACAGAGGAGAAATTGGTGGTTGCCAGAGGACAGTGGATAGGAGGATGTGTGAAATAGATAAAGGGAATTCAGGGTCCACTTTCCATGATGAGCACTGAGAAGTATACAGAATTGTGGAATCATTATATTGTACACCTGTAAAATACAACACTGTATATTAATTATACATGAATAAAATATTTTTATTAAGATTTTTTATTTTAAATAATCTCTATACTCAATGTGGGGCTCGAATCCACTACCCCAAGATCAAGAGTTGCCTGGTCTACCAACTGAGCCAGCCAGGAGCCCCCCAAAATATTTTTTATTTAATATACATATGTTTTATTTTAGAGAGAGTGCGAGTGGCAGAGAGAGGCAAAGGGGGCGAGACAGAATCTTAAGCAGGCTCCATGCTCAGCACGGAGCCCGATGCAGGGCTCAAGTCCAAGAACCATGAGATCATGATCTGAGCCAAAATCAAGAGTTGAACGCTTGACTGACTGAGCCGCCCAGGCTCCCCAAAAATATTTTTTAATTTAAAAATCCAGAACAGGTAATAATTATAAAATATTTTTAAAGTAAAAGTACGCTCTATCTCCCGTTCACCGTGGGAATTTCACCCTTTGCAGGCTTTAGTGATTAAGATGGGACACCTTATACTCATCCACCCTAAAAAGACACAGCTCCTTCCCATTGTGAAGGTTTTATTGTAGCAGCGAGAGGACAGTAACATATGGAAGTACAGAAATTGCAGTGATTATGCCAGGTGTGGACTTTCTTGGCCAATGGTACCCAAAATATCATACCTGTGGGTCCTCTGCACCCTTGCCGGACACCAGACACCAAAAGTGTGCAGATACCTCACATGCCTTGTCACTGAACCCTCACAAAGATTCTGCAACATTGGGACTAAAAAAGGAGTTAGAGAAATTAAGCAATTGCCCAAATGCACTGCTAGTAAATGGCTGAGGTAGATATGGGTAAAGATGCCTGTAGGAGGGAGTCCAGAGTCACACACCTGCATCTTTTATTATCTCATCTAAAAGTAAGGATGCGGTTAAGACAACCTTCAGGGGAGGCGGATTCAGTAGTCTGGTGATGTTCTTAGGACACCTATCCTTTCCAACTCTCTCTTCTGCCATCTTCCTGTTGTTTTCATCTTCAGGAAGAAATAGGACGCTAGCAGGAATATCTAGACAGAGCAGGGTTCAGAGAAAGAGAGTCGGTTTCTTTCTGGGGCGTTCTCTTCAGAGTTAAGTAACTTTTTCCCGAAGCCCATCCCCACTCCTTCCAGCAAACTTTTCCCACAGGAATACTCTGTCTCATAAGCTGACTCTAGGTCACTTACCTATCCCTGAGTCAAACATGGCCAAAGGGAATGGAATTACCTCTTGACCAGTTTGGCCTATCCCCTGGAGTTTGTGTTGCATGGGTCATCGTTCCTTGGGGAAGGGAGGTCCCTGAGCAAAATTAGGAGTGTACATGGAAGGGAAAAGGGTAAATGGATGTTGAGGAGTTTGGTGGAGGAACCAATGTTATCCAACATAAGGAGAGACTTAGGTTGTCGAAGTCGAGAGTGTCTATTTCTAGTTACTGCACTGTTCTGCATCGTGTCCAAAACATCCATGGCTAGAAATTGATTTTTAAAGGTGAAGCTTATAAATCATGCACATCTACCCCTTCTCTCTGCCTGCAAGTCCCATCCTCTATGAAGGGAGGCTTGGAAGTTTGATTTAGGGCAGATCACTAGGAGTGAAGTGGTGGGTTTTTTAAATATCCTAGAGGAAACTAGGTAATTTCCATCTTGGGGACCTCTAGTATGGGACACTGCCATTTCACATTCCCATTAAGGCTCTCAGGAAAGGTCCCCTCTTGGCAGCTTATGGGACTGACTTCATTAATAGGACAGTGTCAGTTTGTGGATTTAGAGGGTTTCAGAAAGAGGTATTTTGCCTCCCTTCATGGGAATCATGTTTTTAGCTAATGTGATAGATTAAAGTGTTATTTAGCAACATTTCATTCACCTCCTTGCAGCTTAGGACAGAGTATATTTCTTGCCCTGCTGACTTTGGGCTTGGCCATTGACATGCTTTAGTCCATGGAAGATGAATGGATGTGACTCTAGCAGAGGCTTTAAATAGCGTGTGACTGCTTGGCTTCCCTTGTGAAACCCCCATGAGAAGAACACACCTTAGATAGCCACTGCCCCTTCTCTCTGCCCTCCGAGGATGAGCCACACGGAGCAGACCCAAACTCAAACTGAAGCAGAGTCGCCCTAGCCAACCTGCAGACCAGGGTGCAAGAAAAATAAATGCTTAGTTTCCTAGGTCACAGGAGTGTAGCACAGAACTGACTGCTACAAGGGATGTTTCCAAGTGCTGCCCAAAGTGTCTGGGGGGTGTGGCAGACATGAAGGACAAGCTGTGAGAACATGTCCCATCAAAGCCCCTCCTGGAATAGCATGTGTTGAATATAGCTCAGGGAGAGAATGAACTGGAGATATTTGGGTAAGCTTCTTGGAACAACCCAAATTCTAAGAACTTTTATAAGCTGTTCCCTGGCCCCTTCTCAACAAAATAACTTCAGGGTCAAGAAATTGCTAAACCACGTGTTTCATCATCAGTGCTCAATATAGTAGAATGTAGAGGAAAGAGTGCTGGATGTGGTGTGGTTCTGGACCACAGGTCAGCTCATGTGTAGTCCATGACTTTGGGTAAATCACTGAATGCCTGTGAACTTCACTTTCCTCATCTACAAGCTGGGAGTGGTTACAAGAATAAAATGATCATGCATATCTATGGTTTTCACATTGTACTTCTAGTGGGTGAGTTTTTTTTTAACAAAGTCAATATATAAAACTAATAACTGTTTTTAAATATTTATTATTTGGCACCAAGTCTTTCATCATTGGCAGAACATGCTGAGGTCTCAGAGCCCATAGGATTCCACACAACCTACTGCTTCAGAGTCACTGCCTTAAGGATATTTCTTCTTTTAAATGCACTTCCCTGGGCCCTATAAGTCATTCACACTTTAATAAGAATTGGTTCCTCAGATTCTTTCTCAAGAGTATTACATGAGTATGGAGTAGTGTGTCTTAGTTTGGGTTCCCCCAGAAGCAGACCCTGGAGACAAGGATTCACATTTAAGTAGTTTACTTGCAAGGTGATGGAAGCACTATTATAAGAGAAGGGAAGTAAAGTGAACAAGGGAAAGTAACCAAAAATGGGTATGCTGTCATTCAAACTACTGTGTGGGTGACTGAAGACAAATCCCACTAGGAAACCCATGGAACACACATCTTACAGTGATTTCAAATCCAAGAGGAAAGGGAGTTGGGGTATTTACACACCAGCTTACTTGGTCACTGGGTAAGAATTGCTCCCAGGGCACTGATTTCCTGACTCTTCCAGCCATGTGCAAGAGCAGAGTGTACCCTGCTAGTCAAAAAATGTCCTTAGGTAAAGAGATGCATCTAAATGATAAGGCTTGAACATGAGAGTGCCAGCTACAGTCCACCCCTTGTGCCATTCTGATCTACCATGTCATCTTTGGAGTTCTTTCTGTTCTGTCGCTGATTCTTCATGATGATGGCCAATCATACTTCCTTTAAAGTAAAGTAAAAGATTAAAACCAGAAAATTTGTGGGACAAATTCTCATGCTAAGGGAACTGAAGTCCTCACTGCTACAGTTGGTCCTACAGCCATAAGTGATCATCATCCACCCCTGCCCTTCTACCCTATTCTCATTCCCCTGATCCCCACCGTCACTTATGTTGCTCAAAGTTGCTTATACATTGAGGCAATCTAGACCTCCATCCTCAAAGGATCTGAACCTTGGATTATTGTGTCTTTGGCAAGCTGTGGTTGCCCATTCACAGTTATCACTGCATGAGGAAGCACCACAGGGTGCCCCCACTCCCTGAGTTCTGGATATACTTCTCCCTCCTTTCACTAGGTTCCTTATAAAAATCAAGATTGACAGCTTTGCTGAATAGTAACTTCTTTCTTTGCACCCTGGTTTACTAGCAATTAGGTACCACATATTACCAGGCATCAGCTATAGTTTGGGTTTAGTGTGTAGTGTGCCTCTTATTGTGTCCTTGGGAGAAGCATTCTCTTCCTTTTGCACCAGGACCTAGCATGTCCTGAAGTTGGAAGAATGAGAAGTACAAATTCTCTTAGTGGGTCACCGGGAATGATGGCAAGAGAAACTACTCCTACTTAAACTCCTTGGTATGCAAACCCATGTAGTCCAAGCTATAGGAGACACAACACCATATGGTGGCCACTGGTTAAAAGTATATGCCACATCTTAAAGCACCTCTTCACTCCACCAAGTGTCATCTCTAAGTTGCATCCTACCTGCATTTTTATGAACTCATTCTAATCCTACATTAGGCAAACAGCTTCTGGGTGATGTGGTATGAAGTGGAACCAGTAGATCGTGTGCTTATTTTGATACATTCTTTGTTATAAAGCGAGTCTTTTGGCAAGGCAATGTTCTGCAGATCCCATGACAATAAATCAAACATTCCGTGAGCCCTCTGACAGTAGAGATAGCTGAGGCACTGAGCCAGGAAACGCAAATCCATATTGGAATACGTTGTCAATTCTAGTACCCCTGTCTTATCAGGACCTTCACCTGAGCATAGGAAACTTGCTGGGGCTGTGAATTCAACATGCTTTGCAACTTTGCTGTTCACACAATCAGATCCTATGCTTGATTTTAAGCCCATCTGCTGTCTGGCTACAGGAGAGCTCTTTTTAAGGGCTTTAATAAGGGCTTTCTGGCTTTTGCACAGTAACTTGAGCTGATAGTTGATGAATTGAGCCTGCCATTCTCTTTCAGTGTTCTTGCTGCACTTAACCTCTAGGCAACCAACCAGCCCCACAGTCCTTATAATTACCACCCCCTCTTTTAAAAAAATAGGCTTCATACCCAATGTGGAGCCCAACATAGAGCTTGAACTCATGACCCTGAGATCAAGACCTGAGCTGAGATCAAGGGTTGGATGCTCAACCAGCTGAGCCACCCAGAGGTCCCAGTAATTACCATTAATCCTATATATCTCCAATCATACTGCATTCTTCTTCGCCTGTGTCCCAACCCAATTCTAAGACTACCCATAGTCTTAGTTCCTGTGATGCTAACAGGGATTAGCAACACCTCCCTTGCCAGCAGCAGCTGGTCCTTGTTGCCATCTGTGATGCAATTCCCAGAGACACTGCTTCTCAGGAGAACTTCTCTTACCAAGAAGACCTTGAAACAAGGATTTCACTGTCCATAGTTCATTTGGAAAATGAAGGAAACACCATCAGGGAGTGAGGAAGTGAGACAAGTAAAGGAAGACCAGTAAACGTCATATTATCAAGCAAGTTACCGTCGTGAGCTTAATCCTGCTGGGGGGCACTGGAAAACAGTACAGAATGCAATCCTTAGACTTACCCCCCCTGAGTGGCAATGGAGCTGGGTGACTTACTTATACCAGCTTTGGTCCATCGTTGGTTGAAGGTTGCCCGGGCAGTCGTGGTAGTGGTATTAATTTCTGAGCCCTTCCAGCCCACCTTGTGCACGTACAAAATGGACTCCGGTAGCCGGAGAAAGCCCTTAGGTAAAAGATGCAGATCTCAGTCATTGAAAATCAGACCAGAGTGCCCTAAAATGTTACCACCTGAAAGAATGTGGGTAGGACACCAGCAATATCAATTACAGGTTTGGGGTGAGGGAGGAGGCATGGGAAGATAGCTTGAGAATGTGGGGAGGAAAGGATGTTAGGACAAATCAAAGAGCACCCAGATTGTCCTAGTTCTCATTTTTTAGTGCTAGTATCATTCTAAGGGGTGGCTTCTTGGCACAGCTGTTTTTAGCAAAAACCTTAAAGGAATAGAAGAAACACATACCATTCCTTGGTGACAAATCTGGCACTGACATGACATTTTCACAGCTGCTGGCATGCATCTCTGACTCAGTTGGGGGAGGGCTGGGGAAGCAAATGTCTTAGTGGAGAGGACAAGCCCTTAGCCCCTAATGGGCCCAGTCACAGAGGCAAAGGCCACCCTACCTGGCCTTCTCTTGAGTTGGTAGGCGAGGCTCGGTTGAATTTTGTATTATCTTAATGAACTCCTTGAAATTGTAGTCTTAAAAAATACTCCATGTGTAGATCACCTAATTCAAGATGTCACTTTTTCTCTGACCTAAAGAGAAATGGAATATTTGGGAAAAGATAGACATGGCAGTCTCTCCTGGCATAGAAAGGTCTTCTTACAGTGAGGCTTTGGCTGAGTGTGTTTTACTTCTTTGCTCTGACAGATTGCAGGGGTGGATAGTGTTGGAATTTGGGGCTGCCCATCAACCTCCCTCCTCACTGAGTTCTAACCAATTGAGATATAGACACAAAGAGTCAAAGCACCACTTATAAATAGCAAAAGGCCGGAGACAATCTGGATGTTCATTAATGGGTGAAAGGGTAAATAAACATGGTATAACCATAAAATGCAATACTGTGCAGCTAAAAAAAGGAATAAAGATGCTCTGAGGATTCACATGGAAGAGCTCAAAAAAATGGGAAGGAATGAGGGAAGGTAACATAAGTGTGCAGTGTCCTATGTATACATAAAGTTTGGAAGGAATCACAAGAAAATCCTAGTAGATCGAGCTTGGGGGATGGGCACAGGGCAGGTAGGGGCCTGGGTGGGAGAGAGACTTCTTGCTGAATATTACCTTGGGGAAACATGTACATTATTATCTGTATGAGGTAGAGACCTAGAAAATGACTCAGAAGGGGAGAACATAGATGGAATGGATTAAAATAGTTGTTTTGGGGGCGCCTGGGTGGCTTAGTCGGTTAAGCGTCCGACTTTCGCTTAGGTCATGATCTCGCGGTTCATGGGTTCGAGCCCCGCGTCGGGCTCTGTGCTGACTGCCAGCTCAGAGCCTGGAGCCTGTTTCGGTCTGTGACTCCCTCTCTCTCTGACCCTCCCCTGCTCACGCTGTCTCTCTCTCTCCTAGAAAAAAAAAACAGCAAACATTAAAATAGTTATTTTGCACTTCCTCATAAGTCACCTGGATGTCTTTTGTCATGACTTTGGGAAAGGGAAGGGAGAGTGGTGAGGGGGGAGGGAATACGAGAAGGTTCAAGAGAAGAATGGAGAGCGGGGGCCGGTACTTTTCATGAGGGTAGAGAGTACCATCTGCCCCCGCTGACTACGCCAGTGGTGTGCTCCTCACATCTCAGTTCACTGGATATGCCTTACACTGAACAGGTGCTCAGAAATACAACTGCTAGGGTCTGTGCTTGCCAGGACCCTGAATAATCTGTTGGCACAGCACTTTGAGGTCACCCACTTGGGAAGCAGTGTAGGGTGGTGGTTAAGAGCATGGGATCCAGTGTCAGAATAAAACTATATTCTTGGCCCTGCCACTAAGTAGATGTGCGGGCATGATTGTCTAATCCACCCCTTCCTCACTTGTAAAACAAGCAAAATACTCACACGCACCTCCTTGTTATGCACAGAGTGCATGGGACAGCACCTGGCCCTTTATGGTTGCTCAAGAGCTTCTGGTATTTATTTTTGCCAAGTTAGTCATTTATTTTTGCTGTCAGTAGCACAGATCCTGACTCTGCACGTAAGACTCAACAGAGTCTACACTTTCTTGCATGGGCAACCTGCGCCTTCCCAACATCACTGGCTGATGCTTCCAGAGAAGCAGCCACTTGGCCTTTCCAGCGTCCAAGGACCTGGTGTGGGGCCCTCCAGGAGAGCTTCTCTGCTGGCAGATGTGTCCTCTAGGATTCCAGAGGTAATGCCAGATGTTGGCATGCAGCTGTGCTCAGAGAGCACCCTATTGATGTTTATTCCCTGCATAATTGCCGAGTAAATGGCTTACTGTTATTGTGGAAGTGACTCTAAAAGTTAATGGCTCCTTTAACAGGAGAACTGTCTTCCCTCCTCCCATCTCCCAACCTCAGCCTTTTTTCTGTTTCATGGAAAGGAGCAATGGACCGGAGTGCATCCTAGGTCAGAAATTTAGTTGGAGTTCTGTTTGTGATGACATGCTCTTCGTTGGGGCAAGAAGGTGTTAGCCATGCTATTGGAGAGCTCCCTCAATTAATTTTATGTTTTTACTATGCCTTGTGAAAGAAGTTTTTAAGCCACAGCAATGTCCAAGGTTCAAAGAGTTAAGTGTGTTTCAGGTTTTAAAAATGTTTAATACATCACCGCTAGTTTTGTCCTGGTCCCCATGTTCCGGTCAGAGACAAGCTTTGCTTTGTTGTGTTGCCAAATACAGTCTCTTTTTGTAGCAGCAGGTGAGCAGATGACAGACAAATCTGCCCCTTGGACATAATCAGGCAGCAAAGGCTGTGCTCAGAGCAGAGCAGGACCTGGGGACCAGACATCTGGCTTGTCAGTTTCAGCTCATCCCCAATGACTTTCCTGTATGAAGAATCCAAACATGTCAAAATAGGTGCCCAGCAGCAGCCAAGCGCCCTTGACCTTATCTACAAAGCCAATTTAATGTACCTTGAGGAAGAATACTAGATAGAGTATGGACACTCCGGCCAACTCAGCTACTAGAGATTGGAGGTTAGGGCCCTGCAATTCCCGCCATTCCCCTCCGTGCACTATACTCCAGGCAGCGTGCACTGGGTGGTTTAGTGCAGCGGTCCAGATCATGGGCTCTGAAACTGGTCTGCCTGAGTTCAAGTCCCAGCAGTGCTGCCTACTAGCAGCTGAGTGGTTTTGACCCAGTCACTTAACTTCTCTGTGCCTCAATTTCATTTCTGTAAAATGGCACTCATAACGGCAGCTACTTCTAGGGTTGTGGCGAGAGTAGATGACTTACTACAAAGCAGGCACTGGGTAATGTGCCTGTTTTGTAGCAAGTGATAGAGAAGTTTGGTCTTTTTTTCTTTTCCTCTTTAGAACCTGGCACTAAAGAGTATTCAAGTCAGTTGAATCATGTAGTTGGCAAGAAGGAAATAAGTTCCCTGTAAATGACTTATGGGTGGATGTCCCTAGGCCCCTTGGGCTTGTGCTTTTGCGTCTCCTTACACATCACTGAGCAAGGCAGACTTTACTGACAGTATTCTGGTGGGGTCTGAGGAGGAACTGAGGAGAAGAATATTGCAGTGCACGCGCGCACACACACACACACACTTGTGCACACACACCACTGTAAACAACTTTCACGTCTCCTTTAGGATTTCTTCCCTCTAAAGTCCCCACTTGGCTACACTTCAGTGATTTCCCTCGGTGCCCTTTTCCCCACACCAGCCTCCAATGTTGTTCTCCTCTCTCTGCCTCTGGGGAACTTCAAATCCATTACTCTTTGTAGTAAGCAGAACTGTTTGGCATGGTCAGTTCCAGCACATACTCACCCTGTCAAATACATGATGGCCCAACATCCCCAACTTGATTCATTTGAAGTATCAAGATGGCGCTTCAAAGCATTTTGCACACATCCCAATGCCCAGACCCATGTTGAGTCCCTACTGCTCTGTTATTTACTGACTCTGTGACGGTGGACAAGTTACTCAACCTCTCTGAGGCCCAGGTGACTCATCTGCAAAATGAAGCTAATGATAGGCCTTCAGGGGCAGTTGTGAACAAAGTGAAATCATGCCTGCAAAACACAGAAGAGTGCCTGGTCTTTCCTAGTAGGGCAATCTGTCCTTTTCGAATAAACAATAGCCTCACCTCTCACAAAACCTAAGCGGAATTTCTCCCAGCAGAAGATGGGTATTTATAACTTTTTAGGAGATATGTATAAGGCATGATGGGACATAAAAGAATAAACACATGGGTCTATCTAGATGGCGCTGGGAGCTTTTGCAGGTTACTTCATCACTCTGTATGTTAGTTTCCTCCATTGTAAAATGGGGATAATAATAGTCCCTATTTATATGGCTGTTGGAGGATTAAATGAGATAATGCATGTAAAAACAGAGCCTAGTCCAATTTAAAAGTTTAGAAAACTGTAGCTATTATTATTAAAAGTTTATGCCTTGACTTGAATACTAGGATAGGAACATATATTTGCCTCCTTCCCTAAATTCAAATTTGCAAAGTTCGGATGTAGTTAGGAAATCCCAGTGCTATTTAACTGAATGCTTTTGTCAAGACAGAAATTGATTAAGTTAGCTGATAGCTTTGGTTTTAGAAATTTTAAATCACTACACAATTCATAAACTTACTAATGGCTCTCTCTTGATATTTCATTTTGCAAATCTTAAATTCTTTCTGGGCTGTTAGCTTTGTAGTAGTTTCCTTTCATCAGCTACACATTAAGAATTAATTCGGGGTACAAGCTAATAGCTCAGCGGTTCTGACCGGTGTTCCCTTTGATTTTGTATAAACTGTGAGCAATTGGCCATGTTCCACGAGCAACTGGTTACGAAGATGGAATATGCATGAGCAGAGTTTAGTGTTGGGATCAAATAAGGCTTGCAACAAACTTAATGTGATGTTGTAAAGGATACGCAAAATCAATATTGTGCTGTGGGATAATTAGACACAAATGCAGTTCACACAGATGACTGTAGTTACCTTGCTCCCAGACAAGTAAGAGGGTGGGTTTGGAGCAGAAAGCAGCTTTGGGGCCCCTCACAATTCTTCCGAACCCAAAGCATCCAGACAGCTCTCCTTTGGGATAGGCCCTGGATGACCAGAAAGCTTGCTTTTAAGAACAAGGACGTGATGAATGCAACCTCATCCAGGTCCTTATAGGGGTTTGGCTACAAGGAAAGTTTATTAGGCTAGGCCAGGAGTCAGCAAACTTTCTCTATAAAGAGACAGATAATAAATGCTGTAGGCACTGAGGGCCAGATGATCTGTGTTCAATGACTCAACTCTGCCATTGTAGAGCAAAAGCAGCCACAGTGTATTCGTAGACTAATGGATCAAGCTATGTTTCAATAAAACTTTATTTGTTTGTTTGTTTTTAATGTTTATTTGTTTTTTGAGAGAGAGAGACAGAGTGTGAGTGGGGGGTGGGGGCAGAGAGAGAAGGAGACACAGAATCTGAAACAGGCTCCAGGCTCTGAGCTGTCAGCACAGAGCCCAACATGGGGCTTGATCTCATGAATGTGAGATCATGACCTAAGCCAAAGTCAGACGCTTAACCCTGCCTGAGCCATCCAGATGCCCCTCAATAAAACTTTATTTAAAGAAACAGGTGATGGGCTGGATTTCTCCCCTAGGCTTTCCTGGATTCCTGGTCTAGGTTAAGGCTCTGAATGGGAAACTGGAGAAGAGTATTCAAGCCAGCACTTCCTTGAGGCAGGCTAGCATCTGGGTTGATGGATGAAATAGGAGTGTGGGAAGTTGGGGTGGGGGGGGATTTCAAAACCTGTTTTCTCTTCCTTTCCTTTATAGGGCTTGCCTATCCTAATGTAGGCGATTGGCTAGAAAGGTGGTACATAATGGGTAAGAGTATGGGGACTTACTGGGATCAGGTTTAAACCCTGTCCTAATTTAGCTGTGTGACCTTGGGCTTTTTTAGCCCTCAGAGCCCATCTGTAAAACCTGGGTGATAGAACCTGTCTAATAGACTTATGAGGATTAAATGAACTGTGTTTTGTAAAGTGCTTAGCACACACTAAACAGCAGGTGTAGTATATCTGAATACTGTATTTTATGTGCAATTTAAGAAAGCCCCAAGAATAATTTTGCCTTTAGGGAATTTTTCTCCACCTCTCATACAGACTTTATTTTTTAAACTTTATTTATTTTGAGAGAGAGAGAGAGAGAGAGCAAGGGAGGAGCAGAGCTAAAGGGAGAGAGAAAAATCCCAAGCAGGCTCTGTACTGTCAGCACGGAGCCCTACTCGGGGCTTGATCTCATGAACCGTGAGATCATGACCTGAACCAAAATCAAGAGCTGAATGCATAACCCACTGAATCACCCAGGCCTCCCTCTCATATAGACTTTAGAATATAACTCCCCACAAGTTGGGTCTGTGTTCAGCATTATTTAATTAGTTCCCTGATATACCCAGAAGCAGAAATGCTGAGTCACAGGTTGTGCGTGCTCAGCTTTGGTAGATACGAAATTGATTAGTAGATGTTAGGTAGTTTTCCAAAATGGCTATGCCTATTCACAGTTCCATGAGCCTTGTTAGAAGAGCTCCACTTGTTTATCATTCTGGTTTCTGGTGGTTTTCACTGTCGTCTTCCAAGGAAGTCATGAGTTTGTGCACTTGACATCTACATATTAGTCATATGAGTATCCTCTTCTCTGAAGTGCCTGTTTGAGTGCCCAGTTTTCTTACTGATTTGTAGGAGTTCTTTCTATAGCCTGGATATGAGAACCTCAGCCTTTACAGATGTTTTCTGACAAACAGAGCCTTGATTTTAATATAGTGCTACCTATCAATCAGTGCTTTACTGTCTTAAGTTCAAGGGCTTAAATAAATTACTTGGTACTATTTAAAAAAATTTTTTTTAAATATTTTTATTTATTTCTAGGAGAGAGAGAGAGAGACATAGTGTGAGCAGGGAAGACGTTGAGTGGGAGGGAGACACAGAATCTGAAACAGGTTCCAGGCTCTGAGCTGTTAGCATAGAGCTCAACATGAGGCTCAAACTCACAAACTGCAAGATCATGACCTGATCCAAAGTTGGATGCTTAACTGACTGAGCCATCCAGGTGCCTGTTGGTAATATTTACATACCATTGCTTGTCATACTTCACACAACTGATCAGTACATACCAGTTAGGACCGCTGGATTAGCTAGCTAATTTCTTTTAATCCTGAGATTTGATGAATCCATGTAACTCAACCAGTTGGTACTAATTTGGGTTCACTTTCAACACACCTGAAAAGGATGGATATGGATGCTTGGAACTATAAATCATTTTGTACACTGAGAGTGAGAAGTGTACGCTAGGGCAGGATTTCAGGGGTGAGGTGAAGTGCTATAGTGAAATGGAAGTTTGAACAACCATGCAGTGTAGCTAGGGGAATGTCCTGGATATCTGAAAAAGTGAAAAATAATTAAGATGGGGTGAGTCACAGGATAGTCACAGGGAGAGAAGAGAGATGAAAGGAAATGATAGAAATTTGGAAGCAAATGTCAGAGACTCAAATATAACAAAAGAAAGTGTTCATAGGAGGTTGGCTTCGAGAGTGGTTTTCTTAAATTTTTCCATTTTTTAAATTAGAAGGTTCTAATAGTCCAAATCACATAGCAAAGATTTCTTTTTCTTTTTTCTTTCCCTTTCTCTTTCTTTTCTTTCTTTCTTCCCTCTTTTTCCTTCCTTCCTTTTTCTTTCCTTCCTTCCTTTCTTCCTTCCTCTTCCTTCCTTCCTTTTTTCTCTTTCTTTCTTTCTTTCTTCCTTTTTTCTTCCTTCCTTCCTTCCCATCCTTCCTTTCTTTCTTTCTTTCTTTCTCCCTCCATCTCCCTCTCCCTCTCTTTCCCTTCCTCCCTCTCTTCCTTTCTGATAATAGAGACACTTCATACCCAGCACTTTTTTTCCTTTCCTGATGGGAAATAAAATGGGTTATTAACTTTTAAGTAGGTGCTGTATAAAATAAGTTATAAAGGAAATTTAGAAGTGGAAGCCAGCACTGCGAAGAATATATATCTCAAGCCAAAATTATAGAACTAGTCCAGCCTAAATCTTTCCTTTTCTTTGAGGGTTCTGTATAAATCGTATTGGGAGGCCCATTCTATCATAAATAACTCTTGTTTACAAGTGACTGAAAACCCAACTTGAAGGCTTTAGTGATAAAAAGAAAATTTTGACTCTCATAACTGAGAAGTCTAGAGTGCATGCTGGCCTCAGTTGAGGCTTTTTCCAGCAGCTTGAATGACGTCACCAAGGACTGGGATTTTCCCGATTACTTGGCTCTGTGTTCGCTACTGCTGCCTTCATCCTTTGCTTATATGCATGGTCACTTCCACCCCCTGGTAGCTTCCCACTGCCTCCTCGTAAGAGCGAAATAACTAAAGCAATTGTATTCCTCCTCCGGCACTAAACACAGAAATCCAAAGAACCTCTTCTAAGGTCTCCGCTGAAGACCTGGGATTCACAACCTCTCATTGGCCCACAACGGGGTCACGTGCACATGTCTCATCCAATTACGTGGCCAAGAGACAAAGGCAGGCTATCTTTCTTAGACAAGATCCGACCTAGAGTTGGGTGTGGTCTTGGTCCCGTCCAAACCGCAAGGCTGAGAAGGGGGGCATGTGAATTCTGTAATAACAGGAATGCCGCTGATGCCCGGGTGGCATCAAACAAGGCCATCATACCTAGCAAGGGAACCTGGAGCGTCGGGGAAGCTTTGTAGACAAAGAAGAGCTGTGTGATTTAGGAGCGAAAAGGCAACACAGTGCAGCTTCCTTAACGAACTGCCGGAGTTAGGAGACCTTGCTTGCATTTTGACCCCAATACTTAGTGATTAAGTTTCTGAGTCTCAGATTCTTTATCTGTCCAGTGTGGAAAGGATTTCAGTCCTCTTGTTGCTGGAATAGAGACTAGAAGAAATGAGAGAATGTTTTCAGGCAGCCTTTGGACCATATAAAAAAATACACGGATATGAACCTACAGGTTTTACTACTAAAGGTCCTAGTGGGACAAATAAATCCCAAATGCCGAGTTTCCATTGAAAGTTGTACTTCTGAAGCTAATATTCATGCAAAGTAAAATTTTGGTTGGGCCATCGATAATAACGATCAGAATCATAGTATTGATTATGATACAAGTACCAACCACCAGCATCTATAAGGGCTTCCTGAGTGCCAGGCACTGTTCTGAGCATTTTTCATATATTATTTCACTTCATCTTCAAATAACTTGATGAGTTAAGCACCATTATTATCCCGTTTACGGACGAGGAAACTTAGCTGCAGAGAGGTTAAACAACTTGCTCAACATCGCCAGCTAGCAGTGGTAGAGCTGACATTCAGATCCATGTTCCCAGAATCTGAACTCTGAACCGCCATATTATCCATAGCTAAGGGTGTTAAAATCTACCACTCTGCAAGTCAAGTGGAGCCCAATTAACCCACACCATTCTGTGCACGAACAAACCTAGTTAATAGAAAATAACATTAAGTAGACTCATTAGTCTGTGAAAATAAAACCTAAATGGAAGCATCTGTTATGTTGGTATTTTTCTTGGTTCTTCAGCTTTGACCTGCGGCTGTGTGGACACATCCCAAGTCAAGAGCATGTTATTTGTGGGATTACGGCTTGTTGGAGTAGAAAGTTTGGAGTTAAAAGACTAAAGTGACAGGGACAGCTCAGTTACCAACTATAACCACTTCACATATCTTATTTTCTTATTCATAAAGTAGAGATGGTATCTGCTCCAGAGAGGGAACATGAGGCCAAAGTTTTCAAATCCTTTGAAAGCTGTCAAGAAGTGTATTGAATACATTTATTACTTTTCTTATTAAAAGTGCTTCTAGGGACCACTTGAGCTATCAATGAATGATGTTCCCTGGGAAGAGCATTTATTACTTACCTGTATTTCCATGGTATTGTGCTTTTCAACTTCCTTGGAGTCTTGCCCTCCTAAGTGGTTTGATTTCTTTCTGTGGAGCTGTCTGAATCAGCCCTAAATGTGACTTAATGGGTTACTTTACCTATTTCAGGGGCTCACCAGAAGTCAGCATGAGTCGATACTTTATGGAGGCCCTTGAAGGACAATGGGCGGCTATATAAGCACACAGAAGTCTAGCCTCTCATGGCCCAGCCTCTGCTTAGCACTTTTGTTGGATTCGCCTACTGACGTAAACATTTTGTTTCCTTAAAGCCACATACCATTTCCCATCTTATCTGGTTTATCAGTTACTGTTCATGGCAAATACTTGAATGGGCTTTTATTCATTTGTTTTGCTATTATCTATTTATTTTTAAAGATTTTTTAAACATTTTACTGTTATTTATTTTTTGAGAGAGAGACAGAGTGCGAGTGGAGACACAGAATCCGAAGCAGGCTCCAGGCTCCAGGCTCTCAGCACAGAGCCTGATGCAGGGCTGAGACTCACCAGGTGTGAGATCATGACCTGAGCCGGAGTCAGAAGCTTAACCGACTGAGCCATAAAGGTGCCCCAATTATCTATTTATTTTTATTCTGGTAAAAGAAGTTCTTATCATGGTTTGGGTGAGTTTAACCCTGTGCTGCTAGAGCTGGCGAATAAGAGCCAACTGTTAAGGATAAGCCAGTGGTCAAACGGCCATTATTAAAAATTAAATTATACAAATGTGTAATTAAATAGCATGCTAAGAGCAAAAGTGATAAATGCTCAAAGTTTATCACTTCCTAATCATTTTGCTACATTTTGTTCTTATTTTTGCCCTTGAGAATGTGTGTTTATCTATCTATGGTGGAAAGACCACAGAATGGTGGCTACCGTGTATCTCTTCCCAACTTTGCGTTCAGTGACATGTGAGGGCTCAAAGTCGTGAAAGGAATATTTACATCAGGGAAGTCTGCAAATGTAGCAAATCAGGGCATCCTCCCCCAGAATCCTGGTTTATCCCACACTCAGTTCCAGGGATGGATCCTAATTGACTTAAACGAATCACATCTCTCTAAACACAGTGAAAGGCTGATATGGGCTGGTGAGTGGCTGACCTAAGGCATTTATTTGCCTGTGGAGGGGACGAAGCTGTTGTCTCTGCTTGGGCTGTAACCACAGGGGAGAGTCAGTCTAAGAATCCCGCTCACTTGGAGAGAAAAGCAGCCAGAAGTTGAGATGGAGGGCCTGGCTTTTGAAAATGTCATTGAGAGGTGCCTGAGTGGTTCAGCCAGTTAAGCATCCGACTTCAGCTCAGGTCATGATACTTTGCCTTTTTCTTGCTGTAGCATGAAGCAGATTGTTTCAACCTTTAGAACCTTTGTTTTCTCATCGGTAATATGGACATAGTAATAGGATCCTCTTCATGGGATTGTTGCATAGATTAAAGGTACTGCACACAGCATGCTTAGTACATAGTAGATAATCTGGAAAGGGTAATTGCTAATTGTAATTGCTTATAATGATTTATTTGGTTTTTAGAAATAGGCTCCTCCTAGCAAGTTCCTTCTGTTTTTTACTGTTCGTATTATGCAATTTTTCAAAAGTAATTCTTTGAATTTCAGTGCCATTGCCTGCTTTTAGTTACTTCTCTAAAATTACAAAGGTAAAACATGCCTGTTTTTAAAAACACATTTGATTTTCTAACCATTCAAGTAGGATGCTTTCAGTTAAAGTAACAGATTTATATAAGAAAGGGCATTTATGGTCCCTTGTCATTATAAAGTCCTCTCAACCTTAATACAACACTCAAAAATGTCCTCCAAGATAATTTTCTTCCTCTCTACATTCTGCCTTCTTTGGGGACCATGAAATGGTAAAACAACGTCAAGTCATGACAATAGACTGGAGCCAATAGATTCAGGGGCTGCCTGCTTCCTCCTCCACATTTTATAGAAAGAAAAAAGTCTCTCCAAGTGGCTCTTTCAGAAAAGCAAGAAAGTTGCTTTCCCGTAAACCTCTAACAAAAGTCCTCTCAAGCTTCATTTGCCCACATTGGATCATGAACTCATTCTTGGAAGAAATTGTGCCCATCGAGGTTGGGCATCACTAATGTGCTTAACGCAATCCAGGCGAACCAGTGGAGCTGCCTGAGCGCCCACACAGCACACCCGAGAATGCAGGAGGGGTGTGCGTCCCCAGGAGCCTGCACCGTGACCGAGCGGTAAGGCCAGAGCACTCACTCAAGTCCACAACCTGTTTTAATCCTCTGTGTTGTTTTTAAGTCCCTGTATTAGTCCACTAGGGCTGTCATAACAAAATTCCACAGACCGGGTGGCTCAAACAATAGAGGTTAATCTCCTCACAGTTCTGGAAGCAAAAAATCTGAGACCAAGGTATTGATGGGTTTGGTTTCTTCTGAGGCCTTCCTCCTTGGTTTGGAGATGGCCGCCTTCTTGCGATTTCTTCTTCTGTCTGTGTGTGTTTGGCCCAAATCTCCCCTTCTTAAAAAGACACAAGTCATATTGGATTAGGGCCCATCCTGGAAACCTCATTTACCTTCATTACCTTTTAAAGGCTCTATCTCCAAATTTAGTCACATTCTGAGGTACTGGGGGTTGGGATCTCAGCATGTGAGTTTTGGGGAACACAATTCAGCCCATAACAGTTCTCAACCTCCAAGACTACTCCTCAGAATAACTTTCTTAATGGGCTGGTACATATCTATGCTTTATAATTGTTCCAAAATGGTCTCTGAAATGAACCTACACTGATATTGCCTCAGAAATTAAGGCCACCATTTTATCCATGAGCATCTCTCAACAGTCAGGAAATCTTTCATGTGCCTGACTATTTCACCTTAGATAAGTTTTAAGGCAGGTGTGACCAGTAATTTAAGAACCTATCTTTAAAAACTATCTCGGTAAAATGCCCACACGAATATACTCCACATAAGTACTTGGTGAATCTCTCAAAATGAATTAGTAATAAATATAACCCTAGAACACTGAATGATTTAACCTAATGATTTAGAGCAAACTATGGCAACTATTATTTTCATCTGCCTATCACACTTTGGTCATACCTTTTCTTTTGGTTCTCTTGGAGGAATTCCTTCTCTACTTCAAGTGAACTTTGAGTATTAAACTGTCAAATCATTGCCCACTACCACTACTATTCCGGCCTCACATGGGGTTAAACATGTGGTTGCATCCTTGGGACATGGTGCTTAGTTGAATCACTGAAAACATGGCCCGAGTCAGGATTTACTGGGGTGTTAGGAACTGGCAAATGAGAATAGCCATCGTGTTGTGGGTCAGATTGTGTTCCCTCAAAAGATATGTTGAAGTCTTAGCCCCTGTTACCTGTGAATGGGACCCTATTCAGAAATAGGGCCTTTGCAGATATAATCAAATTAAGAGGAAGTCATTCTTGGCTAGGATGGGCCCTAATCCCATATGATTGATGTCCTCTAAGAAGAGCAGAAGAGACATGTGGGCTCATAATGAGAATGCCATGGAAGCAAAGACTGGAGTGATATTACAGCCAAGAAGCACCAAGGATTGCTGGAAGCAGCAAGACCTAGGAGAAAGACATGGGGCAGATTCTCCCTGAACCTTCCTCTAGAGAGATCATGTCCTTGTAGACATCTTGATTTTAGACTTCTAGTATCCAGGACTGTGAAAAATGAAATTGCTTTTATTTTAAGCAATCTAGTCTGTAGTACTTTTTGTCACAGCAACTCCAGGAAGCTGATACACCGCCCCTACCCCCATTCTCTTAAATAACAAGTGGAAGCTTAGGATTCTGGGTGGCTACCCTCCCCAGCCTGTGGAGGCCAAAATAAAGAGATAAACAGAGATGAGGGATGGATCACTAAGGAGTAAGTTTAATCTGCTGGCCTGGTTCCCACAGCCACTCTTTATTGTGCTACCTGTGACCTACCTCAGAGCTTCTCAACCGGGGCGGCAAAGGCAACGGGGTTATAGGTATCCTAGGAAATTGGTCTCTTCAGGCTCCTGAGTGGTCAAGCTGGGATGAGATGAGCAGGCGGCCTCCAACTGCAACCAGAGTCAACTCAAGTTAGTATCACCCCATGCACTCTATACATATTGTTATTTTCTAACTATACTATGACATGAAAATGTTGAGAAGCATTAACCTACTCCATAGCCTTCCCAGAGACATGGACCAGTAAGTTCCCGTTTTTGCTGATGCTAGTTTGCCCTGGCTTTCTATCACATGCACTTAAAACAGCCCTGGCTAATCCTACATAGTCAGCTATCAATCTGCTTAGCATTTGGAGAATGTCTATTAAAAACTATTTGGGATAAATTTTAATAGACCGATACTATTGCAGGGTGGGAAAGATGTGGAGCACCTGAAAGTCTTGTTCCATTGTTGGCGGAGAGATAAAATGGTACCACCATCTTGGGAAAACAGTTTGGCAATAGTTTTACTGGTTAAAAGATTAAATAACTTAAAAGTCATGAAAAGTTCGCCCATTATTTCACTCTTAGGTATACACCCAAGAGATATGATCGTATATGTCTACAAAAAGACTTGAATAAGAAAGTCCACAGAAGAATTACTCCCAGTGGTCAGTAACAGCCCAAATACCCCAGAAACAAGATAATAAATATATAAATTATGGTATACTCATATAATGGAATTCTGGTCGGTTAGTAGAAAAGACGGGATCACTGGAGCACACAAAAATATAGATGAATCACTTATATTGTGTTACAAAAGGCAGACACAAAAGACTATATGCTGCATAATTCCATGTATATGAAGTTAAAGAATAGCACAAACTTGTCAATATTTATAGAAGCCAAAACAACGGTTACTTCAAAGGGGAGGTGGTGGGCAATAGACTAGGAAGCTGTGTGGCTTTCTGTGCCAGAATGCTCTAGATCTTGATCTGGGTAGTGGCCACACGGGTGTGTACAGATGTAAAAAGAATTCATCAAGTTGGGCACTTGAAACTAGTGTGCTTTACTTTAGGTGTGTTATCACTTAGACTTTTCTAAAATATACTGATTTTTGAGGCTATAAAACATGGTTATTTGACATTAAAAGTCTTTTTAACTTCTTCTTTTCTTAATTTACCTGAAAACAAATACATACTTGTTAGAATTTTAGAGAATACAGAGCTTAAGAAAAGAAAATAAGTCGTTCACATTCCTACTACTTACAAAATATCGTTGTTTACTTTTGAGATATATCTTCCCATTCTCTCTCTTTTTGAAGTTAATTTATTTTGAGAGAGAGAGACACACAGAGAGAGAGTCATGAACTGTGAGATCGTAACCTACTGAAATCAAGAGTCAGACACTCAACTGACTAAGCCACCCAAGCGCCCTATCCATTCTCTTTGAAATCAAGGAAAAATCTGATTATAGGGAACCAATTGTTTTGTTACTTTTTTTTAACCTATTAAGAAACAATTTTTATGTCAGTAAGGATTCTTCAGCAGCAGCTGTTTTCAAGAAGGCATAACACACCAACACATTCCTTTGCCATGATTTATGTAACTCAATTTTTAATTTTTTATTATTTTTAATTTTTAACCCATTTTTAATTGATATTCATTATGATTGCTTTCCATGTTCTGACCTTATAACCCCCTCTGGAACACATATCGTCTTAGTCATCTTTACACATATCTGGGATTATTTTCTTAGGATGCCTTCCCAAGAGTCCACTGTTGAAGTTTGCAAAAATGCTGAGACTTTTTTTCAGAGGTAAACACCTTTAGTACTTTTGATGTGAATTCCTAATTGCTTTCCAAAAAAAAAATTGTATTAATTTACACTACCAGCAATGATGTGTACTGTCTTCTTTTACTTATTTGAAATCTCAAACATGCAAAATTAGGAGAGTACTGTGAGCCCCCACATCCCTCTTGCCCAGCTTCACTAATCATCCTTTCTCTGTTCTTATTTTAATCTCTTGTGCTCTGCCTCGCCCATCTTAATCCCAACAGACCCTCTTTATAATCCTTCTGCTTTGGAAGTGAAGTTCCAAAACATAAGAAGCATCACTTCTTACAAGCTGAGTGACCTTGGGCAAGTTACTTAATCTCTCTGAGTCATAGTTTCCCTTATCTGTAAAATGCAGGAAAAACACGATTATTATAAGAATGAAATAAAAATTATCTACTCAAAGCCTTTAGTTTAGTTTTGGGATTTGGGATGGATTATATTTATTTGAGTCCTCTGAATTCCTGCTATGCTGGAATTGGAGTTAAAAGAGGAGATACCCATAGAAATCAATATTAATAATAATAATTTTATAAGTATTCACAAATATAGTACCAATATGACTGAAAATCTTCACGAATGCTAACATCAGCATATTTACATCCTCCTCCCTCCTTCTTCTTTCTGAAACATTCTCCTCTGCACCAAAACAAAGACACAACTCAGAGGTTTGCCACAGTGGAAGCTGGAGAAGTTGCTGGTTCTCCTCCATATGACCTTGACATCTAGTGGACAAGAAGAGTTGTGGTTGAGTCTCTGGCATTAAATGAGCCTGGATTTGAGACCCAGTTCCTCTACTGTGTAACCCAAGTAATTTTATTAACCCTCCATACCTAATCCACACCTAATTTTCTGGGTTGGTTTTTCTTTTTAAAGTTTATTTATTTATTTTGAGAGAGACAGAGAGTAGGAGTGGGAGAGGGGCAGAGAGAGAGGGAGAGAGTTCCAAGAAGGCTCCACACTGCTAGCAAAGAGACTGATATGGAGCTCGAACCTGCGAAGCCATGAGATCATGACCTGAGCCGAAATCAAGAGTCGGATGCTTAACCGACTGAGCCACCAAGGTGCCCCTCCATACCTAATTTTTCTGATCCTAAATCCATCATTTCCTAATTACCTCCTCAATCCAACTATTTCTCTCCATCGCCCCTGGCCTCCCCTACTTTGGCCCACCACCATGCCTTATCTATCTACTAGTCTTCCTCCTTCCATTAGTGCTTTCTGTATTCCATAGCAGTAGCTTTGGCTCAGAGTGACAGAAATCTGAAATAACATGTTTTAAACACAACTAAGATGATGATTGTTTTTCTCACATAAAAATTTAGGTAGCCCACTGCACACCCATTAGAATATCTAAAATTTTAAAAGCTGACAATACCAAGTGTTGGCAAGGATGTGGAGCCACCAGTCTTCTCATTCACTGCTTCTGGGAATGTAAAATACCATACCCACTTGGAAAAATTGGCTATTTCTCACTTTGCTAAACAGATACCTACTATATGATGCAGCCATCCCACTCCTAGCTGTTTATCCAGAGAAATGAATCATACGTCTGCACAAAGATTTAAACATAGATGTCCATACCAGCTCTGTTCACAACAGCCCCAAGCAGTGAACAACCCAAATGTCCATCGACTGGTCAATGGATTAAACAAACCATTGCATCCATCCAATAGAATACTACTCCACAGTAAGGAAGAAATTGGATGAATCTCAAAATAATTTTGCTGAATGTAAGAAGTCAGACAAAAAAGAGTACATACTATATGATCTCATTATATAAAGTTCTAGAAAATGATAACTAGTCTATAGTGGCAGAACGCAGATCGGTCAGTGGTTGTCTCATATTGGGAGTACAGAGAGGAGTGGATTGTGAAGAGGCATGGAAAGATCTTTTCGGAATGATAGAAATATTCTCAATCTTAGTCATTATATGAATGTATACAAGTGTCAGATATACCAAATGGTATGCTTCAAATGGATGGATGGCTTTTTTTTTTGTAAATACAAACTGTATGTAAGTTATACCTCAGTAAACTAAAGAGTCAAAGGAACAGTCCGAGGCTGGTAAGCTCTCTGCGGTGTCAGGAACCTGGGATCATTTATCTCATTACTCCTCCATGCGTGGCTTCTTCCTCACGTCCAAGATGGCAGCATCTGGTTTCCAGGCTGCAGGAAGGAGGAAGGGACAAACAAGAGGGCAGAGAGCACATGCAGTTTGTCTCTTAAAAGAGGGTCTTAGAAGCTCCTTCTACCTGACAACTCTGCTTATGTGCCATTGGCTACAATTTAGTCACATGGATCTACCTTGTTACAAGGGACACTGGGAAATGTAGTCTTTATCTCAGATGGTCACATGTACCTAGAGGAAGGGGAAAACAGAAATAGACAGCGGACTTAGTATTTTACACAGCTGCGTGTATCTTGTCTTCAAAATGTGCCTCTGAGCATATTACCCTCTCTGCTTAAAGCTCTGCAGTGACTTTCCACTGGTCTCAGAAAAAAAGGCCACATTCCTTGCATGGCCTACCTAAACCAGCCTGATCTGTTTCCTGCCAACTTTCTACCTTACTCTCTTTGGTTGAGGAGCTCCAGCTAGTATTTACTGCCTTTAGCCCTTCTAGCGCATCAGCCGGGCTTCATTACTGTTTCCCTCTGCTTGGAACATGTTACCCTCACTCTTTGCCTAGTGAACCACCATATCCTTCAGCTCTTGGTTCAGCTGACAACTCAGCGTAAGGCAAACTCCTTGTTTGTTTGACACATATCTTTCCTAGATGGTGCCTCTCACACTTTTTGTAATTTTATATTTGTGTGACATTATGATCACTATCTTTCTCACACACTAGACTGTGAGCTCCTTTCTGTTCACCTCTGTATATGAGTACCTAACAAGGCTGAATGAGCTAACTACACATTTACTGAGTGTGTAAATGAATGAATGAATGTGCTCTATCCAGTGCTGTTGATCGAAGTGAAGTTACTAAGCCCTGATTACCTTTGTTAAGGGTTGATTTTAAAAGGCTTAATAGTATTTTCTTTGGTCATTTGCTCTGTCCCTCTACCCTAAATGGTCATGTGAATCACCATCGATGTGTTGAGGGAAGATCTTTTCCATAAATGTTGCCTGCTTGAGTGGCAAGTATGTGTCTGGGTGAGGTGATGTGAAATGAATAAAGTTTGTGGAAATAAAAGTTACTGTACAGTCCACTACCTCCCATCTCCTGGGGTGGGGGTGGGAGTTTGGGGGAATTGGGATTACTGAGGGCAGGAACAGGGGTGGTGTGCAGAGGGTTTGGGGTAGGGCAGCAACGTGCTGTCACATGTGTATGTTGCTCCTTTACCTGGGGAGGTAAGGCTCTGTTGATCTACTGGGGAGGGACAAATTATTCTCAAGTCTGTGGTATTTATTTAGAATGCAGATACTGTATGGTCTGCTTCAGTGGGAGCTCTGACAGCCTAATTATAGGATATTAATAGATTCAGAAAAACAGGTTCTTTGTAGTCCAACTGCAGTTAGCCAACTATATAATAAGCAAAAGTGAAAGTTGCTGTCCTTATAAATATTTTCTTAAATATTTATTTGAATTATTTGAATAAATTTTCAAAGTTTCCTTGACTTACAAAGTTTTCCCATAGTTAATCCAGTTCGTGAGTTTTCTAATACTTTTGAAGTGGAAGTACTCAGACTTAATCCTGCATACACCCCAAGACATAGTCCAAGAATAAACAGAAGGCTCGAGATATAAACAGAGAATGCGCAGGGAGCTGGGAGCTGGAGGTGTGGCCATGTGCTTCTGGGTGTAAGTGCCAGTCTGGAAACTCCTTCCAGTGGGTGCTACATGAGCAATCTTGGACTCAGTGCATCCCATGTGTGCCTAGTTCTGTACCACTATGACTATTTTTGCCATATCTGCCTACCAGCCAGGCATTGTGTACTTAATAAGATGGATTCTTTTTTCCAGACTTAAATTTACTTAGAAAGGACAATTGAATTAATTGTAAACGAACCATATAACGTCAGCTCCGGCAGGTCAGGGATTTTTCTGTTTTGCTCTTTGCTGTATCCCCTCATTGGCTAATACAGTGTCTGGTAGGTTCTTAAAGGGTGTCTGTTAATGAACAAATGTCATCCTCAGTAGAAAAGCATGTATTTCTCTAAGGTATGTTATCCGTATTTGGCTATTACAACAACTAAAAATGTTCATTTGCTTTCCACATAAAACCTCTTGCATGTCACTAGCAGTATACACGATGCACCATACTTTTCTAAGCCACATAACAATGATCACAAGAGTGACCTCGTTTCATCATTTACTTACTGGCTTACTCGCTAGCTAGATAACCCCATTCTTCTTAAAGCTTTTGTCCATCTCCGTATGCCCAATGCCTGGCACCGCGTGAGGCTCGTAACAGGTATAGTAAACCAAACATCTGTGAATGAATGAGTGATTTACCTCATTTAATGTACACCTCTAGTACATAAACCGTTATCCCCGTTGTCATACAGGTGAAGAAGAAATCAAGGCACTGAGGTGTTTCGTATCTTTTTACTTTTTAATTTTTAATGTGTTTTTTTTAGAGAGACAGAGTGCAAGCAGGGGAGGGGGAGAGAGAGAGAGAGAGAGAGAGAGAGAGAGAGAATGAGAATCTAAAACAGGCTCCAGGCTCCAAGCTGTCGGTACAGAGCCCAACGTGGGGCTCGAACCTACCAACTGTGAGATCATGGCCTGAGCGGAAGTCAGATGCTCAACCAACTGAGCCACCCAGGTGCCCCTGAAGTATTCACTATCTTGCCCAAGGTTGCCGAGCTGGTAGCTGAAGAAGCGAGGTTCTGATCTTAGGCAGTTTAACTCAGGAACCCTTCTTTTTAAAAATTTTACTAGATTATTGGATATTCTCTGGTCCAGACTGAGCCACCCACCCTATCAATTTTAGTTAGACCAATCAAAAAGGATGTGCATTTTTAACTTTTTAAAAGTTTATTTATTTATTTTGAGAGAGAGCACCTGAGTGGGTGAGGGGCAGACATAGAATCTTAAGCAGGCTCCATGCTGTCAACACAGAACCAGACACAGACCTCGAAGTCACAAACTATGAGATCATGACCTGAGCGGAAATCAAGAGTTAGATGCTTAACCTACTGAGCCACCCAGGCACCCTTATTTTTAACTTCTTTATCATCCAATTCTTTTTTTTTTTCAAAAAATTTTTTAATGTTTTATTCGTTTCTAGGAGAGAGAGAGAGACAGCGTGAGCAGGGGAGGGTCAGAGAGAGAGGGAGTCACAGACTGAAACAGGCTCCAGGCTCTGAGCTGGCAGTCAGCACAGAGCCCGACGCAGGGCTCAAACCCACGAACCGCGAGATCATGACCTAAGCGAAAGTCGGACGCTTAACTGACTAAGCCACCCAGACGCCCCCTTTATCATCCAATTCTTAAGATGACTTTCTCTCTAAACAGTTTTCAGCTCATGCTCACTTGTGATGGTTGATGATTTTGTGCATCAACTTGACTGGGCCACTGGGTCCCTGGATATTCGATCAAACATTATGCTGTGTGTGTCAGTGAGGGTGTTTTTTGGATGAGATTAACATTTGAATTGGTAGACAGAGTAAAGCAGATCCCCTCCTGAATGTGGGTGGGCCTCATCCAATCAGTCAAAGGCCTGAATAGAACAAAAAGGGCTGAGTGAGAAGAGAATTCACTCTCTCTGCCTGACTGTCTCTGAGCCAGGACATCTTCTTCTCTAACTGTGGACTCACACTGGAACTGTACCATTGGCTTTCTTGTGTTTCCAGCTTGTTGATTAGAAATACTGGGATTTCTCAACCTCCATAACTGCATAAGCCAATATACCATATATATATTATACCATTATATATATATCATATATATATGATACTTATGTGTTCATTTTATTACTTACCAGCTCATAAACCTCCAATATTTGCCTGATATCCCAGGGTAAAGTATGAAGTCTTTGACTTGTGTGTCAGAATTAGGTCTGCCTGCATGTTAAAATAGACTCCAAATAACAGTGGCTTAAATACTACAACTTATTCTTCTCTCTTGTGTAACCAATTATGTATGAAACTGGTAGAGTCACCAGGGACCTTGGCCCCTTCCTCCCTCTTCCATCAGCATTAGCCGTCTGCCTCATGATCTAAGATGTCTGCTAAAGCTCCAACCGTTGTGTCCCCATTCCAGAATTTGCATGTAGGACTTTTTTAAGTCCCAACGGTCTGAACTAAATCAGAACTTAGTCACTGGTTTCAATCCCGCGACCGGTAAGGCTGAGGAGTATAAGGCATCCTGAGCAAATAACTTAGATGTTTTATTAAAAAGGAAGAAGGGAAGAGATCTAGTAATCTTCACCTTAGCGTGGCATTGAAGGGCTTTTATGATCAAGTATCAACCCAGTTTTCCAGATTCCCTTCATCTACTAGCTGTTCGGAACGTTCTGTCCCCATCAAATTCCTTTGCTCCCTGTCTGTGAAACACACCTAGTGCTTTGTCGTCCTGTCTCTGTTTACTCAGCCCTCCTGGAATGCCTTTGGCTTCATTTCCAAGCCACACCTTTGTGGCCATGAGACTTCCCCCTTTCTGCTTGAATCGGAGATGGTTTCTTTTGAAGCTGAGCTCTTCCAGCAATGACTATGTATTCGAATTGTTCAGATATCCACACTCTTGTACTTCAGACTGCTCTTCTTTTGATGACTTGAACAGCATAAGTATTTCCTTGTTAATTTTTCAGTCTTGTCTCCAGCGTGCATCCCTCATTCTAGATCCCTTGAGGACAGGAGCCCCTTACTCAATGAACATTCCTTGGCTTCCTACCTCACATTCAGCATTGTGCTCAGTGTTGGGGAGTTAGTAGTGAATAAGACATGGGGCTTCTCTGCAAAGTCCTAATACTTCCCTGGAGTCTTACTTAAAAACTTGCAAATGTAGGGGGGCATGGCTGGCTCAGTTGGAGCAACATGTGACTCTTGATTTCTGGGTTGTGAGTTTAAGCCCTGCTTTGAGTGTGGAGATTACTAAAAAAAATTTAAAAATAAACTTTAAAAAAAATAAAAACTTGCACATGTTACATGCTTCACAAATTCCTGTTGCATTGTTGAATGATAAGAGAGCTGACATTTATTTAAATGATTATTACTTATGTTCAAAAAAGTATGTAATTAGGATTACTCAATAAAACACATGATGCTAGCCTTTCACATGTATTCACTTCATTTCTTTATTACAACAGCTGTGAGATAGACATTATTAATTTTTACAAATAAAAATGAAGCACATGGCGAAATAAGTCAGGCAGAGAAGGACAAATATCATATGTTTGCACGTTTAGGAGGATTAGGAGGAACTTAACTGAGGACCATGGGGGAGAAGAAGGGGGGAAATGGTGGGGGAGAGGGAGAGAGGCAAACCGTGAGAGACTCTTGAATGCTGAGAAACAAACTGAGGACTGATGGNATAATAATAATAAAACTAGTAAGCCAGTAAAAAAAAAAAATGAAGCACAGAGAGGTTACATTACTTATTCTAAGTCACACAGCTGGGAAGAGGTGGAGCTAGGATTTAATTCAGGCTGCTTAATTCCAGAGCCAAGGCTCTTAGTCAACCCTGTTAAGAAAATAGCTAGAATAAGGGTTATCTCATGATTTGAAGCTGTTGTGGCATTCTTTTAAATTCCCATCCACAATTTGGGTATTTACCTGTCACCTTGTCCCAACCAGAAACTTCCCTAGGCTGGAAAGCCCTTTCCCTGAGGAGCATCCGCCAGGCTGGGCACTGTAACCTACCACTCCCCTTCTGAGTCTCAGCTGCCCACCCCATGTCCCCTCTCTTCCCTTTTGATTATCAAATCCTACGTTACACTCAATAAAAATGATTCATCACTTTTGTATTTCATGGTCTCTAAGTTGCTTTGCTCTCACCCCTTCTGCCTCGACAGGACATTAGTGAGCAGAGGCTGCAGTCTGGAAGCCTCTGGCTGGATGAGGCCCGCCGACTCGTCTTGTTTTGTGCGCCTAGTGTTTAACAATGCTTTTTACATTTGTCATCAGCATTTACAAATTAGGAGACGTCGTGCAAAACTCTGGATTTTTGGCGTGTTTGGAATAACTGGAAGGTTTTGGACACACAGGGCCTATGTGCCCACAGGCCCGAGCTGCCAGGTTCAATGAAGGCTGTCACTGGTAAATTGGCACAATGTCTTCCTCCCTGGTACCCGGACACCTACTACCACATTCACGTTTCTTACCAGTCTGCAGTGAATAATACTAACCACACAAAGCGCGTGTGTAAATACCCGTCCCCCCTCCCCCCCAATCAGACAGTGTATTAGTGCTTCCCATCACCTCCGTCACCTCGGGAAGAGGCACTACTACGGTGTCCACTTTATAGACAAGGACATTAGGCCGATACTAATAGTAGGTGAAGGGCGGGACTCACCCAGGCATTCCGGCTCCGGTCTTTGCCTTGAAGCCCTCCACCACCACCCCTGCACCTAGCATTGTGATTTGTAGCCCTGCTCTGAAGGGAGAGGAAAGCAAGAGGGGACCCGTCCCTGTCCCTCGTGCTGCCTAACGTTGACACGTTGGAAATACAAACCCACAGAGCCGATGTCCTATACGATTAACAGGCAAGCAGAGGAAGGCTCTGGACAAAGCTGAGCCTGCACCAGAGGAAATGAAGGCAGTGAAAGGAAACCACATGAGTACCTGGAGTGTCTTGGAGGCCATCTCAGAGCCAGGTGTGGTGGACAGCTGTTCTTATGTCTGATTCTGTCCCTCTGGGAAAAGAGAATTAAGTGATTCTATGAAGCCTCCAGCCAACTGTCACTTGAAATGTTAGCCCATAAACAAGTGTCATCCATCTCAGTCCCGCTGCTCCCGGTGGGGTGGGTGCTGATGGAATATGATGCCGGCCTGAGCAAGCATCTTGGCCTTCACGCTGGTGTCCTCCGTGGTGTCCCAGCCTGCCTGAGCCCCCCTGGGCTGTAGAGTGGGTCCTCGGGAAGATGGATGGAACCTGCAGCGCAGACAGGGATTAGTGGCATTAGATTGCCTGCCTGTCGGCCTCTGGAAACTCAGCCCTTTGCAAGCGCTCTGAGGCAGAGGCAGCAGGAGTGTGGCTGGTTCAGGTGGTTGGCTTGCTGTGCCAGAGTCACCAGGGACAAGCATATCTGATGCTATTTATTGAGCACGTCTGTGTGCTGGGTGCTGAATGCAGAGATGGACAAGCCAATGGCATAGTTAGAGTGACCATAAGATTGCAGACGGGAGCACTCTGGAAGGTAAAGAACACAGGCTTAGCGGGCCTTGTGGGGCTAACTGGGCCATGTGGTTGCAGCGAACAGAGCCTTGAAGACCACTCATGGCTCTGGACAAGTGATGTTGATGTGGGCAAGTTCACCTCTGAGCCTGTTTCTTGCTGTGTAATGGGGATAACAATCCTGAGTTCTCTGGAATACTGTGAGGCTTATACCAGCTAATGTGGCCAAGATGGACCCCCCCCCCTCCCGCACACACACACACACAAAGGAAGGGCTGGAGGCCCAGTACTTGGGCTCTGGGGACTGAGGTGGCTTTGTAAGCTGCAAAGCCAGTGGGACTTTGCAAGGTGAGCGCTAGTGCTTAATGGCTCTGGAAAATGGAGGGAATTACAGAGGCTGAGTGTGGGGGTGGGGAACAGAAAGAGGAGAAGTAAAGAGACAACTGGAAGAGGAAAGAAATTTGAGGGTAGGGGTTAGGGTTTGTGGGGAGGAGAAAGGGAATGGAAAGTCGTCTAAGTTACTACTGGTGGTGGGCACAGTGATTCCCCGTCTGCATGCCCCTCTCTGCCTGAAGTCTTCAGTGGAAGGACCATCGCTCATGCATCCTCGATGGGGGAGATCTTTTGGGAAGATGCCAAAGACTCAAGGTGGGAGGGCGGTGAGAGCTGAGACCACCCCCTCACGAAGGCCTGCTCCATTGGAGTTTGTGAATTCCAAGTTCTCAGCCTTGTGTGGACCACAGGGAAGGCGCCACAAATGTGATCTCCTGCTCTTAGTACTGAGACTGTTCTCGCGCAGGCCAGGTTCAGTCTCTCAACACTGACCTGGAAAAGCAAAGCTGAAAACCGGGGTGGGGGATGGACAGGAGGAAAAACATGGCGCATGAAAACAAAGGGAGGTTGTTCTATAACACACCATTCCTAGAAAAGCCTAGCAGGCCTCAGAACCAACCTCAGGAAATCCCAGGCCAGCGGCCAGCTTCGTGCAGCTCCAAGGCTGCCCCATCCTCCCTCGGTGAGACTGGAGCGGCACTCTCACTCCCAGATGGGTTGTTTGCAGAATGAGAAGAATGTTAATTAATCCTGTTATCGGAGCTCACGCTCTCTGGTTTAATTTCTCTGATAAAACCACCCTGAATGGAGAGCTCTCAGAATACCAAAGGAGGCCTTTTTATGAGATTCCTGAGGTGCAGTGAGAGCTGGAAGGGGTGGGGGTAGGGTGAGGGTAAACTTTCTGCCTGGGAACCTTGGGTTCAGCACTGATTCTCTCAGTATTCTGACTGGAGACCCTTACCATACATCAAACATGGCCACACTTCAGAAAGGGATGGGAAGAGAGAGAGAAAGAGAGAGAGGAAGAAAGAAAGAAAGAAAGAAAGAAAGAAAGAAAGAAAGAAAGAAAGAAAGAAAGAAAGAAAGAAAGAAAGAAAGAAAGAAAGAAAGAAGGAAAGAAAGGAAGGAAGGAAAGGAAGGAAGGAAAGAAGGAAGAAAGGAAAGAAGGAAGAAAGGAAAGAAGGAAGAAAGGAAAGAAGGAAGAGAAAGAAAAGAAGGAATAAAGGAAGGAAGGAAGGGAAGATGGAATGCCTCATTCAACATCTATAAGGGAACACATGTAGAATATGCAAAATTCAGAATATGGTGTTACCTGGACTTTTTGCACCAGATTTAATAGTCACTAATTGTTGTGTGCTTACATGTCAGGGACTATTGGTATCACTTTATGTCTGTGATTTATTCTGCATCGCTTCAGCACAGACTGTGTGATACTTATGTATATAATCTGAGGTGACCTCCCAGGGCAGCTCCCGCTCTGATCAGGCATCCCTGCTCCGAGAGTGGTCAGCTAGCATTATGTGAGAAAAGTCTAATTCCCAAAGGAGCCATTTTAAGTGCTTCAGCTTTACCTCTGAGAAACACCAAATGTTTTGCCAGTTAGCAGGCTGAGTATCAGAAGTGGGTTTTCATTGGTGAAGTTAGCAACATGTATAACAGACGTTAGAAACGGGCTCTCAGTTATTATCGGTGAGTGTTACTTGAGATCTGTAGATTGGCTAAAACATTTTATTATTGATATCCCTACCTTTGTGTGAAAAGTATATAAGGATATAAGAATTCAAGTCTTGACCCCTACATAATCCTCTATCGATTTCAAGAATTTCTTGGTTGTTTGGGTGGACTATGAGAGTTCCACAGTCCTGCCTCTGAAATACAAAAGCCCCTTTCAAATATTAAAAACCAGATGGCAGACCCAAAATGGAGTTCCTTATGCCAACCTCCCTCCCCATCACCAAACCAAGACTTAACTTATTACAGTTTCAGCTCTACCCAGAAATGGAATCCTAAACGAGTCAATCAGGAATCTCCCGGTCAGTACTAGCGCTCTGCCTGACAGACCCCTGCAATCTCCTAAAGGAAAGTAACCTTGCAATAGCCAATCCACTTTTTTTTTTTTTGGCCTAGTGTAATTTCCGTATTCCTGCTTCCTTCTGCCTGTAAAAGTTTTTCATTTCATATAGCTCCTTGGAACCCTTTTCTATCTGCTAGATTAGATACTGCCTGATTTGAGTGGATTTTGCCCAAATAAACTCTTAAAATTTTTAAATAGGCCTCACTTTATCTTTTAACATATGCAAGGTGGTGGTCGGTCTGAACAGCCAAAAGAGACAACAAGGAGAGACTTCACCTGGGCATATAGCACAGGTTGTAGGAGCCACATTATCCCTGCCACTACAAAGAGTTTATCAAATGGGGTGCCTGGGTAGCTCAGTCGGTTAAGCGTCCAACTTCAGCTTAGGTCATGATCTCACGGTTTGTGGGTTCGAGCCCTGCTTCGGGCTCTGTGCTGACAGCTAGCTCAGAGCCTGGAGCCTGCTTCAGAGTCTGTGTCTCCCTCTCTCTCTGACCCTCCCCTGCTCACGCTGTCTCTCTCTCAGAAATAAATAAGACATTAAAAAAAAAAGAGTTTAGCAAATGTGGGTGCTGTAGTGGGGGAACAACATTTTCCTCTACCTTATTAGGTTTAGTATCTGGGGACTATGAATTAAACTGACAAAAGACAGCTTAACAGGAACAAAGGTTTATTTTGTATGCACAGGGGTGTGAGGACTCACAGAAAAGAATGAAAACCCCCAAAAGTGGTTAAGGGTAGGAGCTTATACTCCCCCCCTCCATTTTTAAGAGAGAGAGAGAGAGAATCTTAAACAGGCTCCATGAATGACCCCATGACCCTGGGATCGTGACCTGAGCCGAAATCAAGAGTCAGATAGATGCTCAACCAAACAAGCCACCCAGGTGTCCCTTTACATACCATTTTTTAAAAGGGTGAAAAGCTTTGGGGAAATGATAAGACCAAGGAAAGAGGGTTTGAGCTTCCAGAAGTGGGCAAATTGTGCAAAGGTAAATATATGGGCAAATCAAAGGGAAGACGGTTTGCAATGCAGGTTCAAGTTTTACAATAATTCTGTGATGCAGGCGCTGTCACGACCTCCACGTACTGCTGAGCGAACAGGTCTGCAGAGATTGAGTCCCTCGTCCAAGGACACGGAATCAAATATAAATCAGGGTCATTTGACTCAAAAGCCTGTGTGCTTTCCTCCATGCAAAAATCATATTTATGATTTTTTCTTGATTTTACAAATATCACATGCTCACAGGAAAATTGGGAAGCATATGAATATGTAGGATAGCCTAAAGGCACTACTTACGCACATTTAGTTGAGATGGTACAGTGCTCATGGTTTTGTGTCCTGCTTACTTATTATGTTCTAAATATTTCTTCATATCATTAAAGATTATTCATTCTTGTCGTTTTTAAGGCCAACACAATATCCCATCCTACGACTGTGTCACACCACCCATTGTCAGACATTTAGCTTTGTTCTGATCCTTTATACTATCAAGAGCAAGATGGCCATCTCTGAAGACAATCTGATCTCTCGTTTACATTTCTTACTATGTCTTGGGAGTGGGGGGAGGCAGATTCCTGGGAAGGTAATTTCTGGGTTAAAGGGCAAGAATGTTTAATGGACATTATGAGGCATTAAAATAGTGCACTCTGCTTTTGTAAACAAGGAAGACCAGCATTACTTTCTAAGACTCGGTTTAAAAATCAAGATAAAACGGTGAGCATTTTGCCCAAGAACAACTAACCGGCCATTGGGGTTTTTTAGTGCTGCTTTTCTAACCAGTAGGGGGCAGCACAAACAAATACCAGGGGAGAGCCTCCTTGGCCATGAATTTGACATTTTTGTGGTATTTGTCACCAAACTTCTTTTGTTAAATTTAGGAACAACAAAGCCACCAAATTTACAGGCAAGAGCCAGAAAGGAAAATCTAGTTTACTTGAAAGATTTACAGCTTTCAGGAATGTTCCAGAAGACTGATCCTGATGGCAAAGGGCTGGAGGGAAAAGGCTCTTTCTGAGACATAGGCTTGCATGGGAGGCTAGGAAAGCAGGTCACGGTGGGAGCGGCAGCATGAAGAATGGTTCTTGTCAGGAGAGCTGGTCAGCAGGCACTTTGTGCCAGGCAAGAGGTGCCTGGGGGCCGGGAAGTGGGTTTATCTTGCCCAACAGGATAGCCGGAGGAAGGAGGCACGTGACTGCCAGCCTTTGGAACGGCAGCCACAAGGTCAGCGATGCAAGGAAGGAAGAGTTAATGAATCACAGAGAGATTTGCTGTGTCAAACTGATGACAAGGGGTGGGTGAGCCTCTGTAAGAAGTGGATGGCAGTGTACTCGGGGCAGGGGCTGTCAACCTGGGCATCGTGGGCCATGGACGGCATCTTCAAGAATTCTGCGCATACTCTGAATTTATGCCGCATTTATACAGAAAAAAACACAGGTTTTTCCAGAGGCGGGAGGGGATGAATCTATAGCTTGCAGGAGCCTACAACCCCCCCAAATTAGGAACAAGTGATCTGTGTGTACTCCGTCCATTTCTAGGATCAAAGGCGACTCCCTCCCCAGAGCCAAAGTCTGTCTGTCCTGTTCCGAAGGGACATCTCGCCCTGCAAGTGGCAGAATAGCCTGCCTGGATGGAGAGGTGGGGTGCCCCAGGCTAGCACCTGGGTTGTGATGGAGGGCTTAGCAGGTGGGTGGCTGCTTCAGGGGACAGAGACTGACACTCAGGGAGAAGCTCTAGGGATAGCAGAAAGCAGAGAGAGTCCAGTGTATCTGTCTGGGCGTTATTTCTGTTTAGAGACATTTTCTCTCTTCTACGAGTTCAGTTCCTCCCTCGGGAGCCTGGCAATACCCAGGGCTGTTTACAACTGTTGCTTGAAGAGGCTTGTTGACACAGTAGGTGTTTCACACTGGAGCCCTGTGATCTCTTTGTCATATCCAGGTTCTTCTGAAGGAGTAAAAAATAGGGGCTCATTATGGCATCGTCCATGGTGGCAGAACTCTGAACATAATCTGAGGGTCCGTCAATGGTGTTACTGCTGTGATCTGCTTTTCACCCACATTTTACTTCTGACCAACGTGCAGATTTTCCACACCAAGCAATTCTCTAGCTCTGTGGACACCAACTGCGTGTCCTACACGTCGGTTGAATTCTGACGCTAATTACCAGAGTTAGCCCAGGTCTCACAGGTTACAGGGCCCAGTCCCAAAAGACTGTCCCCCTCACTTCAGATGCCAGTCACAAGTAGTGGCTGACCTAGCACATTATCCACACTTCTGTCTGACCTGGCTACAGATTGGGGGTTCCCATGATATCCTCCTCAGGTGAGATCATTTTCTTATAAGGACTCACAGAATCCAGGGAAACACATTAATTGCAATTACCATTTTATTGTAAACAATATTATAAAGGGTACAAATGAAATGAGGGATCCTGAACACAGGAGTCTCTGTTGCTGCGGAGTTTGGGGGGCATGGAGGTGCTTACCAACCCAAGTAGTCTCCAGACTCCTCGATGTTGGGTTTTATGGAGGTTCCTATACATGGGCACTCTTGATTGAATCATTTGCCAGTGATTAATTCAATCCCCAGCTTTCGTCCCCTCCCTGGACGTGGGGTTGGGGGTGGGAACAGGGTTGAAAGTTTCAAGCTTCCAATCATGTGGCTGGTTCCTCTGGCAACCAGCCCCCCCTCCCACCCCCGCTTCCTGAAATCATCTAGGGGCCCCTAAGGGTCACCTCATTAGCATAAACTCAGGGAAGGTTGACAAAGGCTTTGCAGGGGTGCCTGTGTGGCTGAGTCCGTTGAGCATCTGACTCTTGATTTCGGTTCCAGTCATGATCCCAGGGTTGTGGGATCCAGTCACGTGTTGGTCTCTCTCACTGAGCATGAGCCTGCTTGGGATTCTCTGTCTCTCCCTCCACCCCTCTCCTTCAGCTCATGTGCACTTGCCCTCTCTTTCTAAAATAAAAGAAAAAGAAAAAGGCTTTGTAATGAATAATAAAAATGCTCCTCTGGCCCATTACTCAGGAAATTCCAAGGGTTTTATTTATTTATTTTAAATTTTTAAAAATGTTTATTCATTTTTGAGAGAGAGGGAGAAAGAGAGAGAGAGAGGGAGAGAGAACCATCAAGGGAGGAGCAGAGACAGAGGGAGATGTTGAAGCCAAAGCAGGCTCCAGACACTGAGCTGTCAGCACAGAGACCAATGAGGGGCTCGAACCCATGAACCCTGAGATCATGATCTGAGCTGAAGTCAGACACTTAGCCAACTGAGCCACCCAGGCGCTCCCCAAGGGTTTTAGAAGCTCTGTGCCAGGAACTGAAGAGAAAGACAAAATGTTTATTTCTTATTATATCACACGATCACAAAATAGTGAAGTTATAGAATAAATTTTAGTTCATCCATATTATGAAATATTAGATAGCTTTAAAAAAATGTAAGATCTATATGCTGTGACCTAAGAAGTGTTCAAGACATTTTCTTAAGTGAAAGGTTAGAGTGTAGTGTGTAGGGCAGAGATGGGCAAACATTTTCTGTAAAGGGTCAAATAGCAAACATTTTAGGCTCTGCCATTGCAGTGCAAAAGCAGCTGTAGACAATATGTAAACAAATAGGCTTGGCTGTGTTTCAATAAAACTTTATTTACAAAAGCAGGCAGTGGGCCAGATTTGTCTGTTTGCCATGGTTTGCTGACACTTAACACAGGGTCTTTGAAAAGAACCTTTGTATGTTTTGTAAAGATAGGCTCAAAACTGTTAGTACTGGTTACCTTGGAGAGAAAAAGGGTAAAAGAGGGAGGAGGAAGATTATTCATTTTTTCTGTATTCAGTTCTCTTTCATTCGACTTGAAATAGAACACATGTATTGCTTTTGAAATTTCTTTTCCAGATTCCTAAAATGGCAAAACAAAGCATTTGTATTTTTCAGTTGTACAGAAGTGCCTCTGCTCATGACATTTGGAATAGTTTTGATTTGATTCAAAGAGGTTTTAGTTGACCACAAGCTGCAGACAAATCTGCAATTTCTTAAAATCTAGCACAGCTTGGAAAGTGATAATGAAAATGTGATGTTATGATAAATAAAGGAGATGGTCTCAATGTTCTTTGTACCAGTCAAGGCACGTGTAGGGCTGTCTTTTGAGTTTGGGATGCTGGGTTGTAAGGCAGGTGCGGACACACTAGATTATTGCAAGGAGACAGAGCCTGGAAAGGTGAAGGGTGTGGAAGTTCCGGGAAGAGGCACGTGGTTAGCCCGGAGAAGAGAGGGTGGGTGCAGGGAGGTGATAATCCTCACCCGAAGGAGAGTGGAAAGGACCCACTCTCCCAAGCTCCAGAGTCTGTACCTGAATCACTGTGATCCATCATCTCCTGTCACGCAGAGGATGGTCCAGCCACTGGGGGAACTGAATGAGGCTAGATGTTCCTTCTGTGGCCCCTTCCTGACATACCTGAGCATGTGCTGGTCTCCTCAGGACTAAAGGTGGTTCGGCCCCCCAGCTCTGGGGTAGACAGAGCTGGGTTTGCGGTTGGCCTTGCCAGGGGAGGGCCCAGCAACCTCGGGGAAAGTTTCTGCACCTCTCTAACCTCTGCGTTTCTTATGTAAAGGAGAAAAAGTTAATAATAATAATAATAATAATAATAATAAACACCTATTTCATAGGGTCACCATGAGAACCAAATGAGTCAATACACAGCATTTTCCATGATGCCCGCACAACAGATACGTGCTTAGTAACTGCTAAGAGTTTGTTGTCGTGGTTATTATTGCTCAGGTTGTTACTATGACAACTGCCAGATTACTTTTCGTTTCCTCCCGAAGTTTCTCTCACAGGCCTGCCCCCTTGACCTCACAACTCTCTACCCCATACTCCACTGTCTTCTTTGGCAAAATCAAGCTGATTAGGGCTTGGCTGCATGGCTTTCTCTGGGTGGCAGTTTTCTCATCTGCTGTGGCTCCCCGGGAAGGCGGGTGCTGCCTGAGGGATGCCAGGGATGTGCACGGGGAGGGCACAGGGAAGGGGACAGGATACCCCGGGCAGAGCTCCACACCTGGGCTTTCTGCACACCCCAGTCCCACTCCTCTGGTCACGTGGGTTTCTCCCTTCACGGAACATGCGGCCACTTCTGTCCGTGCGCCCGTCTGGGCTGGTAATGTTTTGACACACTGCCTTGTGTCATTAAAGCGTCATTTCCAGTGTATGCGTCACAGCCGCAGCTGAAAGCAAGATCTTGGAGAGCTGGGATCTGTCCTATGTATTCTCAAGTGATAACTCTTCACAGGAGATGAATTAAAAACTAGTAATAGACGCTGAACTCAAGGAGATTGCTGAGTGTCAGATATGGGCCTAGATGCCTTCACATAGAATTAAGATGTAATATATCACAGCAGCCCTGCAAGGGGGCTTCCGATGTTCCCATTCGCTGATGAAAAACGGGGTCCGGGAAAGTGATTGAACACCTTCAGGGATGAAGAATCATACAAGCACATTAAGAGGCTGACTCTGCTTCTCTTTGAGAGCTAAGCAGAGTGTCAGCACATAGTAGGTGCAGGGTGAACAGGAAGGAAATACTTTAGTGCCCTTTTGATGAATCAGAGATTTTAAACATTGTTCTTTCTTTCTTTTTTTTTAAATTGCTTACATTTATTTATTTTGAGATAACAGAGAGTGAGCAAAGGAGGGACAGAGAGAGAGAGGGATAGGGAGAACCCCAAGCCGGCTCCACACCATCAGCATGGAGCCGGAGCCGGGGCTCAAAATCACAAACTGTGAGGTCATGAGCTTAGCTAAAACCAAGAGTCAGATGCTTAACCAACTGAGCCACCCAGGAGCCACTAAAAATTGTTATTTCCAAAAGCATCGGCGTTAAAGTTAACACACACACTTTGTTGTGTGCCCAGGGCAGAATGAGTGTGCCCTGGGTTCTTTTCTGGCATCTGTTTCCCAAACAGGCAAAGACCTCACCTGGAACTGAGCCAGGTGCAGCGGGGTGGGGGGGCGGGG
>NW_027532182.1:2215309-2273785 GCF_008692635.1 Crocuta crocuta
CGCCCAAGAGGTCTCCACATCTTCCCCTCCTTAAGGGGCTGTGGGAATGGGGGTGCAGCTTCCTTCAGCTCTTCCTTGATGGCGAGGACGTGAATGTTTCGCTTATCATTTTCTTAACACTCATTTTCTGAGCCCTCCAGTACCTAAGGCATCTTGGGGGCTCCAGATGTAACTGGGCTCGTTCTTTCCTCCAACGATCAGGAAAAAAAAATACTCTGAGACTTGCGCATCCGCACAGAGGACTCAGGAGAGGAGAGAGACCCGGGATCGCCTGCTGTCTACATCCTCCCCATCACCTCTAGCCCCATCCTCACTGATGCTGGTGGCTACTTTCAGCTCTGTGCACCACCTGGCCCCCAGGGTAAACAGGGTTTATTTAGTTCTCTCTCCGTTTTACTTCCCGCATTTTTCTGGGCTAACAGAATTCCCTCACAGAGCAAGCACCCTCACCTGAATTCTCTATAAAGTAGTTGAAAGCGCGACTCTTCAAGTCGGACTGCCCAGGTTCGTATCCCAGTTGTGCCGCCTACTGGCTGTGTGGTGTTGAGCAAGTCACTTAACTTCTCTGTGCCTCAGTGTCCTCATTTGTAAAATGGAGATAATAAAAAACACCAGAGGAATTCTTGTGGGGATGAAATGACCCGGTACACGTAGGGGGCTCAGAACTATGCCTGGTGCATAGTTAGCACTACATAATCAGTTACAAAATAATTGTCATAGCCTCTAGGATGTCTCTGAGTTTGACCCCGTCAGTTTCTGTGTTGCTGGGGCCTCCGCCCTGCCTTGACTCTGGGGAGCCAGTGCTTTTCTTTTCTTCCCTTATAGGATTCCTGGGCCCGTCCAATATGTGTATGGCTTGAGATACAAAGGGAATCCAGAAAATTCTTGTTACTAAATTATGGAGAACACTTTCCGCTTCCTTTATTTCTGCTTCCTCATTGTGGTCTGAGCTCTTTTATATTTTTCTATCACCATATTTTTCTAAATAAAAGATCAGTCCACTCCTCCCCTCTCCCACCTCTGGGACAATAATGAATATCCCTAAATGTGCACACGATGCAGAAGCCGCTGTGGCCAGTAGTTTAATAATACTTTTGCCTTGGGAGGCCTGGTTAGCTCAGCTGGTTAAGCATCCAACTCCTGATTTCAGCTCAGATCATGATCTCCCAGTTTGTGGGATCGAGTCCCGTGCCAGGCTCTGCACTGACACCCCCTCCCCACTGCCTGCTTGGAATTCCCTCTCTCCCTCTATCTCTCTGGCCCCCCTCAAAATAAAAAAAAACACACTTAAAATAGTAATAGTAATAGTAAGAATAATAATACTCTTGTTTTTGTAGGGGAAGGGACACTTTTCCTCTACCCTCTCATGTTCTAAGACTCAGGACTGTGAACTCAGCAGACAAATCACAGACTAACAGGAGAAAAGCACACACATTTTATTCGATGTTAATATTTTTATGTAGAACGGGGATCTTCATAGAAAAGAAATGAAAATCTCGAAGAAGCAATGCGATTACGGGGGTTAGTTGCCACTTTAACATCTAAGGTCGATAAATCTCTGAAAAGGGATTAGATGAAGGAAAGGGCTTTGGGCCTGTGGGGGTGGCACATTCTTGGACAACGACTAGGAGATAAATGGGGGAAACTGATGCAAGATAAGGGTTATTTATGGCGCAGGCTCATCTCAGCATCAGCTCCCCATCTTGGGCAATAAGAATGTTCTTTACTTCCTGGTACCAGGAGGAGGGCATCATTCACAGAGGAAATTTATGCCCTGCTCTTAGGCAGAGAGAGGTACTGGAGTGTGAACAAAGAAGAGGCAGTTCTGCTGACTTTGGGGAAATTTCCATGAGGAAGGATTCTGAAGCATCTGCTGGATGCTGGAGAGCAGGAAGAGGAGAGAAAACATGACTTAGGTCACCTATCAGGGGTTGCTGGGAATCCTGGTCAGGTTCCCGAATCGCCCAAGGATTTACCCTGGAGAAAAGGGGGTGGATTAGGCACAGCGTCCTGTAATCCAGGAGGAGACAGTGAGCGCCCGGGGGGAGGAAGTGTGTCCCGTGGAGAGGTGACTGCAAGAGGGTCTCAAAAGTGAACATAAACTGATAAAGCTTTGGATTGGATGTGACTCAGGAGGATAAGTTTAGGAAAGATGTTTTTGGAATTTGTTCAAATTAGAGNTAGGTCTCGGGGTCAGAAGTTAAATCTCTGGATTCTCAAGCTGATTCCCCAATTTCCCCTGTTCCTTCCATGCAAATAAGAGGCCAATGCCCGCTCTGGGTTTCAGTAGTTGGTACTCGGATAATCACTAGAGCTTGTACATCCCTGGCCCACCTCGACCACCAGGACACTAGTTTTAGGACGACAAACACATCAGGTTTCTCGGCCTCAGCAGTTATTGACATCTTGAGCCAGATGGTCCTCTGTTGTGTGATGTAGGACCTTGCCATTCGATGCCATTGGCAACCTCACCCTTCCTCCCCACCCCCAGTTGTGAGAGTGAAACATGCTTCTAGGGGCGCCGGGGTGTCTCAGTCAGTTAAGCTTCGCACTCTTGATTTCGGCTCAGGTCATGATTTCGGTTCGCAGGTTCGAGTCCCGTGTTGGGCTCTGCACTAGCAGCGCAGAGCTGGTTTGGGATTCTCTGTCTCCTTCTCTCTCTGCTCCACACCACCTCCACCACCACCACCACCCCTCACCCCCACTCATGTTCTACCTCTCTCTCTCAAAATAAATAAAACAAACATTAAAAAAATGTTTCTAGACATTGCTGAGTATCCCTAGCAGGGTGCAGGCAGAGGTACAAAATTGCTCCTGGTTGAGAAGCAAGGCCTCGTATCAGTGTGCTTCCAACGAGCTTCAGCATTGCATGGGCCAAAAAACATAAAATCTTAAAAGATGGAGCTCTTAGATCATTCACTAAGAATGAAATGATTCCTATTTTCCAGATAACCCTTACAAAGGTGATTTGTTCATTCATTCAACAATATGTACTGTGTACGTGCTGGGTGCCAGGCGCTGTGGAAGTGTTTGGAGAGATGGGGTGAACGCGATGGCTTTGAGGAGTTCACAGGCAAGAGTGGTGATGCTGTGAAAGTAAATGCTCAGCTCGAGGACTGAAAGAGTCCCACAGGGAGTGGGAGAAGGGGGAGAAGCTGGACAAGACCTGGGCCGTCAGATGTGGACAGAAAACGGGGAGAGCACACTGCTGCAGAAATCAGTCTACACACTGAGCCCCAGAGAGCTTGGCCTTTGAAGTCAGATGCACCTGTGTCTGAACCTCAGCTTAGTGTGACTTGGGCAAATTGTTTTTGTAACCTCAGTTTCCTTATCTGTAAAATGGAAATAATAACAATACTCAGTTCATAGTTGTTTTGAAGATTCAATAAGATAATGCATGTACAGCTTTTAGCACAGAGCTCGGGACCTGGTAAGCACCCGACAACACTAAAGAAGTTTCACTAATCATTTCAGTTATGGTATTTCATAATTATTTTTTATGCAATTTTTTAAGGAGGCTCCACACCCAACGTGGGGCTTGAACTCACGACCCTAAGATCAAGAGTCGCATGCACTACTGACTCTGCTGGCCAGGCACCCCTATTAGTTTATAATTAAGAGCAACGCTGCACTCTAGGCAGAAAAGGACATCCATCACCCCCAAAGAGAGGAGTAAGTCATTGGGCAGTAATTTTAGCTTCAGCCACTCAATTGACTCTTATTTATGGCTTCTTCGTTGTACGTGTGCTTGGTTTTGAGGTGTCTTACAAACAATATTACTAAGTCCTTCCTTTCCTATATGCACAAAAGCAGTGAGATTGTTGAACTTGCTACTTAAGAGATATATCCGTTCATAATGGAAATGAAAGCAAAAGTCATTGTTTTGAAGTTGAAAGTGAGAAAATGCAGAAATCTGCATGTGCATTTGAGGCAAAGCATTGGAAAGAGGGGATGATGATATGTATAAAGTGCTTAGAAACAACCTTTGCACATAGTAAGCACCCAAGAAGTGTCTTCCACTCCCACCACTCCCACCACCACCACCACCACCACCACCACCATCATCATCACCATCACCATCATCACCACCATCATCACCATCATCACCACCATCACCACCATCATCACCACCACCACCATCATCACCATCATCATCACCACCATCATCACCACCATCACCACCATCATCACCACCATCACCACCATCATCACCATCACCTTCATTATCACCATCATCATCATCACTATCATCACCATCATCACCACCATCATCACCATCATTACCACCGCCATCACCATCATCACCATCATCATCATCGTGCAGAACAAGAAGGGAATCATATAGTACATGGAACATTTTGAGCTGAGTCACTCTGTACTTATCAGCCAGAGGCAAAGAAAAATGAGGAGCAAATTGGAGAAAATCTCAAATATGTGGCTGCAGCTGGGCACCAACCTTGGTGACCTCGTGTGAATTTAGGGGCCTGCGGGGGACTGGAGAGCACAAGGGCTTAGCTTATGGGAAGTGGAAAGTGCCATTGGGTGATGTTTATTGCAAACCACGGATGTCCCATGGATTTAAGATTTACTTAAATTTGTTCCTCATTCAAATGAATCTTGGATTATTGGGGTATGGATCCCATAAGGTCTCTGAGACACTTAGGGAGACCATCTGGGGAGGAGGTGTCATTTGCCTGAACAGATTTCCAAACTGCCCAGGAGAGGGATGTATGAGAGCAGCAAGGAGGAACATGAACTTCAGAGCATAAACTAGTACTTGTACATGGTGACTTTGCGAATATGTACTGTGAATGTAAACTCTTCTTGGTCACCTCAGATTCATAAAATTTTACAGCAACGACTCACCTTTTTTGAGCACATATGATGTGCCAGACTGTGTTCTAAGCATATGTCATGGACATTAACCCAAACACTATGAGCGAGATACTGCTGTGTTCCCATTTTACAGCTGTGGAAGCTGAGGTGCAACTCGCTTAAGGGATTCAGTCAGTCAATTTTGCAAGCAAGAGGTGAATCAGGCAGTCTGGCCTGGAAGCCCAGGCTTTTACCTAACTGACTTACAAATGGCCTTTTAACATGACCTATTTTTAAATATAAAAGTCTCCACATTATCATGACATCTATCACTATTAGGGAAGCATGGTTGTTGAAGGCAAGAAGAAAGCCATTTGATTTAGAAAGAAGCACATCATTGACCCTTGAGTGGGTGGTTTCTGCAAAGTGCTGGGGTGGCAGCCAGACTGTAAGAGCTTACCAGAGTCCGTGGAGGTGAGAGAAGGGAGGCCTCCATGTATATATCACTTATAGGAGTTTGGAGTTTGGCAGTAATAGGCAAGAAGGAACTAGAATTACAGTTACAGGGAGCAGCCGACCATGTGAAGGCTTGGTTTTTTTCTTCTCTCCGAGGTGATGAAGACACATTGGAATGAAGGAGAGGGTGCTGGCGGAGGAGAAGAAGATACAAATGTTGAAGAGGAAGGCAAGATGTTTCCAAAAAAATCTGAGAAGGGATAGCACTTGGGGCTTGAGAACAGAGGGTGTGAAGTCCAGCTGAATTTGGAAGAGATGTTTTGGGCCTTACTTGTTAGCGATCCCCTGATGAATCAGTGGTTAAATTTTCAGTTCTCCGGACTCACCTTGTCCTGAAAGCCCACATTCTCCTGGTGTGGATGGTCCATTCTCTAATGGTTAGGAGAAGTGGGTGTGTGTCCCACAGCTATTACTTGATAGCTGTGTGTTCTTGGACAAATAAGTCACTTCTTGTCTCTGAGCCTCAATTTCCCCATCTGTAAAGTGGGGAAACTCCATATGTGGCGGAGTCCAACCACATATCCTGGATCCTTCCATCTGCAGCAGGATGAACTTCCAATACGAATAGAAAAACAGCCTGCCATTTTAGGGAGGAGATTAATTCCCTCATCGTGTAATTTGTGTTTGGGCGGGAGAAGCAACCACAGTCCTTCCCTCTGCAGGGGAGAGGGGTGATTTGACCAGAATGGTAAATGGGTCTGCATTATTTGTAAATGTGTGTAACGTTCATTCAAGTGGATTAATTTGTTACCACGGTTCTAAGGGCATCATTCTAAATACTATAAAAATGTAGGTCCTTCATTAGCCAGACACACATCCAGAGCCTCAGGAGGATTGTGCCATATTGCTCGCTCGTTGCTGGAGAGTGGTGCACTGTCATTTGAACACACAAGTCCACCCACTGGTAGTGGGATTGCTCGTCTCTCTAAGAGCCTAGTTCTCGGGAAGGAGGACAAAAGTGTGTACTTGCGTTGCCAGCCATCCACTCTTACCAGCATTTAATGAGTAGAATTTCCCCCAGCCACTAGAACTATAACTCAGCAGAGGCATAGAGTGCCTACTGTGTGTCAGGCACCAAACAGGAACATGGGGACTGGAGATATCAGTCTTGCTGATCAAAGCCTGTAACCACAATAAAAACACGAAACAGGAAACCATGGCAAGCATCTGACTCTGGTGTGCAGCCATTTGGAACACAAGGGGTGCAGCATGTCAGCTGGAGGTGTGTGTGTGTGGTCAGTATAGGACGACAGGCTGACGAGAGTAGAAGGGTTTGCAGCAGGCACCCAGCGAGACACCTGCACAATTATGCCTTTATCTCATTATGGATAGATTATTGCTCAAGAACGCTTACACCTTAGGATCCAGCAGCTTCGACAACACACACACACACACACACACACACACACTCCTCTGTCTCTAGGACCTTGGGGTATACAATGGCCCCAAGCCAGCCCTTTGACTCAAAATGCAGGTAGTGGTCAATAGTAGCGGTTCTCAGACTGTGGTCTGGGGACCTTTGAAGTTACCCTCAGAACCTTTGCAGTCACAACAGGCCCCAGGCTCAAGGGGCCCCTTGTTCAATGTTAATTAACACTCTGCTGTGGCTGTCTTGAAATTCTCACTAACTTTTGGACAAGCGACCCCCATATTTTCAGTTCACTGCAGATTGTGTAGCAGATCTTAGTGGTTTGGGGTCCTTTCATGGGGTTCATGAGCTCAAAATTATTTTCATCATCATAATAATGATACACTATTCACCTTTTCTTTTCTCATTCTTACACAAGAACAGGGTGGAATTTTCCAGCAGCTACAGGATGTTTCCAGCAGCTACTGCAACAGACCAAATGCAGAAGCAGGTTTGAGAACCCAGCTCTTTTCTCTGAAGCCAGGCATGAAGGAGATTGGGCAGAAGTGAAAAGCAATGCTAACTCTTCTCACTGCACAGAGTTTGCTTTTGGAAAATATAGCTGATTTTCACAAAAATGTTATCATTGTATGATATGCAAGGAGTTTTTAAAATTATTTTGAAATGAATTGATTAATGACTTCTTTTCCTCAGTTTTAGTTTTTGACGTATTAAATCTCAATAGATAAAACTCACAGAAGTTTTGGGAGATTATCAGTAAGTTTTAAGAATGTGAAGGGTGGGCACCTGGCTGGTTTAGTCGGTAGAGTGAGTGACTCTTAATCTCAGGGCTGTGAGTTCAAGCCTCATGTTCAGTGTAGAGATTGCTTAAAAATAAAATCTTAAAAAAAAAGAGAGAGTATAGGGGCGCCTGGACGGCTCAGTAGGTTAAGCGACCAGCTTAGGCTCAGGTCATGATCTCCCAGTTTGTGGGTTCGAGCCCTGCGTCAGGCTCTGTGCTGACAGCTCAGAGCCTGGAGCCTGTTTCAGATTCTGTGTCTCCCTCTCTCTCTGACCCTCCCCTGCTCACACTGTCTCTCTCTCTCAGAAATAAATAAAACATTAAAAATTTTTAAAAAAGAGTATAAAAGGATTTGGAGTTCAAAAAGTTTGAAACCCATGGCTCTATAGGTATTTACTATTTCTGATGGAGGAAAGAAACCATTGAGGAAATGTGATTGGAAGTAGTGTGTTTGTTTATACTTGTATTAGTCAGGATCCTTCAGAGAAACAGAATCAACAGGAGAGATATATCTATATAGCTGTCTCTATATGTTATATCTATATCTGTATCTATAGCTATATCATCTGTATCTGTATCTATGTATCTATCTAAAAATAGAGACTAATTATAGGGATTCATTCATACAACTTACGGAAGCTGAGAATTCCCACAATCAGCTGTCTGCAAACTGGAGACCCAGGAAAGTTGATGATGTAATTCATTCTGAGTCCAAAGGCCTGAGAAGCAGGAAGGGCAATCACGTAAAGCCTAGTCTGAGTCTGAAGGAGACGCAGGAGCACCAGTGTCCAAAGGCGTGAGAAAATCCCGGCTTAGGCAGAGAGCAAATTCACCCTTCCTTTGCCTTTTGTTTGATTCATACCCTCAATGGATTGGATGAGGCCCACCCACACTGATAAGGATGATCCTCTTTACTCGGTACACCAATTCCAATGCTTGTCTCTTCCAGAATACCTTCACAGACACACTCAGAAATGTCTCACCAGCTATCTGGGCATCCCTTACCCAGTCAAGCTGACACATAGAATTACCTGTCACACCTGTGCATAGATGCAGGTAAATCAATGACTATTAAAAAATGAGGCAAAGAAAGACACAATCTATTTCTTACCGTTGAACTTCTGCAGGATTTCCCAAAGTGTCATCCAATGCAAATCACTTGCTTTACTTGATTTTCTCCTTCGTAAAAGTTGCAGACTGGCTGGTTCTGGGTCACATCTAGCCATTGGAGCATTCCAAGACGGAAAAGCTGCTTCAAGAGGCAGTGAACACCTCTTCCGTCAAAGGGACCAGGCAGAAGCCAGCTGTGCACCTCTGGATGGGTTGCTGCCCCCATTCCTGTGGGTGATGGAGAGGGTTTGACATGAGGCAGAGTTGGAGATAGTGACCCCTGAGGTCCCTTGCACTTCTGGCTTGTTAGATGAGAGAGTCCTTTGCCTTACCAAGTCCAAACTCACAGGTTGAAGTGATAATGAATGGGTCCGTTCTTAAGATGAAGAGAGAGAGAGGGAGGGAGGGAGAGAAGGGAATTTTGTCAGCATCAAAGTCGTGGTGTAATCACTGGAGATTCCAATCTTGCTTATGAGACCAAGGTACCAGCTGGAGCCTGAAGAGAGAGAGAACTTCCTCCCAGGGGTGTGTGCAAGGGAGTATGGGGTCGGCAGGGCAGAGTGGGAATAGGAATTGTGTATTCTCACCTGGAGGACTCTGACTCACTGAGCTGACATTTTTTTTTTAATTTCTTTAAATTTTATTCAGTTTTGAGAAAGAGAGACAGAGTGTGAGTGGGGGAGGGGCAGAGAGAGAGGGAGACACAGAATCAGAAGCAGGCTCCAAGCTCTGAGCTGTCAGCACAGAGCCCGACACGGGGCTCGAACTCACAAGCCGTCAGATCATGACCTGAGCCGAAGTCAGCAGCTTAACCAACTGAACCACCCAGGCGCCCAGAGGTTGACATTTTTTAAAGTCACTGATATCTCCCTTCCCCTGTTTGGGGCCCCTTTTCCTTCACTTTTAACACCAAAGTCCTGATGGCTTTTTCCCCACTTGCCTTTTGAAAATCCATCTAATAAACGAATGCTAAGGTGCTTGGCTATTCATAGTTTAACATATTACCCTTGGAAAAGAAACAAAGAGACCCTGGAAATAATATCTCTACCCTGAGGAACAAATCTCCTTCAGCAGGAAATTTTAGATGCTGGGCAAGCTGTCCAGACATTTGGGGGAAAGAACATTTTCCTAGTAATTCTCAAACCATGCCTATTGCTTTAAAGGGGTAATCTGTCTGTCCTCCCTTCCTCTCTGCAACTGTCTTTCCTTTTTCATTCCCACTTTTCCTCTCCCCTACAAGCCTCTGTTACATCTGAGGAGTAGCCTAGGTATTAGTATTCAGAGATAAATAATGTGGTGGCATTGACTGTAACCGGTGAGTGGAGACAGGTGAGCTGATCACAGTGACGCACTCAGACAAGGTTGCAGGGGAGGGTGTCCTAAGTGTTAGCACAGCTGGCCTGGGATGCAAGGGAATGATGATCCCTTGACCTGGCTCGTGGAGGGGGGCGTGCGTGTTTATTAGGGGAAGCAAGAGAGCAAGGCGCTCCCCGCCCAGGGAGGTCAAGTAAGGGGCCCAAGTTCACACTGGTTATGTTGCTGGATCAGCCCTGAAACCTGGTTTGGCTCCACAGCCTGCACCCTTGACCTGTATGCAGTACTGCCTTTTCCCAAACCGCAGTTTGACCCGGCATAGGGGGAGGTGGGGGGAGACAGTGGCCAGGAATGAGGCCATGGTCAAGGTTCCACACAGCATCTCTTTAGTCGTTTGGGGAAGCAGAAAAGGGTAGCAAACATTTATGGACCGGAGAAAAGTAAGGCCCAACTCTTCGAGGTGTTGTTAACTCATATTCATGCCCAGAGATAATATTCATTGAGCACCTGCCCCGCGTCTGGATGGAAATCACTCCCTCCCTCTTGAATTCATGCCTCGAGTCTTCACAGTGTAGCTGAGGACAGTCTTACTGAGCTCAGCAGGATTCACTGTTGAGGGTTCATGGTCATTTCCACTGATGCTGTGGATGTAGCTCTTCCTTCGTCACTTCCTTCAAAGACCTTTTGCCCCTTCTAACAAATAACCTGATGCGTCTTTTCGTTCTTCCTTTCCTTCCTCTTGCTCCCTGCATCTGAGTTTCAGAAGAGATGTGAATTGACCCCCGGGCAGGTTTCCTCCAGCTGGGAGAACTGGCAGGCTCCTAGACTAGCCGAATAAGCAGGCGTTGGCCCCTTGGTGCCATGCGAATGGTCCCCTTTACCTGCCTGATGCTGGCTGACAGCTTACTCTTCCACAAGCAGCGGCCCAGGACAATGGCCCACCCCTCCCGCAAGAATGCAAGGGAACAATCGGCTATGAATTTCCAAGGGGCGAACAGGAACCCATTCAGCCAGGAAATCTAAATTGAACAGTGATTAAGTCACCCAAGCTCCCTGGCCCTGGCTAACTTCCAGGACTGCGGATGATTCTGTGTTCCTGTTTGCAACTGTTTTCGCAGTGGCTCTCTGGAGGGTATCTCACTTTTAAATGAGGTGCCTGCTGGCTCTGGGCAGGCGCCACTCCGTGGTGATTCAGCCCAAGGACGAGGAAGCCAGCCAGTCTGGGTTTGAATCCTATCTCTTTCACTTGCTGTGTGGACAAGTTTCCCATCTCTGAAAACTATGCCTCAGTTTCCTCATCTGTGAAATGGGAATCATAACAGGACCAGCCTTATGCTGTTGTTTCATGGTATTATGAGAATTAAGTGAGTCAGTACTAGTGATGTGCTTAGAACTATGCAGGGCAAACACTTTTAAGAGTTGAAGTAATGAAATAAATATGTTTAATTATCCGGCTTTGGGTGGCACTTGCCTCTGTCTTCTCTTTCCTTCAGGATGTCTGCCATTGAACAGAGGGCACGGATTTAGAGAAGAGGCTAAGAGCAGGGATTTGAGGGTTAAAATGCCTCCATTCAGATCTTCCTCCACCACTTAATTAGGGGCTGTCACCTAATCACTCTGTTCCTCAGTTTTCTCATCTGTAAAATGGGGGCTATACTTGCATAGCCTGTACCTATTTCTCAGGAGGGTCATGGGGAACTAATTCTGTCAAGTTCTTAGTGTAGTGCCCGGCACAAGTAAGGACTCAATGCATTTCAGCTGTTATTATCAGGCACTCCAAAACAAATGGCTTATAAATGCACCGATTTCGATTGCAAAGCAACCACAATGCCAAAGCTAATGCCATGCACAAGGGTGGCCAGCTGCTCAAGCCGGCTCCTGGGGGCTGGCTGTGTGCTAGTTGGTAAAGAGCCTGGCCACTTGGCAAGGCTGGAAGACCTCAGCCGGCTCTCCTGCTTGTGAGAGGTGTGACATCGTGGGGGCAGTTACCATCTACAAACCTCAATTTGTTTCCTTCCTCCCTCCCTTCCTTCCGTTAATAAATATTTATTGAGTGTCTACTCAGCAGAGGCACAGTGCTAAGTGCTGGGTATCCCCCAGTGCACAGGTCAGTGGTGGATCACGGGCCGAGTGCGTGCCGGCCTGGGCACCTGCGGCCATGTGAGTGCGCAGTAAACACGGCTGCTCATGCCAATTTACCATCAAATACCCCTACTTCACCTCTTTCTCCGATCTCCTCATCCTTTCTCATGAAGAAGGTGACTGGTTCTGACTCTCATCTCCAGCCCAGGCGAGGTGCTTAGGCAGGTCAGGAGAATGATTGTTCAAGGTTACTCATTTTGTTTCTGCGGTGGAAAGTGAAGCAGGGATATCCCCCCCCCCCCAATNAGAAATTAAAAATCAGAAAGCAGAGTCTACTGAGGAGACTCAATTAAGATCTCCCCTTGATCTTATTTAGTCCTGGGCCCTTTTCAAAGCAAATTCGACCGGCGTGCAATCCTTCCGTCTAGGACAGCATTTCCCCGGTTGTGTTCTGTGGAACTCCATATCCTCAGACTGTTGATAGGAAATGAAAAAGGAATGAAAGGATTGAATTCCTTTCCTGCAGACCACCGGCAAGTTCTCCATACACTGACGCATGTTATGCTACCGTATGCAGCACTTCCCAAGATGGTTTGGTCAAGGAACTTTTCTCCGGTAACAATAGCTATATCTTGTGGTATTGCCCTTCCTCAGAAAACAGCCCAAGAAACCCCCATCCACGAGATCTCATGAGCCGGTCTGCGCTCCTGTCAGACCAGAACTGGCTCATTTAATGCTTGAGAATGAACGGAGAGTTCTTGACGGGTGCCCATCCACTTGCTGGCTTGGCTGACCTTGACTGAAGGAGCTGCTCAAGCACTGCGAGGTACCGTTGTCCTAGGGGACAAGGCATCCTTGCTCCGTCACTTTCTGCCACTGCAGAGTTCTCCTTACTTCCTATGTCCAGCAGAAAACCTCCCTGCAGTTGGTGGTTTGGATGAGAATATTTATCTTCCCCAAACAGCTATGCAACTTCCTCTCCCCGAGCTGGGAGGTCAAGTTGACTAAGGGGAGGGAAGCGCTTACAATGGGAAATAAAACCTTGTGGTTATTTTTACTCCTGACGAGTGTGTGACTTTGAGACAGGACTAAACCATTCATGTGAGCCTTGATTTCCTCATCTGTAAAATGGGAATAATAATAGTACTCATGTCATGGTGTTGCTTGAGGAGTGAGATACTGCATTGAAAGCACCTGGCATAGGATCAGCAGAACATACATCTGCAATCAATATTAATGTTGATTGTAAACGCTGTTATTGTTGATTCTGCATTTGTGTCTTCCTGTGTGTGTGTGTGTGTGTGTGAGAGAGAGAGAGAGAGAGAGAGAGAGAAGATGGAGGAGGAGGAGAAGGAGGAGGGAAAAAGGCAGAGGAGGAGGAAGAGGAAGAGGAGGAGAAAAGTATATGCAATGCTTAGGGTATAGTGGGGATTCCATCTTGCAAAGGAATATTTACATTAAAATGGAAAATGAACAAATTTCCTACTAATGCTGACTCTTTCACCTAAAGAGATTATTTATCAACGTGATCCTAGGCAGAGTCCTAGAAACCAATATTACTGATTATGGATTAACTAGTATCTTAGTTTATACATTAGGCTCTAGGGAATCTTATTAGTAGGACTCAATCCCAAAAAGCTTACTTTGTATGCAATGTGCCTTGTGGATATATAGTGGTACCCAGGACATCAAACTCATGGATAGGGCTGTGAACTGGGTTCTGACTCTGAGGAAAGTGGCCTAGATTGCCTCAAGGGGTTTTTCATCACATCTCTTGTGACCATAGCCTAGATGAACCATCCTGGCCAGGACTCTTTCTCTGTCTTTCTCTCCCTGCCTCCTTCTTTCTTCTCTTCCCATTGCTCCCCTTCCCTCTCCTCCTCTCCCCTCCCTCACAGACAGGAATGAATAAGCATAAACCCATTCTTGCTTATTCCATTTGTTTTTGTATATATCCAATGCAGACTACTGTCTTAGCACCATTATGTTAATGTGGTTATGCCCTTTATTTTTATTTTACCTGTTCTCGACACGGGGAGAGTATGAGTGTCATGTTTTAAGGTTACCATTTTGCTTCCATGTTCTTGGACCACTAGCTGAAGTCTCCCTTACATTCAAGAGCATGTTTAATACAAGGGTATATCTGTGCTGTAGTAATATAATAAACATTCAAGTGTAAAAGAAAGGCTAAGACATATGTGAACCAAATTGGGAGTTGAAGATAATGTAAGTCTTTACCATGAAGGAATCAGGATTATCTATCTAGGGAAACAAACATTATGGACAAGAAATACACAAAGATCTTTTATGTTGAATGCGATGTTTCATTACTTTTCTATAGCCACTGAGCATATCGTACAAGAGTGCGGCAAGCACCATACACATATTTCACATAACTCTCATAAATCTCACTTAAACCTTACAAAATCCCTGAAAACCAAGTTGTGTCTGCAACTGGGATTCCAATGGATTAAGGACCTGCCCCCAAATAGTGCCATGAGGTCTAAACCAAAAGTAGAGGCTTCTTCCCCAAAGGAAATATTTCTTGTTCCCCAAAGGAAATATTTCTTGATTACAGGGCTATGCTTATACTAGCACATGTGTTAGATCCAGACATGTGTTGCAAAGGATAGCCTTACCCGTGCCTGGTACTATCTCAAATGAAAGAGCCGGGGCCTCTCATGGAGACAAGGACAAGCTGGGTTTCATGGAAGCTGGAGTCAAAGGGAGTCTTACCACCCCTCCCCTGCCTCTCTCTATCTGTGTGTGTGTCTGTGTATGCATATGCACATGTAGGTGTGACTCTTCTATTGTGAGGTCCTCACGATCTGAGGACTCATTCATCCATTCCTTCCACAAGTATTTGTTGAGTTCCTATGTGATGTGGAGATCACAGATAACCTTGACAGTGATTTCATCAGAACGCGGAGGATGAAAGCCTGATTGGAGAGAGTCAAAGAAAGAACAAGAGAAGCAATAGTAAGACAATGAATATGGAAAACTCTTTCCAAGTGTTTTGCTCTACGTAATCAAAGATGGTGGGAGTGGAGGGATGTCCCCCAGACCCCACAAACAGATGAGGAATGTGGGGGCTGGGGGCTGGTGCACAGTGGAGGAATTAGCCTCAGGTTCATCTCCAGCAATAGGAGGGAGGCAGAATAGGGCTGTGAATCCTGGCAAGTGGGTTGGTTCGGCAATGGCAGCGTATGTGTCTTAGCTCAGGGGCTGCTATACCAAGTACCCCAGACCGGGAACCGAAACAATGGGTGTCATTTTCTCACAGGTGTAGAGGCTGAGGTGTTCAAGGTCAAGGTACTGGCAGATTTAGTTCTTGGCAAGGACCCTTTTCACGGCTTACAGATACCCTCTTCTTGCTGGGAGCTCACATGACCTTCCCGTGGTAGAGAGATGGAGAGAGGCAAGGAGAGAGACCGAGAGAGATGAACAATCTTGTGTTTCTTTCTCTTTTTATTCGTTTATCATTTACTTAAAAACGTTTATTTATTAATTTTGAGAGAGAGAGAGAGAAATTGAGAGAGAATGAGCAGGGGACGAGCAGAGAGAGAGAGGGAGAGAGAGAATTCCAAGCAGGCTCTGCACTGAGCATGGAGCCTGACATGGGGCTTGATCTCTTAACTGTGAGATCATGACTTGAGCCGAAATTAAGAGTCAGACATTTAGCTGATTGGGCCACCCGGGTATCTCTCTTTCTCTTTTTATAAGGGTGCTAACTGCCCTCTCCTCATGACCTTATGTAACCCTAAACACCTCCCAAAGGGCCCACCTCCAAATACCATTACACTGGGAACTAGGGGTTTGACATATGAGTTTGGAAGATACAAACATTCAGTCCATAGTATTATGGAAATTACCTTTCCATGCTCTTGCTGAAAGAAGGAGAAAAGGTTCTCAGATGCAAGTGGGGATACATGAGAGAATTTGGGAATGTTGGAGACAGTGGGACAGTGACTAGACTAAAGTCATCTGGTGTGGGTGCTGAGAGACATTAGAACCCAGGAGGATGGTGAGCGTGAATTTAAAGTAAAATCAGGCAGCATGGCTGTGTGTTTCTCCAGCCACGTTCAAAGTGATGCAGGCATCGAGTAGGAAGAGAATTGGACTCAACAACCTTGACCTAGCAAAGCAAATACAATGAAATGAGAAAGGGGCCAGGGAGTCTAGGGTGCATGCAAGGAAGTTAATATAATAATGGAATTTAATCTGGGTAAGGAGGGAAGTGACATGACAGGCCTTGAAAAGTAATAGATTTCAGGGTGTTGCAGAATTATGGGAGTTCGGGTACTGGAAGGGGTGAACTGGAAAGCTAGAGAGTGGGAGAGGGTAGCAATAGGAAATGACAAAGTTAAGGCTGACTATGAGAATGAGTGGCCATGGTAGGGTGGAGAATGAGGTCATTGGAGCAGAGGTCAAGGAACTCAGCTGCCAGGACATTGGAAAGATTTTGTCTATAAATATTGAAATCATCGGGATTTATGACAAGAAGATTAGTTAAGACAATGGCCATGAACCAGGAGTTAAAGCATCAAGGAAAGACGGGAATAACCCAGGAGTCTGCAATGATCACAACAAAGAGGGGAAGTGAGTAGACTAGTCTGATGGTTCAATGGGGATTTAAAGGGAGGGAGTGGGTCTCAAAAGTGGTGCAAGGAGCAAAGAAAACAAGCAATCTCCCTCACACCCCACTGATAGAAGGAGGGTTAGAGAGAACCTGCCACCATTTGAGAGGATTTTGGGGGAGGGAAGGTCCTCAGAGGGTTCAATTAGAACAGTGATTCTTGGGGCACCTGGGTGGCTCAGTCGGTTTAGTGTCTGAATTTGGTGAAGGTCTTGATCTCATGGTTTATGAGTTCAAGGCCCGTGTAGGGCTTTCTCTTGTCAGCTGAAGCCTGTTTGGATCCTCAGTTTCCCTCTCTCTGCCCTTCCCTATCCTCTGCTCTCTTAAATAAACATTTAAAAAGAGAGAGAACAGAGATTCTCAAAGAGTAGTTGTAGTTTAGGAATCCTAGTGGGGCGCCTGGGTGGCTCAGTCGGTTAAGCCTCCGACTTCAGCTCAGGTCATGATCTCACAGTTTGTGGGTTTGAGCCCCGCATTGGGCTCTGTGCTGACAGCTAACTCAGAGCCTGGAGCCTGTTTCAGATTCTGTGTCTCCCTCTCTCTCTGACCCTCCCCTGTTCATGCTCTCTCTCAGAAATAAATAAAAACATTAAAAAAAAAAAAAGGAACCNTCTTGATCTCATGGTTTATGAGTTCAAGGCCCGTGTAGGGCTTTCTCTTGTCAGCTGAAGCCTGTTTGGATCCTCAGTTTCCCTCTCTCTGCCCTTCCCTATCCTCTGCTCTCTTAAATAAACATTTAAAAAGAGAGAGAACAGAGATTCTCAAAGAGTAGTTGTAGTTTAGGAATCCTAGTGGGGCGCCTGGGTGGCTCAGTCGGTTAAGCCTCCGACTTCAGCTCAGGTCATGATCTCACAGTTTGTGGGTTTGAGCCCCGCATTGGGCTCTGTGCTGACAGCTAACTCAGAGCCTGGAGCCTGTTTCAGATTCTGTGTCTCCCTCTCTCTCTGACCCTCCCCTGTTCATGCTCTCTCTCAGAAATAAATAAAAACATTAAAAAAAAAAAAAAGGAACCCTAGGGAGTCTCTGAGTCCCTGTCAGAGATCCACAAGTCAAAAACCATTTTCATAGTAAGATTACAATATTATTTGCCTTTTCACTCTCATTCTCTCACAAGTGCACAGTGGAATTTTCCAGAGGCTGTATGATAACACCACAGACTGGATGCAGAAATGGATGGGAGAGTCCAGCTGTCTTCTATTAAGTCAGAAGTTAAAGAGATTTGCAGAAATGTAAAACAATGACATTCTTCCCATGACTTGAAAAAAATAGTTATTTTTCATAGAATATTTGATGGCTTTATTAGTCATTTTAAGATCAGTAAGTTGATTTGAATGTTTAATTTCAAACCCAGTATGCATTGATTGACATAACCCACACAAACAAAAGTTCTTTGGGTCCTCGGTGATTTCTTAAGAGTGCCCTGGGACAAAAATGTTTGAGAACCACTGAGTAAGGGCATGAAGGCTAATAGAATGTTCAGAAAAGAAGCTGAAGATATAGGGGATTTTGCTGATGATGGACTGTGGGTTCCAGAGTGCACAACAGAAGGTTCTAAGGAATGGGGAAGGGCCAGGAGACAGGTCAGAATGGAAACTGTCATGTGGTGATGACAGTCTGGAGGATTAAGGGTAACCTTGAGCCCTGCCTTCTTGTATTGATGGCCAGAGATAAGGTGTGAAGGCCATAGGGAGGCCAGTCCTGAGTGCGTAAAGGCAGAGGGTAGTGATGAGTTTGTGGGTGCTGCCAGGAAGCCAGGAGCACATGGAGCCAACTCCTGCTGGGAGAAACATGGCTCCAGGAGACCAGCTGCCATCTTGCATAGTCTTTGAATTCTTAAAGAGCATTCTGGCTGGTGCTCCTCACCTGCTCTTGTGTCAGGCGCCCTCTCCCAAGACCAGTCACCTGTCACAAGTTGTAGGATGATCTACTGCCCCATCCTGCAAAATCTGAGATGTGTGATGGTTCCTAGAAGGGACGGTATGGTCTGGGCAGGCATTCCCAAATGCCTACTACAATGATGATGGAAAATTTAAAAAAACTTTTTTTTGACAACGATTCTGAGTATTTATTTGGAATGTTTCCCATTTAGTCTTGCCTGAAGGTACAGAGCTGGATTGAGCGTGTGCTGATCTTACGTTGTGACACAAAAAAACTGGGGTACATGGTTTGCTATGAACTTCCATCACCTCTGGATGCAAAAAGCCTTCTGAGAGGTGAATCGGGCAGTACAATGTCAGCATCTTTGGATGTGGCAGTGGTGAGTGGGTTGATGTACACAGCACAGCCAGATTCCTCCAGCAGTGGAGAAAGTCTGGAGATGGACTGGTACCAGTGGTTGGCTGGTGGAGGAGCGAGCCTGAAGAATCTTTAAGTCAAGTCTGCCATTTTGCACAACTTCAGAAGACACTATTCACACTGTAATTCAAGCGACCGATGTCCCTTGTAGTTGTGTAATCCAGAAGTCCTGGCATGAGAACCCTCCCTGCATGTGTCAAAATCTTACTTTGACAGTGTTCACCCTGACACCCTTTCATCATAGTCTCAACATATGAATGTATTGCATTTAAAAATGTTTAAGTCTTCCAACCAGATCAAGACAATGTCATAATCACAGGAAAGATAAAACAGCTTGCAAGTATAAACATTCAGTGAAGAAAAAAAACAAGATGTTAAATAATGTGTTTAAATGTGCCATATTCGGAGAATGGGCTCAAAAGAGCATTTATTTCTCCTACCCTGTCCCACCAAACTGTGAGTAGGGACATAAATCAATTTTCCTCCCCACTGGATAATTCCCAACAGCCTTCGAATCATGCCTTAGTAGTTATCACCTATTTGTTTGTTTGTTTGTTTATATATTTAGAGAAAGAGAGCGAGCCAAGCAGGGGAGAGAGGCAGAGCAAGAGGGAGGGAGAGAATCTCAAGCAGGCTCCATGCCCAGGGTGGAGGTGAGGAGGTGGAGGCGACAGAAGGCCCAACCATGACCCTGTGGTGTTTTTTAAATTACTTACCAATATGTAAAAATCACAACACCTCGTGCAAAAGTATGGCTTTTCAGCTTGCCCTAGAAAATCGGAAAGACCCGGCACTGTTCATGCTGTAGCCGGCACAGCCACAACGGGCTCTGATGGAATGCTTCCCCCTTGAGACGGCCATGCAGTCTTCAGTTTGCCAACCGCGCCCACTCCCACCTTCTCCTGACCCCAGCCTGCTTCACCTGCTTCCCTGCTAGGGAAGGGACGCTGGCTCATAGGAGGGGCTGGAGCCAGGGGTAAGCAGAAACGATGTAATAGAATGGCATGGGTTCAAATCATTTTTCTCCCTAGCGAGAGAGCCTTTTCTTTAAAACCTTGCTTGAAACTGTATAACTTGAACACCTCTGAGGTGAAGGCAGCTGTAGGATAGATATGGAAGCAAGTGGGCATCCAGACAGGGAGCAGCAGGGCCCTCCTTGGGGCCGCCTTGGGATCAAAACCACCCTCCAGTTCCCACTCTTCCAGAGGTGTATTGTGCTCCTTTTCCTTTGTTCTCGTAACAAGGCTGCACAACCCATCTTTGTAACTCATTGCTACCCCCCAAAGTCCAATCAGGCCAAGTTCAGAAAGGGCAAGGTGACTTGTCCGAAGTTATATACGAGGTAAAGGCAGGCTAGGGCAGGGATTCCCTGACTGCTCTATCCTCCCTCTCGGTAAGCTTAACTGCGTCTGTCTCTGAATAATAATTAAAGTCACTTCGATTTACAAAATCGGAGTATTTAACGCCTTGAGGATCTGTAGTATGCAATGGGTGTAAAATAAACATAGCTGTTTAAGTTGGGTGCCTAACCCACTGAGCCACTCAGGTGCCCCTGTCCTCGTTTTAACTTCCACAGCACAAACATGGAGGAATCTGAAGTTTGTTTTTCGAAGAGCGTCGGATGATACAAACAAAAAAATTGTTTTTGTCTTCTTCATCCTTTCCTCGGCAAACATGGGGTGCTTCCGGTATGTTGGTTTTAGTCTGTCTTTCGTCTTTTGGTGTGGGGAAGGATCTGGCCTCCACTAAAGGGGCTGGTATTTATTTTGAGATTGTATTTTAAGAATGACTTGAATAAGCAAATCTTAAAAGTGAAAAGAGTCTGGCAACCCTACATGAATTTTTCCTGGATAATCTGGATTTTAATTATTCCTTCCCACAGTTTCAAGTCAGTCAGTTGGTTGGCAAATACTGAAGGGTCACTTGTGAGTATCAAGTACTGGGGACGCCACAGTGGGCAGGACAAAGACTCTACCATCACGGGGCAGAAAACAAGCAGCCAACATGCAAATGAACACATAAAAGAGATCATCTCAAGGACTGGTCCGTGCGTGAGGAAGATAGGGTATGGGGCACTGGAGTAACTTCGGGGAAGACAACTTCTGAATCCGTGGTCAGCAGGGATGGCCTCTCAGCCCAGGCAGCTCTGACGGTGAGATGTAAATGATGAAAAGAAGAATCCATAGGAAGCGAGACATGTTCCAAACAGAAGACATGGCCAATACAGAGACCTTGAGTCAAGAAGAAGCTTGGCAAGTAAGAAAGACAAAAAGAAAACCGTTATGGTTAAAGCATAGCAAAAAGGTGGAGGGGGAACAAGATAAGGTCGAAGAAACAGCTCTGGGTCAGATCATAAAGGAGCTGGTAAGTCAGGGTAAGAGCTTGGCCACAGTGGGAAGTCATCAGAGGGTTTTAGGAAGGAAGTAACATGATCCGATTTCTGCACTAGAAAGATCCCTCTGGTTGACGGGCTGTAGATGAACTAGAAAAAAAGCAAAAGTGAGGGTTGGCAGTCACTTTGAGGAGGTGGCCTCGGTAGACCAAAGAAGGGATGATGGTGCTTGGATTCATTCTGGAGCAATTCTATTTATAAAACATGGAATTGGGGATGATGGAACTTTTTGATGGATTTGCCATGTGAGGAAAGATACGTGTCATGGGTGAGGCTTAGGCTTTTTTCTCTGAGCAATGGAATGGATAGTGATGCCATTTACTGAGATGGGAAAGACAGAATAGAGTGCAATTAGAAGGAGTATCCATAAATGAATGTTTACATAGAATGATCTGTATTGGTTTCTCCCAACAAAATCCTGTTTGTTAAGAAAAGGCAATGTTCCAGGAGCACCTGGCTGGCTCAATCGGTTGAGCGTCTGGCTCTTGATTTCAGCTCAGGTCATGTTTCACAGTCTGTGAGTTCGAGCCCCACATTGGGCTCTGCACTGACAGTGTGGAGCCTGCTTGGGATTCTCTTGCTCTTGTTCTCTCTCTCTCTCTCAAAAAAAAGTAAATGTTTACAGAATATTTTTTTAAAAAGAAAAGGCAATGTCCCATTGGCATTTAGTTGAAGTTTTGGTAAAAATGTGGGTGGTAACAAGTAAAACATATTGGTGGTAGTAAGCGTTATTAGACAGAGGCTCTGATCTACACCAGTGTTGGCTATTTCTCATTTTAAGAAAATTCAGGTTACAAAATTAGCAACTCTTAAGTTTAGAAAAGACTTTTTAACCTCTTTAAACCTCCCTTCCAGTCTTTGAATACTTTCTTCTTTTTTTTTTAAATGTTTTATTTATTTCTAGGAGAGAGAGAGAGAGAGACAGCGTGAGCAGGGGAGGGTCAGAGAGAGAGGGAGTCACAGACTGAAACAGGCTCCAGGCTCTGAGCTGGCAGTCAGCACAGAGCCCGACGCGGGGCCCGAACCCACGAACCGCGAGATCATGACCTAAGCGAAAGTCGGACGCTTAACCGACTAAGCCACCCAGGTGCCCCTGAATACTTTCATGGCATCCCCACCAAGCTGGCATTGCCTACACTGTGGGTACTTCTCTTTACTAGGGAGCACACTTCTTCCAGAGGCAGTTTCTTATCCTAGGATAGGCCTAGTGATTATGGTTTTTTTTTTCTTATTGCACAGTGCCCAACCCATCTTATCAGCACAACATCAATTTGCTTACTGAATCCATTCATGGATTCATTCATACACTATTTACCGGGTGCCTTCTGTGTGCCCGGCATGGTTCTAGGATCTTGGGCGGTATCGGTGAACAGAATAAATCCATGTTCTTGGAGATCTGACGTTATGGCCTGGAAGTAGGTGGTGGAGGAGAGAGAAATTTTCTTTAAAAAGTAAATTCTGTAATATGTTGCAAGGTGATAGATGCAGTGGACAAAAGAAAAAAGTAGAATCCAACGAGGGGGCTGGGAGGGAGGACCAGGTGAGTTACAGTTTGACGTAGAATAGGATGGGCCTCACTGAACAAGGACTTGACGGGGATGAGGGAGTTAGAGACGTAGAACGAACACTCCCAACTAGGTCTTCCTGCAGCCGGGTAGAAATCGCTCCCTCTTCACTTCCCTGACCTGCGGGATAATACCGTAATAATAATGGTTCAATATCTATTGAATCCAAGCAGAGATTCTAAGTGCTTTCTCCATATGAATTTATTACATCTCATAACAACCCTGTGATCACTACTACTTTCCTCCTCGTTTTCATAGGAGTAAACTGAGGCATAGCACATCTAGGTAACTTGGCATAATATCCTGCCCCTAATTACAGCAGGAGGTAGGATACAAACTTTGACCTTCTGGCTCTAGGCTTCTGTTATTAAGACCTCAGCACAGCAGCCCTGAAGGTGTCCCAAGTCACTGCCCCTCAAGCTTTTCTTTCCCAGGCACGTGCCTGGAGCCTGGTCCTTCCCTTGCGTGTGCTTTCTGGGCTGAGATTTCATCACCCTGGGGCTTGTATTGAGAATACTTTAATATTGGACAAGTGAGGCTCAGGGGGCTTCGTCAACCCCCTTCCCCTGGGCACACCCTGATCAGCAACCCTTCCTGAATCATAAGTTTTTAAAGGTCACAGTGACCAAAACAAACACTTATTTTTTTTCTCAGTTTTGACATAAAAAGACACATGCATCTTTTCTTCAGCAAATGTCACTGTGGTTTCTAAGCCTAAGTGTGATGTTTGAGCGGGCAGCATTTTAAAAGTATTTCCTGCTCAACCATAGGGTGAAATTATACAAGCCAGTGAGTCCTGAAAACAGCTGCCTCAAATTCTTGCCACCTGCAAAAAAAAAAAAAATTTTTTTTTGAAAATAATTTTAGTGGTTTTTAATTTTGAGTTTGGCTGGCTTTCTGTTGTTTCAAACTCTGAGGGACCCTCCAACTCTCTAAACCTGCAGCTGGAGGGAGAATTTGGGAGCTTTAAAAGGGTTTTGCAAATCTGAGGGAGACTTCACCGGAATTATATTTTCATTAATACAGTTAAAACAACTGTTCCTGGAATCGGCCTGGGGACTGTTCCTTGAAACAACAACAAAAGTCCCTGGTCTCTGGGACTCTAGTGAGCCTTAGAATCACCCCTTGGCTTCTGGGTAAAGTTTCCCAGGGTGGGGGGCCGCGGCGGAGATCCCTTGGTTGTGGGGGGGGGGTGTCGTCTTGTGGGAGCTCCCTTGACCTGTTGCATCCTCCCTTGCTTTTCAAGTTAAGAGTTGGATTTCCTGAAATTGTTGATCTGGATGAAAGTGCAGGCGCCCCCTCCCCCTCGCTCCCCTCCCCAGCAGAGTGCGAGTCGCGGCAGGGGAGGAGTGGGAGGGGTTGAGGAGGGGTGAGGTGGGGTGAGGTGGGGTGGGGGCCGCAGGAGAAAAACTAAAGCGATGAGCACAGGACAGGAAAAGTGGGAGGAGGAGGAGGAGGAGGAGGAGAAGACGAAGTAGGGGGAGGAGGCGGCCTTGAGTGGAGAGAGGAGGGAAACGTGTCACCCGCCCGGCTCGGGGAGCTCCGCGGCCGCGGCGTTTGTGGACCCGCGCTGGGGAACCGGAGGCCGGACCGGACCCCGCGGAGGCCCGCGCTGCGCAGGGAGGGAGGAGGGAGAGCTGGGCAGAGCGCGGCGGGAGAGCCATCCAAGTCCCTCGTTGCCCTCTGGTGAGAAAACTTTCTCGGGAACACCGGAAACTTTGTCCTGGGCGCGCAGAGGCGAGCTGCGGGTGTGTGCGACTCGAGGTGATTCAGCCCCGGGACCCCAAGGGGGTGAGTGGGGAAGTCCCCGGGAGGGGCTGGAGTTGTCGGCTCAGCGACCGCACAGGATTGAGAACGCAGTCGCCGTGGACTCCGGTCACAGACTGGCGGGGGGCCGGGGGGNGCTTGTTTGCCTCTCTCGTTCTCCCGCGACGCGAGGGGGCAAATCTAAAGAGCTGCCCCGGCTCAGCGCGGGGGCTGGAGCGCGGGCGCTTGAGAGCCCCGAAACAGCCCATCTTTCCCTGCGGTCCCCCTTTTGCAGAAGCAGGCTGGGGAGGGAGGGNCTGCGCGCCTACTGTGCGCACGCGGGGTGCCCACTGCGCGCAGGGGGGCGCTCTGCAGCCCGGGCCCTCGGGGCCGCGACCCTCCCTCGCCGCCCTCTGCCCCTGTTCCCGGGCGCCCCGGGTCGGATCAGGCTGTGCTTCAGGAATCGGTTTGGGGTGCCTCCCTGGTTGGCAGCAGGGTTTTTCCCTGGTTGCAGCCAGCCCCTGCCCTCGGTCACATGCAGCCGCCTCTTCCTCCGCAGTGCCGGGAGCCCGCGTTTTGTGTGTCAGCAGTAAGGCGGTGAGTATTTATAGACGCCGCTGCAGCCCTGCGGTGTGTAAGGTTTCAATTACTGCGATGCGCCGCGCAAGGCGGGAGGCTCGCGCGCGGCAGCTCAGAGGCGCGTTTGCTCCGGAGCCCCGCATGGAAAACGCTCTGGGCGGGCGTCTCCGGGCATCCCTCCTGGAACCGGGTTCCGGACCCGTCGCCCGCACGATGCGTGCAAATTCAAATGGCCCTTGGGAAGGCGCAGAGCAGTCACGGACGCCGACAGTCCACACTGCCCCGCTTCCCCTCAAAGGGTGCTCGCCGATCAAGCCTCGAATACTGCCTTTTTGATTTCCCTTTGGTGATCCTGACCACCGTGGCTTGCTGTTGTGACATTTCCTGGGCCTACACGCTGCAGAATGTCCCGGGGCTGCGCTCTGGAAAATTGCTCTCTGGTGGAAGGCTGTTCTTGACACCATGAAGCAGCAAGGGGGTCAGGAGGGGAAATGGAGCTTGCAGAAGCTAATGTAGCCCCGCTTTAAATTTAGCCTCTGGTGAGGTTCTCTGTACGACTGAGAAAGGGGCGGTGGGGCCGCCCTCTTCGTGGAACCTGGCTGGTCGTTTTCTCTGGTTGCAGTGGGGCACCCTCCTAACCCACTAAGGGTGCTGTTCAGAGTCTTTTCTGTAGGAATCTAGCAGACAAAGGAAACAATGCTTGACCAATCCACAAAATCATCTTTAGTGTTTCCAACCCTAGCCATTGCCCTTTTGGGGTTTTATTGATGCTTCTAACATCCAGAACCATGAATAGTGTAAAAAAAGAAAGGCGTTAGAAATGAGCTAGTCTAACTGGTTTATTTCTCTGGGGGTGAATTCAGGCTACCCTGTTTCTTTAGCAAGAACTCATTTCGTTCCCATCCAGAGGTTCACACATATATATTTATTTCAGTGGGTGAGATTTCAATAATGGCTGTTATTTGAACATTACACAAATGTTCCTTTTTTTTTTTTTTTTAAAGAAAGGAGGAAGGGGACAAACACCTCTTGAATTCTTATTATGTCTTAAACTTGGCCCTAAAGACATTAATAATGGTATATAATCTGCACCCAAATAGTGATGAGGTAGGTACTATTATATCTCCATGACTATAATGATGAGCCTACCAAAGATTAGAGAACTTGGGCAGTTTGTTCAAAGTCACACACATGCAGGGGTGGAGCTTAGGATGGGTTCTGGGTCTGCCACTCCAGGCCTATAGTGGCAGCCAGTATTCGAGATGTCTTTCCCTTCAGTTCCTCAGTTGTTAATTAGATCATCTTATATAAGGTTGAATAACTTGGTGGCTTCTTTCTTATTTTTTCTCTGCATTGCATATATCACAGAATGGCTCAAGTATTGAAGAAAAAAGAATCCTGATCATGTATTTTGAAGACTGTTACACTGCTATTGACAATTTCAGGCTGGTAGTCCGGACCCAAGTGTCATAACTTCAGCGTGTTCACTGACAGTGTGTGTGCAACAATTAAACCATTTATCTGTGGAAAATTGAATTGTTAGGGCTTTGTGGGTTTCTTAATTATTTCTCTATCCTAATTATTTCCTGTGGTCACTCCTTCTGTAGTGCCCTTGTACAGGATCAAGTATGCTGAAATCTTTCTTGAATTGCAGATTGAACTGAATTCACTTTTTCCTTTTACTTGTTTTTGCAGAGCTAGACCAATACAGAATTGATTAGAGAAATAGAATGTGGGCCCCTCAAAGACCCCTGCTGTGTTTAATGTTTGCCATTTAAAGTTTGTTCTCTAGAACTGCCTCTCTATATGCACGTGTTAAAAGTAATGCTGACTGAAAGTATCTTTGTCGTGTGAATATCTCAATTGCTGAAGTTTGAGAATACAATAGTTGGTGGATTTTGTGTGTTAGGAATTTGAGAACAGAGAGAGTGATATCCTGATAAGCAGAAAGCAAGGTTTTCCAAGGGAAGATTCCACTTTGGAACCAAGAAGGAGGTTGAGGGTGTAAATGATACAAAGCAGTGATGAGACATCAGAGGTGAACTTGAGTTAATTAACATTTTGTCACTGACTGGGGATCCAAGGTTTACTTGCAAACTTCTTCAGTTAAAACAAACAAGCCAACTTATGTACTGGGCAACTATTATGAGCCGAGTACAACCACGGTAATGCCATTTGAGCCTCCCAGCAACATAAGCAGGTGAATATTCTTTTCTCTATGTTAAGATGCGAAAACAGAGGCTCAGAGAGGTTAATTACTTTCCTGATGTGACACAGCCATTAACTGAAGCCACTTGTCCTCTGCAGCAGGTTTTGTGATTTATCCTTGAAGGCCTTCTGTGACGAATCCAGGCTGCCAAGTACTCAAGAAAGTCCTGGCAGTTCACATGGAAGTTTCTGGATCAGAAGTGGATACAAGAGCAGTATGGAGGCTCTAAAATGAGGGGTTAGGTGGTGGGTGACCAGTGGAGGAACTGAAGGGACAGTCTGGATCATTCCGACAGTAGTTATTCCATGGAAGAAGGAGAGAGGCCCTGCAGATACTTTGAATAGAGAGAATTAGTAGCATTGGTCTGGCAGCGGATGGCTGTCACACTGTAAAGCAAGACCTGGAAACTGACATACCACACGAGGTCCCCAGAGGGAGGATTCCCACCTCCCTCAGCACACCTTTTGCTATGATGCTGCCCGGTGAGGAGCCCTAGCTAGGAGGCAGTGTAAATTAGGGAGCTTGTACGACCTGTTTCCATTTTAATTGGACTTGGCCCTTTGTGCTAATAGTCACTCAATCTGCCTTAAATATTCTTTTCTTATGCTTTGCCAGTTTATGGTCTTTGTAGATCAATCCTTGGATTCCATTTAGAGGAGAGAGAGGGAGGAAAAAACCAGCAAAGGTTAGTGATTACCTAAATTGGATTAAGTTCTGTCTCTCAGCGTTTAAAGAAATACTGCTTGCTGTCTAATTACCATCAACCAGGAATTTAAACGGTCTATTAAATTTAAGCTGACTTTTTTTTTTAATCCATGATAGTTCTAGTTCTAACATATTCTGGGGTTTTGGAGGCTTTTTAAAAAATATTCTTTAAGTGTGGAGACGGCGTTCTCTTCCACCCCACCTTTAAAAAATAATACATTTCTGCAGCAGGATAATGAATGATGTTATTATATACCTGCTTCATTGAGAGGCAGACTGACAGCCAGAATCATCCAGCTCTGTCAGCCTCTGGAAAGCAAGCCAGTGAAGTGAGTTCTTTGTCAGAAATTTAGGGGCGCCTGGGTGGCTCAGGTCCGACTTCTGCTTAGGTCACGGTCTCACGATTTGTGAGTTCGAGCCCCGCATCAGGTTCTGTGCCGACAGCTTGGAGCCTGGAGCCTGTTTCAGATTCTGTCTCAGTCTTTCTGCCCCTCCCATGCTCATTCTCTCTCTCTCTCTCTCTCTCTCTCTCTCAAGTATAAAAAAAGACATAATTTTTTTTTTTAAATAAAAAGAAGCTATGGACACCTATGTGAAGGATGGGGTCTGGCTTGCTCCTTTATCTCTGTAGGGAACGGATAGACCTTTGATGCAAATCAGCCGCCTTTACTCTGTGCTTGAGCTTTGAATAGAAAATATGAGTTATTCTTTGTCAGAGTGTGTGGGGTGTGCGCTTTGGGGCTGGGACTAGGTAGGCATTGAGGCTGTGACCTTGAGGGCATGACCCTAAGAAATAGGGCCTTACTTGCCTTTTCCTCTTGTGAGCCCTGGTGTGCTTAAAGACGAACTGTACCCCCGAGGGCTTCAGTGAGTGGTAGAACTCACCAAAAGATCTCTCCCTCTTTTGACCCTGGCCTGTGGCAAGACAGGGTCAACATCTAAATAACCTATCATGCATATTTGTACAATTGATTTTGCGTATAATCATACGTTACCTAAGAGCATGAATTTACCCCTCTAGGCTTTCATTCTCTTTCCCTCTCGGTTTTGGGGTATAAATAGGTGATGTTTTGAATGCATTCATCAGTGTTCTGGTTTCGCCTTAGCTCGTTGCCAAATGCCAGCGACATCTCTGGTGTCCCGCGTCTCCTTACCTGTCACAGAACTTTCTCCAGCTTGGCTGGTTCCCTTGGGTGCAGGCTGAGTTCTGTGTCTTGTTGAAGGCATCTGTGACTGCAGTTAGGTTCTTAGCAAGTACTAGGAGGATGGGACCGCTTTGGGCTCCCTCGTTCAGGAGCTAGAGTGTATATATGTCAGCCTGAGCTGAGCCCAGGAGGGCACTTGAAAGAAGCATTTGTTTTTGTCTTTTTCCCGAAGACGGGGGGCCGGAGTCCAGCAAGCGCTGGGGTGTGTGTGCATTTTTCTGAACTAAGCTGTCTCACACCCTGTCACAACCTGCTCGTGACCTCAGCTGCCTGAATCCTCCCTGGAAACCCATTCACGCTTGGTGTTTAATTCCGAACGCTCCCTTGGAACTGGCTCACCGTCATTCCTCAGACGTCTTTGGGGGAGGTCACGTCAACCGCGCCGTCATTTTGGGGAATTCAGCCCAGTGTTCCAGCTGCCGGAGTCCACCGCTATGGGGGCGTATGGCCCCTTTCGCTGTAAAGTATCTGGAGGCAAAATCAGTGGGGAAACAGGGTGATCTTTTGTGGTGTTCTGAGAAAATTAAAAACAAAAGTTCTTGACCAGCAGGTCAATCGATTCCTTTCAAGACACCTCGAAAGGTGTCAGTGTCAACTTTGCAGGGAGGGAGCTGATGAACAAGCCCACGCATTGATCCTACCTGGTGTCCTGGAGACAGTGCAGGTCAAGGAACTGAGATCTGGACTCTGATCTCCCCTCTGCCGCGTGCAAAGCTGTATGACTGTGGGCAAGTCGCTCAGTTGCTCTGGGCATCAGTTTTCCTACCTACAAAATAATGGGATTGATCCACTGCTGGTTAAAGTTTAAAAATTGGGAGACTTGACATCTAGACTCAGGTTTCCAGCTTTACAAAAAAGAAAAACGACTGGCTTCTCTAACGTGGTGGCCTTCTCTGCCTTGGCCCCCTTAGAATTGAGTTTACCTTGCTGGCTTCAGGCCTTCCTGTCTTTCTCTTGAATCGAGACCAACTTCTTATTCTCTCTCTTTTTGTTTCTTTATTATTGGTAAGACTATCCCTGGCTTGTCTTTGGGTTTGGTGTAGTAGGCGCTCATGAAATATTTGTTGAAATGTGATTTTTTTTCACTCCTGTCCTTGTCTGTCACAAATGAAACAGGATACGCCAGCTTTGGAAGTGCTCACCTATGGAAGCTTGTGTTTCCTTTCCCAGATTTCCTTTCTAGGCTTCAATGTCCATGTTCTTTACAGTAACAAGAAAATGGAGAGCCTGTATTTTTCAGTTGACTGCTTATTAGCATTGCTTCGTAAACTGGAGAAGGTGATCTAACCTTTCTGCCTCAATCTTGTCTCGACAGCCAGTCTTCACTCATAGTCGTCAGCTTGCATTTATAACGTTAACTTCTGAGTGTTTCTGATGAGACCTACAGAAGCACGTTATTTTATTCTTTACCCTCTATGCTTCCTCTTCTCAGATATGACACACATCAGACCTCCTAATGTTTGGTTGTTGAATGAACTTGAACTGACCTCATGATCTCCGTGAAGTGATCAGATGCTGAGAGCCTCTTCAGTTTTCTGAGTCTCTAGTCAGTGCTCTTTACACCTGGCTATGTGACAGGAAGAGCCATTTCCCTTGATCCTGTTTTCTTATGAAAAAGCATTTCATCCATGGGAGGGTGAAGCTCATTTGGAACAAATAGCACAAGTTCATCTGGAGCACGCTCCCCCACACGGAGAGCCCTGGTCTGCCAGACGGTAGCTTCTGACCGCTGTGTCACCCACCAGGGTTTTAGAGGGTACGTGTCAGAAATGTGATTGCTCACATAATGGTCAGTCTCAGCCACTGCTTGCGTCTAGACTTCTCGCTGTATCATCTGGTAGGCCCTGTGGAATCACTCCGGATGGCATTTATGGACCACACCCTAACAATTTGCACTCCAAGAAACTCGATGCTTAAAGTAAGGCTTAGAGATGAGTAACTAAGATCTTCTGTGGCTATTCCCCACAGTTTGCTTGAGTTGTGCCAGAAGAGGGGATTTTTCTGGTGATTATACAGTGGTTTGCAGGCCAGGCTGGTGGTGATGATCTGATGAAATAATTACTGCTAACTGCATCTGCATCGTCAGTGCTTTGAGCCCTGTGGGCATTAAGAGAACCGCTAAGCAAAGATAAAGGCTTGAGCTTGCATCCTGTTTGTGCTAATATGTACTGTTACCTAAGTTCAGATTCTCAAGATTCTTGTTTCTGCATTGGTGTCCGGTGTGAGCGCTGAGAAAATGGTCTCATTCTTCCTGTGGAGTCTTTTCCATAGTCCAAACTTGACCCTTAACATTTTCTTGCTTGTGGGAGTGTCTGTTCCTCAGCTGGCTTCTGTGTCCTAAGAGTTGTGAAGTTTGGTCCTTAATCAAAACAAACGCTCTGTGCTATGCAGCAGGGCACCTGTCTGTAGGCTCCACTGACTGGCACACAGACCCAGGATTCCTGGCCCGTGTGGCCAAGGTCCACATTCCTGCGGACAGTGATACTTAGGTGGACTCCAGTTTGGTCATCTGGGAAGGAAGAAATGGGAAGACTGCTCTGTCTGGTGTCCTGGAAGCCCACGTGTCATTCCATCATTCAGAGCTGTGGGCTTTTTTTTTTTTTTTTAAATTTATGTATTTTGAGAGAGTGAGGGACAGAGAGAATACCAAGCAGGCTCCCAGCTGTCAGTACAGCGTCCGTTGTGGGGCTTGATCCCACGAACCCTGAGATCATGACCTGAGCTGAAATCCAGACTTGGAGGCTCAACCAACTGCGCCCCCCCCAGGCGCCCCCCCAGAGATTTTTACCTTGTATGTACCCAGCACTGTGCTTGCAGTGAGACACAGCAGGGAGCAAGACAGGCCAGGTCTTGGACTTTGAGGAACTTACATACCAGTGGGGCTGGTCAGTGAACAAGTAAACAAGCACGATGACCTCACACGCTGGTAAGAGCCTGAGAAACGAAGGCTCTTTTCTGTGAGAGTTCCTGATGCCTGGGCCGGGTGAGAAGCTGTTGGTGATGGGTGACGTGCATGATGGGAAGCCATGGGTGGTGGTCACCTCTGATCTCCATGTGTGGCAGATGTGAGTGTTGTTTAAAACAGACAGTTTAGGAGCTCGGACCCCGGAATCAGGTAGGATCTGACTCTTGGTCCCTCTTACTAATCTTCTGAATTTGGACAAGTGAGCCCCTGTGCTTCAGTTTCTTCATCTGTGAAATGGGAAGAATTAAACCTACCTTGTTAGTTTCGAGTGGAGATGAACTGAGATACTGGCTGCAGATAGAGGGTTGCCAACATCCTGACCATCCTGGCCCGCCCTTGATGGAAAGTAGTATATTCCTTTTTTTATTTATTTATTTTGAGAAAGAGAGAGAGAGTGCATGAGCAGAGGAGGGGCAGAGAGAGGGAGAGAGAGAGAGAAGCCCAAGCAGGCTCCACACTTGTCAGCATAGAGCCTGACACAGGACCACAAACCGTGAGATTGTGACCTGAAGCAAAATCAAGAGTTGGACGCTCAACCAACTGAGCCATCCAGGCTCCCCAGTAGTATATTCTTTTCAGTAATAAACATGATAAAATAGTCATGGTAGGTGATTTGCATTCTTGAATACCCTTCTGACTTGGTTGCCATCTGGTGAGCTGGGGTGCTATGTGTGGGGCTCAGATCTACTTTCCTGGGCTGGTGTGGTGTCTTCTGTTTGCTGTGTGTTCCTTCTAGAAATGCCTCGCCTGCTGCTGGCTGGCCCTGTTTGAGGAGTGCGTGTGGCTATGTCTAGACTATGGAGGGGTACTTGCAGCTCCAGTGTGGACAGGGTAGGACTGAGTGATAGCTGATTTGGTAAGAGGCTGGCCAACTAGATGACGTGATAGGTGGGGGCTGAAACACCGGAAGAGGCCAGTTCTGGGTCTGTGCTGTGTCAAGGTCATTTGCTCCCACATCTCTTACAGGTGATGGTTCTGTAGGGCAGTGATGGTAGGGTCTCTTTATTTTTCTTTAATGTTCAATTTATTTTTTTATTTTTGAGAGAGAGAGCATAAGTGGAAGAGGAGGGGTGGGGGGAGGGGCAGAGGATCGGAAACGGGCTCTGTGCTGACGGGCTGACAGCAGTGAGCCTGACGTGGGGCTTGAACTCATGACCGCAAGATCATGACCTGAGCTCAATCGACTGAGCCGCCCAGGTTCCCCAGGCCAGACTCTTAATCAACAGATAAGCCAGCAAACCTCAGGAAGACCGCTTGTGCGCCCACGCCCACAGTGGCTGGTTTGTGGAGGCTTATGTTACCCCTGATTCAGGCCCTGCGGAAAGGGTGTGGGAAGGTTGGGGGTCACAGTTGTGATGGAGAAAATAAAGGTCCCAAACCTACATGTCAGGCCCCTAAAGTGCTAGCCGCCTTGGTGAGTTCGTTTGCTAACGCGTCTAAATCACATGATTTCGTATTTTAAACATCTGGATTCTCGGCATCTCTTGGAAAATTCGGATCTGGCAGAACTGAACTTGTGCCCTGAGGTGGCAAAAGCCAGGCTGGATTGAGTAGGACTGCCTCCTTGAGCCCGGCAGGTCCTGCCCACTCTCTGTGATGTTCCACAAAGTATGGCCAGCGTGTGGTGCCTCGTGCAGAAGAGGAAAGAAATCAGTCTTCCTTTCGTTTGCTTTTCCCCCAGGTTTGTTTTTCTGGTCTATGTGGCCCTGTGTATACGAGGCAGCTCCTGTGATAGGATGCGTGTTAAAGAAAGAAATTTGTGGGGGCGCCTGGGTGGCTCAGTCAGGAGTTACTCATCCTCAGGTCCTCTGTCTCTCTCTCTCTCTGTCCCTCCCCTGCTTGCACGCGCGTGCTCTCTCTCTCTCTCTCTCAAAAATAAATGTTAAAAAATCATTAAGATGGTAAATTAAAAAATGAAATAAATTTATGTCGAATGAATGAATGAACTATAATTGATAAGAGCACTGCATTTGGGATCAGAAGCCAAGTTCGACTCCTCATTTCTTCCAAGCAGCTGAGGGACTTTGAACAAATCAATAACCTTTTTTTTTTTTTTTTTTGGTCTTTCTTTTGAGGGGCTGGGGGAAGGCATCATTGCTGTTTTTACTTATTTCCCTGAATACGTCGTACGTGTTCATGTTTCAGAATTCAAAGGCACAAACAGGTTTATAGAGAAAAGCCTCCGTACTGTGTCCCTGTCACCCAGCTCTTTTCCTTGGGGGAAACGGGTGTTCTCAGAGTCCGGTTTGTCCCTTCCAGAGATACTCTGTGCAGTACACGAGATAGGTAAATGCTCTCTTCCATCTGTTTTACCTAGACTGTAGCATACTGCACACAGTTCTCTGTTTAGCACACTCTCCTTCGGAAGGGAGGGCACGCCAGTCAGTACACAGAGCCTTCCCTTCTCTCTTAGAGCCGCGCCGGCTTCCAGAGTGCGAGAGGTTCAAGTTCACGTAGCCGGTCCTCTGTCGCTGGGCATTTAAGATATTTCCAACCTGTCGCTGTTGTAAAGGAGGCTGTAGTAAAAACCCTGGTTGTGCAAGTCACTTGACGTGCCTAGAAAAAAATTTCTGGAAGGAGAGCTGCTAGGCCAGAGAGCACAGCCTTTGTCACTGCGGCAGATCCTGCCCAGTGCCCATCCACAGCGGCTGCCCCAAGCTGGTCTCCTCCCAGCCACATGAGAGGAGGCTTTGCCTCACACCCTAGTCATCTGTCACCTCTTCGAAACTGTGGGGGTTTTGTGTGTTATGAAAATATTAACACTAGCTGTGATTTTGGGGGCCCCTTCGGTGGGCCAGGCTGTGCTCTAGATTATCTCGTGGAGATGCACTCCCCACTCATTTGTAGATAAGGAGACTTTGAGTCATTTACTCAGGTCACCCAGCTAATAAACTGTAGAGGCTGGATTCCAACCCAGGCTTGTCAGATTTCAGTACCAGGATATTTTCATATGCAAAAGCTTTATGTAGTTTTGGGGGCTGGAATTCTCAGCTGACACACGCACATGGTTCCCGTGCCTCCCGCTAGTGCCTCTCAGGTGGCTGATTCATTTGCTCAGTCATCAAGTGTCTGCAGAATTCCTGCACTGTACTAAGCACCTGAGAGCAAGGTAGACATAGTCCCTGACTTTATGGATCTCACGAAAATAACAAGAACTAATTCTGTAGTCATTTATTGGATGACAAGACAACAAAAGGGTGAGGGGTCACAGGGCCTACTCAGGAGTGAGGGGAAAGGGAGCTCTGTGAGCAAGTGCAAGATGGGTGACAAAAGGTCTGTGGGTTCGAGCCTGGAGAAGTGGATGGGAAGTATTTCATGCAGAGGTCGTGGTACGTGCAAAGGTCCTGGGGCAGGGAAGAACTGGTAGTGTTGGAGGAAATGAAGGAAGATGAGTGAGCCGGTGTCCGAGTAGCAGGTCGTTGGTGAAGGTGGGAGGATGGAGTGTGGGGGTTTATTCTAAGAGCTGTGGGGGAGCCTTTGAAGGCATTGAAGTAACAGGAGCACCAAGAGCCTTGGGCTTTGGGGCTCTTGTCATGGACTCATGTCAAGGGGCTCATGTCAAGGACTGTATGACCTTAGACAAGTTAAACAGTGGGCACATCCAATTTCTTCTCTGGGAGAAGCACACATGGTCACAGCACACAGCGGCTTTCAAACATTTTGAGTGTTACATACCGTATGAAATATGCAATTCATTTAGACTCTGTACACACGAGCACCTGTGTAATATATGTGCGTCCCCAGAGTGTGATGCACTCTGATAGTTTCTGTCCTAGCCTATTAACGGTTTTGGCCAAATGCATTTTAGAAGCACTGAGATAATATATGTCAAGGGCGTGTTTCACAGCTGGCACTCAGTCACTGGTGCTGCTGCTCATCACGGGTGTTATTATAAAGACGATGCTCGTTGCGGTTAGAGAACGGATCAGTGCAGTGAAGGGACAGTATCCAAGTCCAGCCCGATGCTGAGGGACATTGACTCTTCCCCTCTGTGTTCATGTTGCAGGGAAGGAATTGCACATGGGGCCTCTTGGCTGCCTGAACTGCTGGGGGGAACATGGAGATCGCAGGGTCTGTATGGCTTCCCTGGGAACCGGTTTCTCCTGGCTTTCTGGGCGGTCGTATCCAACTCGGTTTTCTTTGACTTCTTTGTTATTTACACTCAGAATGGCTTTTTCCTGGAAGCCTCAGAGTCATTATAAGCCACTCACTTCTTTATTTTGAGTGGTGCCATGGTTCTACTTCCCTTTTCAGAGTTAAGGGTTGGAGCCTTAGTGGAATTTATTTGCATTTTCCACCGAGTGTACCGCCGCCCTCTGCCCGCTGGGCTGGTGTGCGGGGCTGTGCCCCACTCCCCGTGCCCGGGGCCCTGGCCGCTGGGAGAAGAGAGGCACCGCATTTTTTTTCTCTCTCCAAGAAACAGATCCTGAGTCCTGTGCGTGGAGGTTTTCAGAGAAATCCCTGTGCGGTGAGCCTGGGAGGGCAAGGCCGGTGATGATGCCCAAGAACCCTGTAACCGGCACAGCGCCCCCGCCTGTGTCCAGGACCCCGGCTTTCCAGATCACTGAGTTTCAGCACCCAAAGCCGAACTACTTAACTTATTTTAGATGCACGTTTCTCTAAATGTCAGCTGCATCGGTCCTTCACAGGCGAACATCCACCAAACACTAGTTTCTTTAACTCAGAGACATTATGCAAAGAACTTTTGGTGACGATGATGGTGGGGGTGGCTGAGTTGTGTCCCCCACAGGACCTTAGAACGTGGCTGTATTCGGAGATGGGGCCTTCACAGGGGTGATGAAGTTAAAATGAGCCTGTCAGAGGGGCCCCAATCCTGTCTGACTCGTGTCCTTGTAAGAGGACATGTGGACACACAGCAAGAGAGGCACGAATACAGAAGGGCCATGTGAGGGCACGGCGAGAAGGTGGCCACCTGCAAGCCAGGGAGAGGCCACAGGAGAAACCAAACCTGCTGACACCTTGATCTTGAGCTTCTAGCTTCTGCAACAGTGAGAAAATTCACGTCTGGTGTTGACAGCATGCCGTCTGTGGTCTCTGGTTACAGCAGTGTGAGCAGACTAGTACACCTGTGGTGGTGATAGGAGTAAACCACAGGTAGTGTCTATCCAGCACTTACTCTATACCGGGACTGTTTTAAGCCTTGCTTGAGTCATCTCATTCAACCCTCAGACCAAGCCTACGTCACCTGCCCAGGTCACAGCATATGTGGTGGCACTCAGCCTGGCTCTGGCTCCACTGTACCTGTGTCTAGTGCCCAGTAAGTTCCCTGCCCGGGCCTTCCTAGGTCATCTTTCTCAACACCGTAGCTCTCCAAGGTGACACTTCCTGTTCCCCCTTTTTCAGATGTCGAGACTGCAGTTCAGAGTGGCCCAGAGCCGCACAGTGAGTGTTTATTTCTTGTAGCTGCAATATGACATTACCACAGCCTTGGTGGCTTAAAACAACAAAAATTTATTCTGTCGTAATTTTGGATGTCCAGAGTCCAGAATCAAGGTGTCACGGGGCCGTCCTCCCTCCAAGGGCATGATGGGAGCATCTGCCTCGTGCTTCTAGCTGCTTCTCGTGGCTGCTGGCATTCCTCGGCTTGTAACAGCGTCCCTCCAGGCTCTGCCTCTGTCTTCACATCACCCCCTCCGTGTGTATCCGTGTCTCCTCTTCTGTCCCCAGTCTCCTTCTGCACCCGTCCTGTAAGGATATGTGTGCTTGTATTTATGGCCCACCTGATAATCTAGGTTGAGCTCCATATCTCAAGAGCTTTCACTTAATTGCATCATTTGCCACCTAACATAATATCTACGGGTTCTGGGGGTTAGGAAGTGAGTAGGTCTTTGGGACACCAGTTTTTCTGCATCATAGTCAGGGAGCAGCAGAATGAGCATTCGTGCTGGGGCTTGCCTGCTTCCCAAGCCACCCGTCCTTCAGAGCTATAGGCATGAGATCTCTCAACTCCCTTTTCCTGCGGTGCTGTTTCTGGCTGCTGCGGCATTGGGTGTAAGAGGCAGGGTCCCCAAGACTGGCAGGTATGCTCATTCTTTGCAGTAATAAAAAACCAGAAACTACCAAAATACCCATTCCTAGGGGACTGGTTAAATCAAATATGGTGTCCCCTACATGGAATAAAGAAGCCATTAAAAAGAATGAAACAGATCAATACATGGTGCTGTGGGAAGGAAGCCATGAAGTGTTAAGAGGTAAGAACACATTACCCATTTTTATTAGAATATTGTGTGTACACATGTATATGACATTAAAATTACATTAAAACAAAATAAAATTAAGGTTCACTTTCTCAGCCACACTAGCCACATTTTAAGTGCTCAGAAGCCACGTGGCTACCACAGGTAGCTACTACATTAGACAGCATAAACACAGGACATTTCTGCCATCTTAGAAAGTTCTCGGCAGAGACCTTCTCGACATTCACTGGCCAGACCAAGAGGCCTTTGTCACTTCGTATGTTACGGGCATATGTACGTGTGTACCTTTGCTGTGATAAATAAGTAAGTGTGTTATTATGAGAAAAGTAGGAGCACATGGGGTTTCCAAGGTAACATTCTTTCTTAAGCAGGTGGTAGTGTATTATTGTTCATAATACATGCATTTGATTGTTTTTTAAATTAGGCTTTTCATCCAGCCTGCAGCCCCATACGGGGCTTGAACTCTTGACCCTGAGATGCAGACCTGAGCTGAGAGCAAGTGTGGGATGCTTAACTAACTGAGCCACCCAGGCACCCCTAAGATCCATGCATTTGTATGTGTCTGTGAACTCCTTTTTACGTATGTTTCTTAATGAAAATATTTTAAAATATATGGGGACAAAAGAAGAATTTCCCCGCAGGGCAGGCTTGAAGTTGGAAGCTTTTGGGTGGGACCTGGCTCCCTGACCGAACGGCTGCCCAGCCACGGCCAGATCATGGAGCCTCAGTGTTCTGATCTTATGGAATCCCTACTCAACCTGCCTTGTGGGGTTAGGTGAAGACTTACAAGTGTGGGGCTGTGTGGAAACACTCTGAGACTGTCCACAGAGTGTCCACAGAGGGATGTCCACACGGAGGTGGAGGGTCAGTAAATAAGTGAGTTACCCAAGGCCCGAGAATGCAAGGCCTAGGTACTCTGTGACCACAGAGGCAGCGTGGAGGCCTTGCGTCCTCCTGAGCAGAGTATTTTCCAGATGTTGCTGAGGTCGCCAGAAACAGGGGGAAGTGTTCTGGTATTTCCACTGCTGTCATTGCTTGGAGATTTAGAAATAGCAAGGTGTTTCATTTATTTCACAAGTACTTACAGAGCATTTATTATTTGCCACGCACTGTCCTATCTAAGTCCTGTACACACATGTACTTGTTTTATCTTCACGCATCCCTGAGGCAGGCACTGTTAGCATGCCCCTTTCATGCAGAAGGATGGCAAGGCGCAGAGAGGTCAAGTAACTTACATAAGGGCACACAGCTAGTAAGGAGCGAGGTGTCTAACTAAGGCGGTCCACACTCTCTTCTTCCCTCCCTTCTCCTCTCTGCCCTTCTCACTGCTGTCAAATGTCGTCATAGAATTCCTTATGTCAGTTTCTCTGTCTTGGGGGACATGAAATTTAAATCCTGATACGAAATCTCGTGACTCGGTGACGGCTTCTGGTTCCTGGCTGAGCGTGGAGGCATACCGAAGTGGGGATAGGCTATAGCATTAGGTCAGTCGGGATGCCCGTCAACAATTTGCAACTTAGCTTCGTGACTTCTGGCAGATTACTTTGATCTTTAAAGTGTTCATTTATTTATTAAAAAAGTTTTTTGAGGGGCGCTTGGGTGGCTCAGTCAGTTAAGCATCCAACTTCGGCTCAGGTCATGATCTCAGTTTGGGGGTTCAAGCCCTGTGTTGGACTCTGTGCTGACAGCTCCGAGCCTGGAGCCTGCTTTGCATTCTGTGTCTCCTCTCTCTCTGCCCCTCCTCTGCTCATGCTCTGTCCATCTCTGTCTCTCAAAAATTAATAAACGTTAAAAAAATTTTTTTTAAGTTTTTTTGAGAGAGCGAGAGAGGGAATGAGTCGGGGAGAGGGGCAGAGGGAGAGAGAGAATCTCAAACAGGCTCCACGCTCTGTGCAGAGCCTGATGCAAGGCTCGATCCCACGACCCTGGGATCGTAATCTGAGCTGAAATCAAGAGTTGGATGCTCAATGGACTGAGTCACCCAGACGCTCCGATTACATTGATCTCTAAGTGGGGTTTTGTGAGGGTTGACACTTTACCTACTGGGACATTGTCTGGGGCCACGATAGGCAGGCAGTCGGTGCCTTCGTTCTGTCCTTCCTTGGTCTGTATCTTAAGCAGTGAGCTTAGGCCTGAGGATACAGAGACGAGTGAGCGCTGGTGCCTCTGAGGAGTTTACAGAATGGCCTGGGTGGGGCCTGGGGAAGTTTCTAGATTGGGAGTCAGGGAACCTGAGTTCTGGCCAGTGCTGGCTCTCCTGCCTCAGAGACACTGGACAAGTGAAGCTCTGAGCTTCACTTTTGTCACCTGTCAACCGGCCCCACCTGCCTTGTCATTTTCTGACTTGTCGCATTTAGGTCAGGACACGCCGGTGCCTGAGGGGCTGGCGCGGTAGCCGGTGGATCCGGTGCACCGGCTTTTCCCTCGAGGTCGCTCCTGTCCTGGCTGCAGCCCCTGTCGGCAGGGCCCTGGGGAGGCCTCGCGGGTCTGTCCCGAAGCAGGAGTGGTGGAAACAAAGGCAGCTTCTGATTCTCTTCAGCCGGTCAGGATCCGAGGGTGGCAGGTGGTGTGGGTGAGAACTGAGCGGGAGGCACCTCTTCTTGTGTGTGACTCCACACCCAGGGACAAAGTCACGGGCGCTGCGCTCCTCGTTCGCTTGCTGCAAATTATCCTTGTTTAAAAGGGGACGCAGGCGGATGGAGCTGCCTGTCGTGTGTCTTGCTGGCTGAGTGGCCGAGGGGGACAGGAGCCGGCCCTGGGGTCCTCAGCGTCCCACAGCCTCCTGGGGAAGCCGGGAAGTAAACACCTGGATGAACCATTCAGCTCCCCTTTCCCCTTCCCCACACGAGTGCCTCTGAGTGGGAGGCGGTCCCTTCACCTCAAGTCTAAGGTCCTCGTAAATGGAGTTAATATCCTGTAATTACGCGGATGTATTGCACTTAGCAGGCCGGTTTAAAGAAGGGTAGCAAAATGGGTCCTCTTTTAACAGTATGACCTTTACGGGGCAAGTTAAATCCCAAAGCCAGCCAGTGTCAGGACTCTGAAGAGGCTCCAGGGTTTTATTTCTTCTTTGCCTCATTCGCTGGTTTGCATGGATCTTTCCACATTCTAGTGGCTCTTGCATAGCCCCTGAGACTCTCTGGAATGCAGCAGGCCTGTTTTGACTTCGGCGATACTTACTGGTAAATTGGTCACTGTCGGTTCACCCTGAGAAGCAGGTGGAGGGGCAGAGCACTCTAAAAGGAAATGGTACACGAGCCTGCTTTCTTTAAAAAAAAATTTTTTTTTTCAAGAGGTAGTCCAAGCCAGTCCTTTTTTGGCTCTTGGTCTTGCAAGTTCATTGCCAGTGTGGCCGCTGTCTGCAGACAGCAGCTGGTACCTCCTACGCCCTCTTGATGGGTCGCCTGGGTGCCCGTCCCCAAGCCCCGGGCTTCTGCTGATGGGGGCAGCGTGTGTAACTGGGGGCGGCCCCTTGGTTCCTCCTTCTTCAGACGCCGTGGCTGGGGCTGCAGCATGTCTTCCCCTCCGGACCTGGAGACTGACACGTACGGCTGGAGTCCGTCTTCTTTCAGTATTGGTTCGCGGGAAGCAGCAGCATTAGCTGGTGGGAGACGTGACCATGAGAATACGTCCTCGAGAAAAAAGTGACTCTAACCTTAGTGCTGTTCCCTTCGTCCTTTACTCTGACCAGCTCCCAGACTCGCTTTAACTCAGTGATTTAGATTTCAGGTTTGCTCAAGAATCAGAGACTGAAATGATAGGAACAGAGGCTCTGAGGAAAGCGAGCTTTGGGTGCCAGCAGAAACGGGACCCCACTTGAGGGTCTTGGGTCTGCCGTTCTGCTGGGCACGACTTCATGTCGTCTCTCGTCAGTCCTGTGCAGTCAGCACCGCTAACAGCCGTGGACGCTTGAACTTAATGTGCCCCGTGTCACCCAGCTGGGGAGGGGCTGTTAAGACTCGACCCTGGTTCACTCCAAAGCCATTGCCATTAACCACAAAGTGATTAAGTCCTAGGAACTGCTCAGGGGACAGTATCCTTGAACCCATTCTGCAGGGTAAGTTAGATTTAGATAAGCAGAGAGGAAGGAAAAGGAAGGGAATTCTGGGGAAAGGGAAGCAGTAAATATAGTCAGAAGGTGGGGAGACGGAAGAAGCATGGGCTGGAGCCGTGCCTCCTCTCTGGAAGCCCCACAGGGCAGTGTCCATGGTGTCCAGAGCCACCATTATATCCCGGATACCTGAGTGAGTGGCTGTTGTGTAGTGTGTGGTCAATAAATATTTATTGCTTAAAAATAGAACTACCCTACAATCCAGTAGTTACACTACTGGGTATTTACACACAAAAAAGTACAAAAACACTAAGTCAAAGGGATACAGGCACCCCAATGTTGATCGCAGCATTATTCACAAGAGCCAACCAAGGAAACAACCCAAGTGTCCCTCGCCTGATGAATGGATAAAGAAGACATGGTGTATACCTATGTACAATGGACCACTGTTCAGCCCTAAAAAGAACAAAATCTTACCGTTTGCAATGACATGGATGGAGCTAAAGAGTATAATGCTAAGTGAAGTAAGTCAGAGAAAGACAAATACCATATGATTTCACCAATATGGAATTTAAGAAAAGAAATGAGCAAAGGAAAAAAATGAGGGAGGCAAATCAAGAAACAGACTCTTAACTATAGAGAACAAACTGATGGTTACCAGAGGGGAGGTGGGTGAAATAGGTGTTGGGGATTAAGAGTACACTTCCTGGGGTGCCTGGGTGGCTCAGTCAGTTGATTGTCACACTCTTAATTTCCTCTTGGGTCACGATGTGAATTTGAGCCCCACGTCAGGCTCCGTGCTGATAGTGCAGAGCCTGCTTGGAATTCTCTCTCTCTCCCTCTCTCTCTGCCCCTCCCCTGTGTTCTCTCTCTCAAAATAAATTTTTTAAAAAGTATACACTTCTCATGATGAGTACTGGATGTTGTATGGAAATTTAAAAATTTTTTCTTAATGTTTATTTACTTTTGAGAGAGAGACAAAGTGAGAGTGGCGGGGGAGGGGCAGAGAGAGAGAGGGAGACACAGAATCCGAAGCAGGCTCCAGGCTCTGAGCTGTCAGCACAGAGCCCAACGCGGGGCTCGAACTCACAAACTATGAGATCATGCCCTGAGCTGAAGTTGGATGCTTAACCAACTGAGCCACCCAGGCGCCCCAGGAAACATTAAATCACTACCTTGTACACCTGAAACTAATACAATGCTGTGTGTTAATTAACTGGAATTAAAAGTTATTAAAAAACAAAATCAGGAAAGAAAATAAATATTGGTTGTGTGTATGAATACACAGATAGCTGTTTCCTCAGTAGACCTTGAGCCTCTTGAGGGCAGGGATCATGTCTTAGAAATCTGTGAATAAGCGGCGCCTGGGTGGCTTAGTCGGTTAAGCGCCCGACTTTCGCTTAGGTCATGATCTGGCGGTTCGTGGGTTCGAGCCCCGCGTCGGGCTCTGTGCTGACTGCCAGCTCAGAGCCTGGAGCCTGTTTCAGTCTGTGACTCCCTCTCTCTCTGACCCTCCCCTGCTCGCGCTGTCTCTCTCTCTCTCTCCTAGAAATAAATAAAAATATTTAAAAAAAAAAAGAAATCTGTGAATGCTCTACAGCTCTCAGTGGTTAGTAAATAATGAGCACTCAGTAAATATACTCGGATGGAATGATTGAACGAATGGCGGGGGGGGGACNCAGTGATACTCTGGAAAATACTGAGCAATACACAAGGGCTGGCATGCCAAGGGCATATCATGGAAGGTCTTTAGTGCCAGCAGAAGGAGCTTTTGTGTTCTCCTCGAGGCACTTTTGAAAAAGCCGTGCACAGTGTCACAGGGTCTACAGAACCCCAGCCAGTGGGGTTATAGGCATTTATAACCTATAGGTGGTTATAGGCATTTATAACCACATTGAGGCACAACTTAGAAATCACTTTTCTGTAGGATTGACTTAATCTGTTCCCATTGTCGCTGCCTTCCCCCTTAGGGGTGACCGATGGAGCCCCGCCAAGATGCACGAGTGGGAGCGTGTAGGGTGTTGATGTTATTTCGGGATACCGGAGTTGTTTTTAACACAGTGCGGTGGGAAAATCCCAGCCAACCTCCCCTAAGAAATATTCTGCTTAACCCGGGAGTTTTCAATAAAAGCTGCCATCTCTTTTCAGGTGTGGGCTGACTCTGTGGCTTTAAGAAAGCCCGAGGGCCGGAAGGCAGCCCTGGGAGAAGCCCCTTCCCGTGGGCAGTCGGAACCTTCTGGTGCAGACAAGAAGCCGTCCCCTCACCTGGACTTATGACCCGCGGCTTCGCTCCCAGTCTGCCCACCGAATTCCACAAGATGGGCTCCTTCCGCAGGCCCCGGCCGCGCTTCATGAGCTCCCCGGTGCTCAGCGATCTGCCCCGATTCCAAGCCACGCGGCAGGCTCTGCAGCTGAGCTCCAGCTCGGCCTGGAACAGGTAACGGGGCCCGTAGTCCTGGGGTGGAGGGCGGCCGACCAGGGCAGGGCCAGGGGACTGGCTTAGCGTCTGCTCCTCCTGAGAGCGCTGCTTCAGAAGGTCGTGATTATATACACGAGCATGTCTTCCTGTGGAGAGCGTGTCCGCTGGCCTTCCTTGTTTGGGTAGAGACGAGGTGGGCCACTGGGCTACCAGAGTCCGTTAAACAGCCTGGGACAGCTGGGTTGGAACCTATCAGTTACTGTTCATGTTCGTTAGTCACACCCCAGGCTACTCGAGTCCCCAGGGCTGGGGCCCTGTAAGTAACCTCAAGTCACCTATAACCTATTTAGGAAGATAAGACATATATCTGTGAAAAGCTAAGTGAGTGGTATAAACCAAGGACTGGCAGTACCCGTGAGCCCCAGGTGGACGGGAAGGAGACACTGCGCTTGTCTAAGGTGTCTGGCTGACTGTTGGTACACCAAGCATCAAGTGGCGACTGAATTAACACTATGTCTTGTGTTTCTGTGGGCACCTACTTTTCAAATCTAGCAGTTACTCTTTGGATGAATTAAATGCATCATGATTTTAAAGCATTCCTGAATTCTTTGTACTTTGGATTGTTCTGGATTTTCTCAGTGAATGCACAGCTCTTATGATGGGGAAGGAGAGGGGTCTCTGAAACATTCTGCTCTGGATCGAGCCACGTTCTTTCAAAAAGGCTTTGGGGCACTTGGGTGGCTCAGTTGGTTAAGCGTCCGACTTCGGCTCAGTTCATGATCTCATGGTTCGTGGGTTCGAGCCCTGCGTCGGGCTCTGTGCTGACAGCTCAGAGCCTGGAGCCTGTTTCAGATTCTGTGTCTCCCTCTCTCTGACCCTCCCCTGCTCATGCTCTCTCTCTCTCTCAGAAATAAATTTAAAAACAAAACAAAACAAAACAAAAAGGCTTTGGATCCTTGATCAAGACAAGATTGCAATCTGCTCCTTGCTGAAATACTGGGCTGGAGGCCCAGAGCACCCGGAGTTAAGGCTTAACTGTGGCTCCTCGAGGGACTAACCCCCTACCTGCCTGTACACCTCATAGGAGGGGGAATGGAAGGGGCAAGAGAGGCTAGCCGTGGTGAAACTCTTCCCAGGAAATACTATTGAAAGGCAAGGAATGAGCATTTCATATATGCCCCAGGCATGGAGGCTGCCTTGTAAAGACAGGGACCTTCTAGGTGAAGGAACCCCAGGCATGGCTGGCTCCTGCTTGCCGCGGGCACCATTTTGGATTCCTCCAGACGCAGTTTCCTGAGAGCAGATCCCACTGCCTGCCCTTCACCAGTGCTGTTTTCCAGCAGGGCCACCAGGAAGGAAAGTGAGGAAGACCTGATGGCCTTTGAAAGAGCCAGGGGAGAGGAGTTGCTATTGGATCCTCTTGGCCTCTGTCTTTGTTTCTCTCCAAGGGCCCTGGGAAGGAAATGATGGGTTCCAGGGATGGAAAATGGGGCCATGTTTGTGCCATGCGCTCCCCGGCCCTTGCACCTGCCTTGAGCCCTGAGCTGCTTGTGAGTTTGCCCTGGGTAGGCAGAGCGTCTAACCAGGGGTCGTTTCTGTTTACCCCGTAGCGTCCAGACTGCCGTGATCAACGTCTTCAAAGGGGGTGGCTTGCAAAGCAACGAGCTCTATGCATTGAACGAAAACATCAGGTACGTGGATGGCCAGGTCAGGCACTGTTCTCCCCCAGAGGGCCTGTGCTGGGGCAGGGGGACTACCTTCCACCGGGAGCCCTATCTTAAGGTGTTTGTCTGCTTGGTTCTTGTTGCTTCTGTTGACTTTGACGCGGCTCATGTGGCTCTTAAGTTCCGAGATCCTTACCTGTCTAGACTTCTGCTCCACAGATGGTTCATCCATTTATTCTTGTGTGTAGCATCTGCAGCCTGGGAGGGGGGGGGGGGGGGAGGAGGGTTCATACACAGGCAGATATCACATACTCTGTAAAGATGGATTGTGCCCTCCTTAGCCATTCAGCGCCATACTAGGCAAGATGGTCTCACGGTTGGAACCAGACTGCTTGGGATTTTGTCACTCGTGACACTTCTACCAAGTGACTTACCAACTCCTTTGTGCCTCCGTTTCTTCTTACGTGAAACGGGGATGAGAAATGTGCCTACTTCCGTAGGATTCTTACGAAGGTTTAAATCGAGTTATACTATAAATGACCTGTTAGAACAGGGTTGGAGCATACTGACTACTGGTAACTCATTACTGTCTGTGTTGTCACTGTCATTTCTGTTAAGTCTTGGTGATACAGCCCTCAATAGGACATGGTCCTTGAGGGGTTTATTGTCTTCCAGAGTCTTCCCAGTAGAATAGTGCCAGCTTTTCATAAATTTATTCAGTCGTTCAACAAACATTTGGGTGCCTCCTTATTGGCCAGGCACTGAAGAGACAATGTGGGGCTAAGATAGAAGTGGACTCAGCTCCTCTGGAATTTACATCCAGTCAGGGAAATAATCATTAGTCAACTAATCATGCATGTAAAATGTAAAAGGGCCTCTGTGACAGCTGCTGTGACCCAGCTGATGGGATGAAAGCATGTTTAGGCGACTTGGCCTTGCCAAGGCTCCGAGTGGTGATGCTCTACCAATGCTGTCTTCTGGAGGATCAGTGGGTATTAACTAGGTGAAGAGGGTCCTGCTGGTGGGAACTGCAGGTGCAAAGGTCCTGTGGTGGCAATGAGCAAGAAGCCAAAAGAAGGCCTATAAGCATAGAATACCAGAGGCTGGGGGGGCGGGGGGGAGTTGTGGTTGGGTTTGTGTCTTAGTGAAATGAGGGCAGAGATGCAGGCAGAGCCCAGAGCACTAGGACCTCTTGGGGACAGGGTTGCACATCAGCCACTTAATGCCCTGGTGTTCTTTCCTCGCTGGTGTGTTAAGGGCAGAACATCAAGGCTAAAGCTCCAACCCTGGAGCAGTCAGAACAATAAACAAGGCCATTATTTAGTCCTGTTTACATTTAGTTAAGACCTGTGTTAAGGGTCAGTGAGGTGTTTTAAGAGCTCTGCTTTCATTAAAACCTTTAGGGCTCAGAAATAAACCAAGGTGTGTTGAATTTCTACCCAGGAGCTGGAATTTCACATGATAATTACACAAATATGGGAAGAGACAATAGGGCCTGTCTAGCCCAAGGCCTTTTACAGAGGAGGAAACTGAGGCCCCACGAATTTGAGTGACAGGGGCAAAGCTAGGTCAGCCAACCTCTGGGTTGCAAGAAATCTATTTTACTCCAAGAACTAAGATCCTGGCCTCTCCGTCAGGGTTCTTCAGCTCACAGTGGAGTATAAACAAATAAAACAGTGACTCAGGAATGTGCTAATTGTTCCTCACTGTGGAAGGCTGATCCTGAAATTGTACTTAAAATCTTTGTTTGTGGGCAGCGAGGAAAAGTACCGGCCACACCAGATTCCGCCAACCCCTTGAGCCCAGGGGCTGCTAACTCAGAAGCCTTCAGGTGCCAAGTGGGTGCTCAGAGGTGAGAGTCCACCCACTGTCAAGGGGGAATTGCCCTGGCAGGACGCAGGGCCGGTGACATGAATTTCCTGTTTTTAAATGTTTTTAAACATAAACATGTTTTTATGTTTTTAAACATAAACATGATTTTAAATGTTGACAAATAATCCAGACTTTCCCCCAAACATTAGTATAAGTCAAACAAAATACATCTGTGGGCTGAATGTGACCAGTAGGCTACCCATTGGCAACAGCGTGCTTCAGGGCCTTGCTATTGGGGACTCTTCTAGAAGGCACGAAGGCTACAGTAAAAAAAAAAAAAAATTTTTTTTAAAATCTGCACCTGGGTGGCTTAGTCGGTTGAGCATCCAACTTGGGCTCAGGTCGTGATCTCACAGTTTGTGGGTTCAAGCCCCGCATTGAGCTCTGTGCTGACAGCTCAGGGCCTGGAACCTGCTTCAGATTCTGTACCTCCCTCTCTCTCTGACCCTCCCCTGCTCATGCTGTCTCTCTCACTCTCTCAGAAATAAATAAAACAGTAAAAAAAAAAAATTTTAGAAGGCACGAAGGCCACAAGTTGGGGAAGCGGGTAAGGAGCTCCCTGCGATGGAAGTTCCAGAAAAAGCACTGGGCACCTTTCACATTCCTCGGCCCATTCGAGCCTCCTCATAGGCCTGTGAGGCAGCCATTCTTCTCCTAGTTTATCCATAAAACTGTGGGTAAGAGAAATCAAATGACTCGTTCAAGGTCACCCAGCTATGTGAAGGGTGGAGTCAGGATCTGAAGTCCTGGCTGATGCAGGCACCTGGATTAGTTTGCCCGGGCTGCCATAACAAATACCGCAGCCTGGGTGGCTTAACTAATAGACATTTATTTCTCACTGTTCTGGAAGTTGGGAAGCCTGATGTCAAGGTGCCAGCAGGTTTGGTCCTTGCTGAGACCCAGTCCCTGGCTGCTGGCTCACCGTGCCCTTAGAGGCCTGTCCTTTGTATTCAGCAGCCTCTCTGTGTTTCTTCTTATGAGGCCGCTAATCCGATCTTGAGGACCCCATGCTCATGACCACATTGAAACTGAATGACCCCCCGGGAGGCCCTGTCTCCAAATATCATCACGCCTGGAGGGGAGGCCTTCAACATGGATTTGTTAGCAACACCTGTGTTCTTTGTACCATATCGTAGAGTCTGAGAGGTTTTAGGCTGGAAGAAAGGTTCACCCGATGGTCTTGGCCTTTTCTTCTGCATTCCTTTCACAAGGCCTCTGGGCAGTTTTGAACAGTTTTCAGGCTGGTGAGAAGTATGTGTAGTTGAGGTTTGACACTGATTGCCCCGATATGAACTGAGCCCAGAATAAGTCAAAACTATCAAAAACCAGAGTTTCAGTTACCACTATTCTCTGGTCTTTTCTAGGAGACCTTCTATTCTCTGGTCTTTTCTAGGATAGTGATTAAAATAGAGATGGGTTTTCACCTCACAGTCATAGCTCTATGACTGAGAATGTGAATCGCATCCTGGGCGTGTGTGTGACCTGCTCCCAAGTTGAGTAAAGTGAGTTGGCCTGCACGTGTGCCCACATCTGCAAGTGCCTGCACGGAAATAAACACCACTGTCCCTTATTTCAGCAATTAAAATGCCAAAATGGACATGCCACTCTCTGGTTCTGTTAGGGTAGACATTTGGGTTTTGATTTTCCTTTTCTTTGTTCTTTTTGAAGACCTGTTCACAGAATAGGTCCATAAACTCAACAGGGTTGAGGCATGACTGGTGGGGAGGGTGTGTGTGAGGGTGGGAGCACAGGACAGTAGGCACGTAGAGAAGAGAATGTGGAAGGAGGGAAGACCAGTGATTCTCAAGCCCACTTTGCAAACAGTTGTGATATGTCTTTGTGCCAGAAGATGTGTGTGGGTCCAATAGAATTCTTGAATGTGTTAAGAGAGTAGCATCCTGATTCAGAGACACTGGGGATCAAGTTTAGACTAGGTGTGTGACCTTGGGCCAGTTACTTCGTTTTTCTTGGTCTCTGTTTTTTCCTTTTATAACATGGGTATAATAATAGCATCAACCTGATGGTGGTTTGGGGGGATTGACATAATGCTACACACAACATTAGTCCAGGGTCCAGTGCATAAGAAATATTAACCATTATTGGGGCGCCTGGGTGGCTCAGTCGGTTAAGCAGCTGACTTTGGGTCGGGTCATTCATGATCTCATGGTCTGTGAGTTCGAGCCCTGCATCAGGCTCTGTGCTGACAGCTCAGAGCCTGGAGCCTGCTTTGGATCCTGTGTTTCCCTCTCTCTGCCCCTCCCCAACTCACGCTCTGTCTCTCTCTGTCTCTCAAAACTAAATAAACATTGAAAAAAAGTTTTAAAACAAATATTAACCATTATTATTCCTATTGTTGTGAGATTTTAGCAATAATAAAGTGATGAATGATGGGTGAGAGCACAGGATCAGTGTGGTGACTCATGAGTGGTATTGTGTAAAGATTTCTCTAGCAGTTTGGATGTGCGGAGCTGACTTTGAATGAGAGCGGTCCAGGATAGGCCCCTCCAAGAATGTGCTGGACGTGAAGTTTGGGTGAGCCGGAGCTCTGACAAGGAGCCAGCTGTTACTCCTTCCGCAGAGAAAAGAGCGAGAGGAAATGATTCTTTCTGTTCTCCATTCTACTCAAGCCAAATGGTAATAAACTTTGATGGACTGTCCAAGTCCAGAGTCAAAGCCTAAATCAGCTTCCTGAGGCCACCCTGACCAGTCCTGGCCTTCTTCCTAACGGTGGAGTTAGTACGTGCCCAGGAAATGTGAATTCCTTTACACACTAGCCGATGCAAAGGATGATCAGGAAGGTAGAGGTTTCATGTAAGTAGGTTTTATAATGCAGTTACCGACAATTGGTCTTTCAGTCATTGAGAATGAACTTCAGTTTAAATTTTAGCAGGTAGATTTTGGGGTAGTTATGAGGAAGAACTTTGGTAAGGATGGACAAGTTCTAAGACACATTACTAGATCAAGATAAGATGTGGAGACCTTTTAAGAACAAATTTATCAGGAATGTCACACCTCAATAAAGCAGCATATTTTTCTCAAGTAAGTCCAGGCATATGGTCATTCAGTATGAAGACTATAAATCAGAGTTGCCTTAAAGCAGGGCTTGCGTATCGTTATATCCCCAAAGGCAAGAAGATGACCCTTTAGAATAGACCTATTCTAGTGAGGTCCCTGGTCATCACAGTTCACAGTTCTGCCTGCCCTGAAACTCTCTGCCCTGAATGGGGCTAGCTCTGAGTGTCCTGCAGGTTTAAATTTTCTGTGGGGCATTGACAGGGTTTCTGTTTGTTTGTTTTTAAAGTTTACATGGGGCGCCTGGGTGGCTTAGTCGGTTAAGCATCCGACTTTCGCTTAGGTCATGATCTCGCGGTTCGTGGGTTTGAGCCCCGTGTCGGGCTCTGTGCTGACTGCCAGCTCAGAGCCTGGAGCATGTTTCAGAGTCTGTGACTCCCTCTCTCTCTGACCCTCCCCTGCTCACGCTGTCTCTCTCTCTCTCTCCTAGAAATAAAAATTTAAAAAAATAAATAAATAAAGTTTACTTATTTATTTTGAGAGGGAGCAAGTGTGAGTGGGGAGGAGCAGAGAGAGAGAGGGAAAGAGAATCCCAAGCAGGCTCCACACTGTCAGTACAGAGCCTAACTCAGAGCTCAAGCTCACAAACCGTGAGATCATGCCCTGAGCCCAAATCAAGAGTGGGACGCTCAACCGACTGAGCCCCCACAGGCACCTCAGTGTGGTTTTTAATACCCTCCCCGGCTTCATTCCCCATGTGACTGCATCTTGGCTGTGGGGGTGCCTCTGGGCTTGAGTTTCCTGGGTTTTCCCAGGGACAAGTCTGTCCCAACCTCTCTGACACAGGAGCACGCTCCTTCCTTCTCAGCCACCTCCTCTACTGATTGTGTGGGACTACGAAGAGTTAGAGACGTATGAGAAACCTACGATTTACATTTACTGGTTTTTGTAAGAACCTGTACAAGTAGATTCTTTTTTTTTTTTTTTCCTAGGAGAGAGAGAGAGAGAGACAGCGTGAGCAGGGGAGGGTCAGAGAGAGAGGGAGATACAGACTCTGAAATAGGCTCCAGGCTCTGAGCTGGCAGTCAGCACAGAGCCCAACACGGGGCTCGAACCCACGAACCGCGAGATCATGACCCAAGCGAAAGCCGGACGCTTAACCGACTAAGCCACCCAGGCGCCCCAGAACCTGTACAAGTAGATTCTTAAAAGTGCTTTCAGTTTTTGATTGGTGAGGGGTGTGTGTGGAGGGAGAGGTCACTGGTTCTTTTATTCATGTAGTCTGTGGATGCTGGTGGATGCTGAACCAGATATGGGCCAGGTTTGGGGGAAGCCATTGAAATAGGTGGTTCTAGCTCTTGGGGAGCTTCCTGTAGAGTGAGTGGGGGCCCCTGCATAGGTGGTGACTGTACCATGTCTTGAGTGGGATGCTAGTGGAATCCAGCGTGCCAGGGGGAGGGCAGAGGGTGGACACATAATTATTTGGGGGAAGGTGACACCTCAGTTGAAATCTGAAGGATGAACAGGTAACAATGAGAGGGGAAGGGCAACTGAGGCCATGACCTTCTTGCCATACTGCCGTCTCCATGGCCTCCCGCCCCCTGCTTCTCCCCCAGGAGGATTTTTTCCCCCTCTGCAGAAATGAATGCTCAGAGATAAGGTTTCCGGAAACCAGAGATGAGTTATCTGCAGCTGGCCTGAGGCAGGAAACTCACATTTTCCTTCTCTCTCCAACCACGCCGTTTCTGTTCTTGTTGGGAGGGAGGTGGCGTGGAGGAAACCCCAGAGATTTTCAGGGAAAGAGGAGGTTCCAAGAACTGTGCTTGGTCTTTCATGGGTCTGAGTCGAAGCGCCCTCCTTCTGAGTCATTTGGCTGCCCGAGTGCCCCCGAAGGGAAGCGCACCTCAGGTTTCCCATCTCTGTGAGGGAGCCTGGTGACTGGCAGGGCCCTCAGCCCCGGGGAAGCGTTGGAGGAGCTGCAAAAGGAGACTTTGGCCTCGGCCCACAGGCTGCCAGAGGCTGAGGCGAGACTCCCTGAGGTGACGATAGTAGCACACATTTGTGTTTAGTCCTTGCCAGGCTCAATTCTGAGTACTTTAACTATGTCAGTTCTTCTAGAACTCACCACACCTCTCCCCCCCCTTAGGGGTGAGGATGACTTGCCTGGAGTCATATGGCTGGGATTTGAACCCGAGCCTCCCGTGTTCTTAAGCTCCTAGTAAGTAGGCTACAGGAGGCACACAGACGTGGCCTTGTCCAGCTTTAGGCCTGACGTGCCAGGGTGCAGAATCGTTACCACATCAGAGGTAAGCGAGGCACTGTCTTCTGAGGACCCTGCTTTGCAGGGGCTTGAGATGAAGTCTCTTTTCAGCCCAGGTGGCGCTGCCTTAGTGTGTATTGTCGTTCTGTCTGCTCTGGTTGGTAAACACACTTGACTTTGGGGGTGGGAAAGGTAGCTAAAGGGAAGTGGCAAATGAGAAGCCTCTGGGGCTGGCCCCGTGTGGTGGTTGGACTGTACAGTGTTTAGAAATGTGGGTATCTCCCCTGAAAACCCAGGCCTCTCTGGAAAGTTCTCATCAGGTAGCACTGGATGTGTAGTCTGGCCTGGACCTGATCAGCTAACCTCCAGGAGCCAAAGCCTGGCTGCTGACTTTAGAGGAAGGCGCCACAGCCCCCTGCTATTCATGCCCGCCTGCTTGCCTCACCCACCTCGCCTACTTGCCCCTGTGAGCACGTGGGATGCCGTGGCCTGACTTTCAGGCTGGCCTTGTGTTGAGTGGGGATCTATGTGTATGGCCCTGGGCAAGGTTCAGAGCATCAGATAAATTCCTACCACAGAGGCATTGGAGAATTAGCAGTGCTGTGTGCCAACTGCCTAGCAGCGTGCATGTGACATAATTAGAAGGTCAATGCAAGCCCTTTGATGGCTTTCTCCATCTTTTTCACTGTCCCCATTGCCACCCACTGGGGTGCAGGAAAGCGAGATGTATGGGAGTCCTAGCATTTTACCTGAGTCATGGATACCACTTCTAGTGGGTCCCAAGAGACCAGACCCAAGGAGGGAATGGGGCATTTCCATGTCAGTGCTTAAAGATACCACTTCCTTGGGGCACCTGGGTGGCTCGATTAAGCGTCTGACTTCAGCTCAGGTCATGATCTCATGGTTTGTGAGCTTAAGCCGCCCCGCTTCTCTTCCCCCCACCCCATTTTCTCCCTCTCTGTCTCTACCCCTTCTCTCTGCCCCCTTCCCACTTGCACTCTCTTCGCCCCTTGCTTACTTGTGCCCTCTGTCTCTCAAAAAAGAAAAAAAAAAGATGGCACCTCTGTGAAACATGTCCTGTTGCAGAAGTGAGGGAGGTGATCTTTGGGGGATTTCACGGTCAGATTGGAGGGGCCCTGATCGCCTCTTGCATCGGTAACCAAGCCTGGAGGTCCCCTGCTGTTCCTGGATCCTGAGGAGGTGGGGTTGGGCCCTGCCAAGGGGCCAGGTTGGAGGGCCTGAGTATGCGGGGCAGTCCCTGATTGCCAAAGGGCACAGAAATGGTGAACAACTCATCTGGCTGTCCTGACACGTGCTGGTTAAACACGAGCCCCGTGGCGCCTGTCCCCAAAGTGCTTCGTCATCCCTCGGGATTTTGCCGCTTCGGGTCTTTGTGCACGTGCGAGGGAGATAGATCATGGCTCGTGCCCAAGCTGGTTCCTCTGCATCCTTCGTGCCCCCCCCGCGCTGACTGTCACCCTGCGGTCCCCATGCCCCTCCGCCAGCATCCAGCTCCAGCAGGGCCTTGTTTACGTTCGAGTCCCCAGAAGTGGGAAGTTGACAAGACAGTGAGGGGCGAGATGGCGAGTCTGTGTAATAACAGGAAATCTTGTCATCTGGGGTGGTGTCTCGCCCAGTCAGCCTGGGAGGGAGAAGGAGTGAGATAATACAGACCAGCGAGTGCTTCCCCATTTTCTTCTCTATTGTGGCCTTTTTGGCTTCTGACTGAGCTTCATGCCCCGTTTCGCTTTGGGGCTGGGTCCGCGTAAGCGTCTCTTTGCCATTATTCCTGAGGCCCCACTTCCTCATTCGAGCTCCGTGGCTGCAGCTGCTGCGAGCTGCGGTGGTGGTTAGCAGCAGGATTCGGTTTCCACATGCAACCTGGCGTGGAAGCCCCGTACGCGAAACAGACGAAGCAAGAGGCAGCTGTGCCTTCTGCCTTCATCGTAGCCACCTTTTCATCAAGTATGGCCCCACCGTCCTACCTTTTTACCCCTTAATCAGTGAGGTCCAGCCCCCTTCATGAGTCTCACCTGTATCCTTAATGCCAGGTCTGGGAACTGCTGGCCCGGCTGTACCTTTAAGAAGATGCTGGAGTGCCTGGGTTGGGGGGGTGGCGGGGCTAGGTTGAGCTTCGGACTCTTGATTTCAGCTCAAGTCATGATGCCAGGGTGGTGGGATCGACCCCATGTCGGGCTCTGTGGTGAGCGTGGAGCCTGCTTGACATTCTGTCTGTCTGTCTGTCTCTCCCTCTCCCTCTCCCTCTGCCCTTCTCCCTTGCTCGAGCATGTGCTCTCTCTGTCTTAAAAAAAAAAAAAAAAGATGCTGAGAAGCAGTGGCATCGAGTCCTTGGGAGTGTGGGCCCTAGGGTCTGCAGCCCTGGGTAGCGTGCACCTGCTGAGGCTTGCGTGTGCCAGGCTTCTTCTGGGAACGAGCTGGTCTATAATGGACTCCTTCAACCCTTGAGATATCTGCAGAGTAGGTATCTTCATTCCCCCTAAACTCCAGCTGGGGAGCAGATACAAGGGAGTAACCTGGGACGCTGACGTGCAAAGGTTATCGCTGACCACGGGTTTCAGAGCCAGGAGCTGCCTCTAGGTCCTCACGCTCCGTGGGGCTCCTCTCATCTCTGCCCTGTGCTTGCTGCACACCCTCCTGGGTGACCCCTGACATTGGTCCTCTTGTGTATAAAAAATGGAGCCATCACTATGACCGTATGGCTTCATTTTCAGCTCACGGGAGGAAACACATGCTGTGTGTGTTGTGGACAACAGTGCCTGGCACCTAGTAAGTGCTTAGTAAAACTTCAGCTGGGGACAAAGATCATCCAGCTCCATCCTAAGAGCAAGTTTATTTCTTCTTCCATATTTATTTGCTTCAATAAGTAACTACTTTCCTGTTTTGGGGGAAAACGCCCTAGGAGAGGATGGAAAAAGTGGAAGGGGGTGCTGGGTTCTCGGCCCCCATGCTTTAGCCAGAACACACATCCTAGGATCGGAGATTTCCTCTCTTGTGCATCTGGGGAAACCATGGGCTCACTAATCCTGTTGCCTTTCTCCTGCTTTGCTCTTCTTTCTTGTGGTTTTACAGCCTAACCGAGCCAAGTTAGTGAGGCAGTTACAGGGTGAGTTGTTTCTCTCTGAATGGAGGTGTCCGTACCTCTAAGGCCTTGATACTTACACTCTCTGTTTTTGGAGAGGTTGGTACACCTGTGTCTCCCGAGACCGTGGCCCCGAGGAGAAGAAATCCCCGTCCGAGCCCTGCCTGGCCCTTCTAGTGTCTAGTACTGTGGCTGGTGCACAGCAGGTGTTCAGGAGATGACAGTGATTCAGTGAGTGAATTCGTGGATCTCTCTTATCAGTCACCCTGGAGGGAGGCTACTGGTGAGTTCCCCCTGGAGAGGGTGCATCATGACAGAGGGGTGGAAAATCCCTCTTTCTCTCAGTTCAGCTAAGATGTGTTTTTCAGAAGTACTCTTTCCTTGTGAACCCAGTGCAAGCAGAATAAACACCGACTACAGAAACAGGTTGGAGATTTTGTGGTATGACTCAGCTGCCGTCTGCTTCCCGATGGCTGGGCCAGCTCTGGCCTTTCCTGGCCGCTTTTCTCTCTGAGCTGAATTGTCAGGCTGCCAGGCTGAGGAGGGTTTGGGTTGGCAGGTTCCTTGCTTGTGGGATTCTCCGTTCCTAGGACCACCTGCTTCCTGATGTCATGCCCTTGATGGGAACTCACTCCCAGAATTCCTTCTCAGCCGCGTTTCACGGTAACCTCAGTGGTGGTTCTTGTTAAGTAAAAAAAATTTTTTTAGTGTATTCATTGGACTTTGTTCACAGTGTACAAAAATTTTGTATAATGAGGTGTGCCGTGAAGAATCTCCCTCTCCTGTACCCCAGAAACCCAGTTCTCATTCAAGTTCCCCAAAGATAATTATTAGAACAGCTGTTTAGTGGACATTCTCCCAGACCTTCCTTATGCATATATAAGGAACATCTATATGGAAAAGCAGCTGGGGATATTCAACACTTCATAGGAGGTCCACAGACTGGGGAGGTCTGCAGGAGAATATTCCCCAGCTTCAGGGAATAAAGGTTGCAGAAGTGTTTTGTTGCCCTGCTGAATTTCCAGCAACAACTTCCCCTTCCTCCATGTCCCTACTTGGGGAGATGGAGAAGAGGAGACACAACCCAGTATTTACATATCATTATCTATATAATTTTTTAAATGCATACACGCTTCATGCGTTTAAAAATCAAGGTGCTGTCTATTTCAGTTCAAAGGGCCTGTTGAAAACCAAATCGCATAGATCTTGCAGAACAGCAAGAGAGCAGATTTGACAACGAATTAATTGGTATTCTGTAAATAAAAATATGTATTCTTCTTTTTCTCTTATCTTTTCACAAGGTAGCATATTATACACTTCTGTATCCTGCAGTTTTAAAAATTAATGTAACCTAGAACTTTTTGTATCATTAGAGTTCTTCCCTCTCTCTCTTTTTAACAATCGCATAAAATTCCCTTGTATGAATGAACCATAATTTTTTATGAGCACTCTCTTGGTGCCCATTTTTGTTGATTCCTTATTTCCCTGCAGCAGAAACTCTGTACACACATGCAGTGACCTTGTCTAATGCATAACGTGCCCAGAAGTCGGACAGGTTTTGCAAGGGACAGAACAGCTTACTGACTCGCCGCCCCT
>NW_027532182.1:2273926-2298565 GCF_008692635.1 Crocuta crocuta
CGCTGGGAAAACTGAATGTTGGCTTCGGTGATCAGATGGGGTCAGTTCTGTTCAGCTAAGTCTAACTAACAATACTTAGTGGACAGGGTTTTTTAAACTCAGGGTAGAGGAAAAGACCAGGGTCTCGTTCTCTTCCCATACCTAGTTATACGTGGTCCATTATGTTTAAGGTCTATAAAGCGGGTTGTGCGCATTCCTGTGTCTGGTTCCTCCTCAGTAAAGGACTAATGGTCAGCCTCATCAGTGCGGTGGAGGGAGCTCTCTATGCTCTGTGGCTTGATCTCATCCATCACCCTCTCCTCGCCCCTGGCGTGGCTGCCTGTAGTTTCAGAGTCCTTTCTGCCATGCCTTTGTCTTGGTGGTTATGTCAAGTTCAGTCCTTAGCCTCTGCCCCTTTATCAGCTGACTTCTGCCCCACGCTTTGTGTCCCTGTAACACTCTGCAAAATTCTGGCCTTGGCCATGGCTTGTTGCAGCCCTGGCCTTACCATAACTTGCTGTACCTCCCACTCACTCGAGGCCCCAGCCTTTCTGCCTGCCCTGATGGGTAGGGGGAGATACTTCTTGGATTCGTCACTTGGGTAGCATCAGGATGCACCCAGAGTACCACTGTGAAATGTCCCTGGGCAGTCATCACCTGTTTACCCATGTCTAGCCTCCATTAACAATGGTTACATTTGCATAGGTCCCTCATCCAACGTGCTCCAGCAGGGTTTTCCATGGTTGTTGACCTTGAAGGACTACCCTTACCACTGACATCTTCCTTTTTGCATTTTACCCAAAGCATCTTCATGAGCACAGTTTCCCAGCACAGATTCCTTGGAACACCAACTCCATAGCATATTATTTGGTCTCAGAGCCATGTCAGCCCCTCAGTGTCATGAGTGCCTGAGATGTGTGTAGGTAACCCATTATTAGGACTTGGTTTTCCACCTTTTGAGGAAGCCCAGCTTCTTCAACTATGGTTTTGAGGCTTCCCAGTGGCCGCGAAGACTTCCCAGTGGCCCCCAGTCAGAAGTGGCCTCTCTGACTCTTCCTGTTTGAGAGCCTCCATCTGGGGCTACCTGCCGGGTTTCTGTTTTCTGTCTGAGAGACACTTCTAGCCTCCAAGAGCAGCGATGAGCAGCCTGCCCTCAGCCTTCTGATGGATGAGGGTTCCCCATTTCTGTCAGGTCTGCCTACCATCTGGGGGAGCTCCTGGGTTGTGTTGATGGGGCAGCCTTCCGGGAGGCTGCCATTACATTAGATCTCAAAACGTGGCATCCACCACAGGTACATTGTCTATCTTGGGGAAAAGGTGGTATTTTCCTTGCAGAACACATGTTTGCAGCTTTCCAGGGCTCTGTCTGGTGCAAGAATTGAGATCGTGGGTGTCTCTTTTTCTTGTTTGACCCTGTTGCATCTAGGATCTGCACATAATGCTACCTCACTCTCCCTTCCTGTTTCTCCAGGATGTGGAGAACATGTGAGAACACATTTTGGTGGGGGAGTTGGTACCCAGCAGGTGTTGTCAGAAGCCTGAGCATTTCTCCTTCATGACCATGACTGGTGGGATGAAACAAATCTGAAGTCATGAGGAGGGTGCCCCCTAGGGAGCGCGCCGCATCTGGACGGCCATTTATTCTTGGTTTTAGCTTCATCGCCTGCCTTGTTTGGATCAAATTAAAGAAAGATCAGCAGGGCAGTCCCATGATTTGTCACAGGAAGACAGGGACCTGGTGCCAACACCTCTATTTTTAAAATTCTTTTTTTTTTTTAGCTCTTAAGACTCTTTGAAATTACAGTGAGAGTGTATTTATTAACACACTATGGATCCACACCACCCTGACCTCATCTGTCTTGGTTATTCACTTCTGTACACCCGGTGCTGGCCTGGGTGTCTGGCACATCAAGGGAAGCTCAATAAACGTTGCCGGATCAATAAAATCTGTTTCCCCTCTTGTAGTCCCCTTTGAACGACTGCCTCAGTCACTTGGGGGTGGGTGGTAAGACCATCCAAACTGTGACACCACGTTGAATGTCTCTGATGGAATTGGAAGAAAGGCAGGGTGGGATGATGGGGAAAGATGTTGATGTTGCAGAAGGCCTGGGTTTGAGTCTTCACTCTGCCACTGGTTTATTTTGGGGACCTCTCTGAGCCTCTGTTTCTTTACTTATGTTGGAGGGATAATAGTTGTCCTCCTCTCACACATACTTTACAGTCCTTCAATCCTTGGCTGAAGAATGTGTGAAAAATCTGTTTTAAACCATAAAGTCCACAAATATGGAGGATTATAAAATTATGGTCTTTCTCTTCTTTCCTTTTTTTTTTCTCTTCACATGAAGCCAGAGTCCCTTAGCTTGGTTCTACAAACTCTGTTAGAATCTTCTGTGACTGCCCTCTGGCGATGGTCATCTTTGTAGAGTGAGCTAACAAACAGATACCCCTGTCGGATTTCCATTGCCTGAATCCCCTAATAACTTTGGTGTAGAGGTATTATTAGAGCCTAGCACACTCCCTTCTTAGACCTGGCCCTGGTCCCTATGCCATGGGTGAGCACTCTCTCATTGTCATGCATCCATGAATTAGCCTCCTACCATCAAGGGTTACTTGACAGTGTTTCTCTCTCCCCAGGAGGCTGCTGAAGAGTGAACTTGGATCATTCATTACAGACTATTTCCAGGTAAGCTGTGTGAGTCTGAGTATCTGTCATTATAATGCATGTGGATATACGTACCTAAAGGGATGGCCAGTCCTGTACACCTGGGCATTCCTTCAACATCCGAAATTACATGTACAGAGTCCCTGATATGCACAGGGCCAGTGTGGTCCCTGCTTCTGTGGAGAATACGGTCTCGGACAGTGGTTCTCAGGCTTCGTGGTCTTCCTTACACTCTTAAAAATGATCAGTTATTTGGGTTATCTCTGTCTTCACCATATTAGAGATTGAACCTGAGGAACTTAAAGTATTTAAGTCATTTAAATAATAAACCTATTACTGTTAGTCTAAATAGCATTTTTGGGGGCGCCTGGGTGGCTTAGTCGGTTAAGCGTCCGACTTTCGCTTAGGTCATGATCTCGCGGTTCGTGGGTTTGGGCCCCGCGTCGGGCTCTGTGCTGACTGCCAGCTCAGAGCCTGGAGCCTGTTTCAGTCTGTGACTCCCTCTCTCTCTGACCCTCCCCTGCTCACGCTGTCTCTCTCTCTCTCTCCTAGAAATAAATAAAACATTAAAAAAAAAAAATTAAAAAAAAAAAAATAAAATAAATAAATAGCATTTTTGTGAAAAGTAACTTTTTCGGAATAAAAAAATAGAAGAGAGGCATTATTTTACATTTGCACATCTCTGCGCCCTCTGGCTTCATAGAAGATAGCTGGACGGACCCTCCTATCTGTTTCCCATTCAGTCTGTTGTGGGATTGCACATCATGTACTCTCTGGAAGCCTGCACGGTACACTGATGGAAGATGCAAGGAAAGGGGCAAATTGTGGCTTAGTGTCATTCAGAAGAAGTTTTGACCATGTGGAAAAGGTCTGGGGATATGGGACCTCAGACTGCATTGTGGGAACTGCTGCTTTAGCAACATTCGCTCTCTCCCCCGTGGATGGCATCTAATTTGGGGTAACTATATGTACCCTTCGGCCAAGTGACTTCTTGTCACTAAGCCTCCTGGGCTGTTCTGTTAAGGATAATTGGATCAGGTAATCTGACATCCCTCCTGCCCAAACACTGCTGTTATGAGGCTAATGAATTCAAGGTTCCAGATTCACTTAGAGGATGGTTTATTTATTTTTCTTCTTCTTTTTTTCCTAGTTTATTTCTTTATTCTGAGAGTGAGAAAGTGTTTGTGCATGAGTGGGGGAGGGGCAGAGGGAGAGGGAGAGAAGGAATCCCAAGCAGGGTCCGTGCTGTCATTATAGAGCCTGACACTGCGCAAACTCACAAACTGTGAGATGATAACCTGAGCTGAAATCAAGAGTCAGAAGCTTAATCATCTGAGCCACCGAGGCACCCCTCAGAGGATAGTTTCTAATCCACTGACATAAGTTGTTTTGCTGACTCCACTCAGAGGCACATGGGGGAGGGCATGGGGACATGTTGTTTGACAGTGAGTAACTGATAGTGTGATAGACTCAGTGAAGTCAGACTTTCTGCTTTTCCTCACTAATTAGCTGAGTGGCGTTGGGCAAGATGCCTCATTTTCTCCGTCTGTAAAATGGGAACAAAAATATGACCTACCTTAGAGGTCATCGTATGGCTTATATGAAATAACACGCGCAAAGCATTTAGCACATAATGTGTGTGTTGGGCAGGGGACAGAGTAGGGGAGTGGTTAAGAGTATGTCCCTTAAAGCCAGACTACCTGAGTTCAGTGCCCAGCATAGCCACTTACCAGCTGTGTGAGCTTGAGCAAGTTGCTTTACCTCTCTGTGTTTTCGTCTTCTGTTCTATAAAACCAGGGGTAATAGGACCTAATCTTCTAAGTTGTTTGAGGACTAAATAAATTGTTATTTGTCAAGTGCTCAGAGCAGTGATTAGCACAGAGGAAGACAGAGTCATGTGGTTCTTAAATTTATCTGTATGCATATTTATTATTCTAAAGTCATCCATCTCTTTCAATGGGAAACTAACATAAAAATGCATAACTTCTTGGCTTCAGGTTGGTGGTGCTATTCTGTATCCAAAGAGAACATACTTTTATTTAAGAGAGTTTTAAGAATTTTTAGGTCTTAAAAATACTACTAGCATTCTTTTTTTTCTTACCAAGATTCGGGAAGCTTAAATTTTTATGTGCACTTTTAAAGAATGACAGATGGTAGTCCTTTAAAACACACACACACACACACACACACACACACACACACACATGCACACACACACACCGCAGAGAATGGCCACTATAAATATGGACAAAACAAGACCCAACAGAAGCCTGGAATTTGGTCGGGTCAGATGTCTCAGCTGCTTGAAAGAAAAAGCCCCTGTCCAGGGAGAGACAAACATAAAGATTAAGAAAGAGGTAATTAGTTACAAATGTGAATCATCTCAGTTGCCCTTGACTCAAAGGTCAGCCTTGTCCTTGGCCTCTTCTCTTGCTGTCTGTAGTCATTGATTTTTAAATCCAACTACAGAGAAGTGGTTTTTCAATCAGTCCTGGAGAAAGCTGCCAGCCCGCCCGCCTTCCTCGTTGACATTTAAAGTAGACAGAGTTTGGTGTGGTTTCAATCGGGTTTTAAATGTCAGTTGTCTTTTGGCACGGGGGCTACCCCTAGCACGGGTGGGGAAGGGCACTTGGGTGGGGACTTGTTTATCTGGGAGGCCCTGAGGTTTTGAGGGGCGGTTAATGCTGCTTACAAAGTATGCCAAACACTTAACTAATAACCACATGCCCTTTTCTATTGAGAGCTTCATCAGAGAAACTGCTGGGTGAATATTGAATCTCTTTCTGGGGGTGTGGGGTGGGAACTGGTTTTCACAGTTTTGAATCTGGGGTTTTCCTTAGTGCTAGACTGGAGAGAAGCTAGCCTGGACACTATTTAAATGCAGGCTTTAAGTCTCCTGTGGATGCAGAGCCCTTTTTCACTAAAAAAATAATAATAAAAAATAAAAATAAAAAAGGTGTTTGGCCCTCTGGTCCCTGGAAAGTACCTGGAACAGAGGGGATGCCCGGTGAAGTTTCTTGGGAGAGAGGAAGGGGCTGTCTTACCCCAGATCCAGGCCATGATTCTAGGTGATGTGCACAATGGTGTTAAATCAGATGGGTCTTTGTGGCTAGAACGTATTTTCCTTTCTTTTCCATTAGCGCTTCTCATTGTGCCCAGGGAGGGTCTTGCTTTATCTGTATCTTTGACGCTTCTGCAGGATTTGGTGATCCCTTTGCTTCAGGAAGAGAGAGCAGGCCTCGAACTTGGTGTCTTCAGCTAGGGAGACTAATTAAGATTTCATAATTTTTTTTTCTTTTGCATCGTGTTGATGGTTGACTTACATTCTATTCATGGCAAATGATGTTGCTACAATTTCCTTTGTAAACATATTTATGTTTTTAAAAAAGTGGATCGATGTAAGAAAAAGAGTATGCAAAGAATAACCATTTAGGTGGCCCTGGCTACAGCCAGGTGGTGAAGGGGGTTCGGGAGAGGTTCAGGTTTGGAAAGTGCTGGGCACCGCTTGAAAGTGTGCTGGTTCCCAAGCCGTGCGTGAACTGTGCATGACGGAGGACGGAAGCGGGGACGGAAGTCCAGGAGGGAGGGCGACAGAGGCTGGCCTCCACATTCATCTAGCAGATGTGCTCTCAAGAAGGAAGAGTCTGAATGAGCTCCGGGAAGACCAAGCATCCAGCAAGGAGGAGGGAAGAGGTCCTTGGACAAAGGACCAGAACCCAAGGGCGCAGGTGACAGCCCAAAGCCATGGATGTGACTGTTGGAGAGGATGAGGAAGGGGCTCTTTGGGCACTGGGCTCCTCTGTGTGGAGGATGGGATGGTCCCTCCCTACCATCTGCGTTCAGCAATGAACTCGCGTCTCCTAGGACCCAGGCCCCCAGCTACTTGCAGAACCTTCTCTGAGGCTTTGCTTTTGAAGATGAACATTCGCACTTTGTCGCTTTAAGGAAAGACTCACCGAAGAGTATCTTCAGTGAGGAATAATGAAGATGACCTGAGGTGAAGGCAGAGGGGAAGCAGGTAGAAAAAGAGTGCTTATCTTGTGTCTGCACACAGAGAAGACGGGCCATTTGATCCCCAGAAGCCCAGATAGACTTCCATAAGACACTGGCCAAAAAAAAATCTGACATTTCCAGTGTTGAATTTTCTCTTTCCCTCTGTTTTGGGCCGGGAAGGAAAGCTGGGGTTTCCCAGGGGAGCTCTGCATCCTAGAGACAGCTCTGTGGGGGTAACTGTTTCCTTATAACTTTGGAAACGATGGTAGGAAGTGCTCTACATTTTTCTGTCACCTAATTAGTGGTTAACCATGTTGATGGTGCAGGGCATGGGGGCGGGAGGGGCCGCAGATAGAGTTTTCTGTGTTCCTCTATCTGCCGGCTGTGTTGTGTTTGTTATCAGCTTTTACCCCAAGCCCCGAAAGTTGAATTCCCTTTTGGCGAAACTAGAGTTTTGCTTGATACAGAAACTGTTTCTAGTCAGTGGCTCTGAACAAGACAGTACCTAGGAAAAGGGGAACTTTAGTCACCCCGATGCCAAGAGGTCACGGATGGCCTGGTAGTGTTTGGTATAAAGACTTCCACCTACCGCTTGTGTCTTGGGAGAGTCCCAGGAGGCCAGTTTCCTCTTTGCTCATCGTTCTCAGGGAAGATTCATCAAGGGCTTATGGCGCATGGCGGATCCGAAGGAGGAGACCCATAGAAATTCATGGCCGCTGTGAAGTTTGACATTGAAGACAGAGCAGGGAGCAGGCACCACACAGCGTAGTGTTAACTGGAAACCTCAGTGGATGGTAAAGGCTTTCAAACAGGCCCAAAATAAATATATTTTGTAGGGACAAAGATGGGGGCTTTATCTGTGGGACTTATAAGAATCCACAGATTCTTACCAGGTGGAGCGATGATAAAGATTGGGGAAACCACTTTGATGTGATTTTTTTTTTCCCAAACCCAAATTGACTAGAGGTAGAAAGTTTCAGCTCCTCTTTGGTCAGCCTGGGACGTCTTCCCAAACATGTGGGATTTGCCAAAAGGAAAAAGGTGATTAGGTAGACAGAGAGTAGCAAGAGATGGGGCTTTGAACAAGGGAGCTGAGCTCCAGTGAAAAGACAGGGAAGAGGGGAGAGGCTGATGCCCTTAGGGGAGAAGATGGTTAAGAGGTTGCATTGTGGATTTGGCCAGTACTTGGAGGGAAGGCCTCGTGGAGTCTGTAAATTTGGGGTGGCCTGGAACTGTCCTGGGGTGCTGTGAGGGGAGGGAATGGGGTGGTGCCTGGCTGGGGGGCTGCAAGAAGGACCCCTGGATGTCTCAGGCTACACTGTGTGGGAGTTCCCGCCAGCCAGCCGCGTTCCCTGCCAGCAGACCTGCCATACTTAATCGCCTCAGCAATTACCCGGAATCTGTGCAATTATTTGAATATTTTTATTGTACTTTTTCTCACACTTAATGAGGATAAATGGAAAAATGGATCTCGAAATTGATAACCATAGGTCTTAATATAATTGAGATAAAGATGAAAAGCAGCAGGCATGCTGAAATGGCAGATCTTTAGCCTCATTGGACTTCGGTGATTGCACATTCAATTGTTAAAGAGGGAACACGTAGGTGCAAAATGCTGAAAATCGATCACCCGAAGATGAGCTCCGAAGGTGAGGTGTAATTAGGGATTTTATAATCCTTCTTAGCTCCGTGGGAACAGAACTCCTCCAAACATCATGTTAAGTGTCTTGTTCCACACGAGTACGTGTTTTCAGGAATCCATTATGTATGAAATTGGGTGATTTCCTATAGAGCAGGCAGGGGATGGCAACAGCCAGGTTTAAGGCAGCAGTGGAGGAAGGATGGAAGGCAGGGGTAGATGCGGGGAACACGTGGTGTTCTGGTAAGTGGGAACGTTCAGCAGGTCAGTGACCATGAGGGATAAAGACTGAGCTGGAAGGGCTGAGAAATGGTTGTCAGGCATGGGAAGCACCGTGGCAACTTTCTCAGAGGCTGCCTAAGAGCTGTATGGAGGGGACGACTATATAAGTGTCCGACTTTGGCTCAGGTCATGATCTCACAGTCCGTGAGTTCGAGCCCCACTTCAGGCTCTGTGCTGACAGCTCAGAGCCTGGAGCCTGTTTCAGATTCTGTGACTCCTTCTCTTTCTCTCTGCCCTTCCCGCCCCCCACCCCAAATAAACATTTTTTTAAAAAGAGTTATACGGAGGACAAAAACAACCATAGTCACAACGGCGAACATCTTCACGCATTTACACACCAGGCATTCTTTGAGGCTGACGGTTCTCCAAGTGTGGTCCCTGGACCAGCATCATCGGCACCACCTGGGAGCGTGTTGCGAAGGCAGATTTTCAGGCCCCGCCTCAGCTGCACAGACTCAGACACCGTGGGGACAGGGCCCAGCACTCCGTGATTCTGCTGCCTGGTCAAGTCTGAGCAATGCTCAGAGCATGTTCCCCGCGCCGTCACTTTCTCCTCCCGACAGCCGAGGAGGAAGCCGTGGTTACCGCCCTACAGATGCACTGCCCCAGCTCTCAGAGCTGATCCAGGATCGCAGGGCTCGTGAGGAGCTGATCCATGATCACACGGCTCGTAAAAAGTAGAGCAAGTATCAGACCCAGGCCCTCTGGCCATGGAAGAAAAATCTTCTGGATTGTACTCTAAATGCTAAAATGCCCGTAAGGCATCCCCTGAAAAACTCCAGGGAGGAGAAATTTCGGTGTTTTAAATATTTATTTATTTACTTACTTACTTATTTAATTTATTTTTGGTGCCCAGAGAAACAGACAGGGAGAGTTTTTCTGGCTTCCTTGTAAAATAACTTTTAAAAGCTGTAGTTCACCCTCTAAGTTACCTCTGCGATGGTGCTAAATGAAGGATTCGCATACGTACCAAGTCTTTTGTCTTCTTCACACTCCCATCTGGGGATTTCTGTCTGGTCTCATCACGCCCCCACATCCCCTCCCCGCCGCCCCTCCCCACACTGGGACTTGGTGTATTAGGAACTCTCTGGGCTTGGGGGCCAGTCATGTTTATAAGACTCTTTGTTGCTTATTCAGGAAGGTGTCCAGGTTCGCGGAAATGCAGACATCCTTAGACATGGTGGCTGCACTTCCGAAGTTGCAGAGGGGAAAAAAGGAGGTGGCCTGTAGTTTCCATGCCTGGCTCGGGGCCCATGCCAGGAACCACTGTGGATCTTGGTGTCACTGGAAACAGGCCTGGAGGAGAGTTGTTGGCTAACACCAGTGCACGGTAGGCAGAGTGGCGTGCTTCTAGGTGCCTCCGGGGCAGGAAAGAAGGTCTCATTTGGGAATGGAACCCACCTGGGAGCCCTGTGTGCGCCTTGCTGGACAGTGAGCATGTGTGGACAGTGGAGAGGGAGGCCCTGAGGAAGTACTTTGGGAGAGGCAGGATTTGGGAAGCGAGTAGTAGCAGGGTTGGGCAGTGGAAATGACCTAGCTGGATAGAGGCTTTGAGGTGGAACTCTGTCCTGTCACCCGAGATTTCTTAAACCAGCTACGCCCCATATGTGTGATCCTAATGCAATCTCCTTTACTTTCCCCTGAGGGCAAGGGCATAAGAAACGTTTCCAGACGACGGGGCTGAAGAACCCGATGGCTAAAAGCACCAGCCCTTCTTCCAGGGGGCTCTGGATTCCGGTCCTTGCTGGAAAGCTCACTGGCTGGGTAACTGCAGGCGCCTCACTGAACTTCTCTGAGCCTCATTTCTCTTAGTGATATGCTAGCCGTGATCATGGTACCTACTTCAAAAAGTTGATGTGGTTTGTAGATGAGACAATGTAGATGCAAAGTGCTTGCTATCTAGGGAGCGGTCAACATACAGTAGCTATTTGTATCTATATATATATATTTTTATCATTGCTAAAATAAACCAGGGGAATATAATGGGGGAAAGGCCTGGGTTCAGATTCAGACCAATCTGGGTGCCAGTTCTGGTCTCACATCTGCTAGTTGTTACTCTGAGCCTCGGTTTCTTCATCTGTGCAAAGGGCATAGTTTGTGGCAAAGGTACATGAGCTTGAGCATGCAAAGGGTTTAATACAGTGCCTGACAAGAGTAAAAACCAGTGACTAACTCCCCTGTCATTCTTCCATCGTCGTCGTCGTCGTCATCGCTAAAGCAGCGGCAGGCAGCCTTAGCATTTACAGGATTCCTGATGTTGGAAAGTTCTTTCCTCGGGGAAGATGGGCTTAGTGTCCTGCTCCCCACCCCCACCCCTAAGCCTGTGGGTTCCCTGTTTTCCTGAGTCCCTGTGCTGGGTTTGGGGAGGTACCTGCTTGACAGGAGGCGCACACTGTTGACAAGCCCACCTTCTCCTCTGCCCTCCCCGCCTCCTCCTGCGTGTCCTCCGCGATCACCTAGGATGAGCTGAACCTGTCCTACCCACTCAAGGTTGGGTGGTTTTGGATGCCTTTCCCCAGACAGCCTTGTTGTTTTGCATTTTTCCTAGCTGAGCCTCGTTTTTCTGTTGGCGGCCTATGTTTTGACGTCTTAGAAAAAATATAGACGTGTCGGCTGTTTTTCACGTCCAGGCTACTCTGCCGCTTGATTAGAGTGCCGTGTATTCCACATCTAAGTTCATTTACGGGGCGGGACACTAAGTAACAGCGAGCCTCGTTCCTGGTCCCAAATCATTTCCTAGGTGGCTGCTATTTAATGCAAGCGGTGTTTGGCTTGAAGCCATCAGGCTGGGGGGGTGATGCGGTTGCTGCCATCGGGCAGGGAGCGGGACCAGAGAACAGCCGGGTTCTTCCCAGCCCTGGCACCCCCCCAGCCCCGTCACCATGGCCTGCAGCAAGCATGTCCTCAGCGCCTTCCCGAGTCTTGCCTTTGTCAAGGGCTGGGAATGCGGTGAGGGGAGTTCCAGGGAGAAGAGATGCTTAGGCGGGCAGACTGTGCAAGATGGATGCCCGAGTCAAGGCTGCTTCTTTTCTTTTTCCTTTGTGCCTTTTTTGGGGCGTGGGAGGGGGCTTTCTCGGCAGCCGTAAGCCCCGCAGATGTCCGGTTGGCGTATCCTGAGGTGAAGTGAGCAGCACACAGGGTGGGCTTCCTAATTTCCAGGGCCCGGTTGCAAAATGAAAGTTTGGCCATGGCCAGGGTTGAGGAGGTCAGTTTCCCCTTCCCGCGGGCCCACGGCTGCAGCCCGTGGTGGACAGGAGACCCCCCGAGAGATTGCCACCTTCACACCCTCACTACACACATCCGGGACGGCCAAGAGGTCCTCCTTGAGTTACCAGCACTCGAGCCACAGCTTGGCCACCCAGGGCGGGGAGGGCGGCCCCCGGGCCCCTCCCCAGGCGCTGTGGGGCATGCCCCCAACCCTACCCTCCCTGCATTTGGGCCTGGGCCCCCCAGCATCTCGGGGAATAGGAGGACAGCGCAGGGGGGCAGGGTGAGGGAGACCCTGTGAGGCCAGCGGGGTGGGGAGCGGGGGTGGGGAGCAGGTGTTGACAAAACCCTCCTGGGGAGGTGGTAGGAGGCAGGGCCACAAGGGAGCCCTATCCGATTTCACTTATAAAATGCAAGGTCAAAGATGAAAATATTAAGAATTGAAATGGCACCTGCAGAGCATTCACCCCTAAGCAGGAAGCCCTTCAGACCATGAGGCCCGGAGGAACATAGGACGTTTTGGTGGGCAGGGGCCCGTGTGACTGCAGATTCCCAGGAGAGAAGATTATTGGCTCAGGTTGAGACCTGGGTCAGCAATGGGGTAGGAAGCAGGCCAGTCAGCTAAGCCAGAGATGCAGGCTGTGATCAAGGGGTTTGAGCTTGCACAGCGAGGCACAGATCCATTAAATGGGAGATTCTCTAGAGAGCGGGGGGCTGGGGGCTGGGCTGGCCCCAAAGATCCTTCCTCTGCATGCACATGACAAATAAAAGCTGGAGACCAGTTATTCAATGGTGGAGTAAGAGCACAAATGCCCAGGGATAGAAGAATCTGCAAGATGCCTTTGAGAGGTGCTTTAGTTTCCTGGAAGAGGAGTCCACTGAGATCTCATCCAACCTGTGGTGACCAGTGGACTTTGACCACAGGGCTGGGAGGTGGCAGAATTGCTAGACGCTCCTTAAATCCCCTCCTGAGCCCAAGTTTTTGTGGCTCTTATTTTGGTCTAAGTTACAGAATTGCCATGCTGTGTATCATGAGAATTGTATTGTATTGTATTGTATTGTATTTTAATGTTTTATTTATTTCTGAGAGAGAGAGAGAGATAGCGTGAGCAGGGAAGGGTCAGAGAGAGGGGGAGACACAGAATCTGAAACAGGTTCCAGGCTCTGAGCTGGCTGTCAGCACAGAGCCCAATGCGGGGCTCGAACCCACGAACCGTGAGATCATGACCTGAGCCGAAGTCAGACGCTTAACCGACTGAGCCACCCAGGCCCCTATCATGAGAATTTTAAAAAGAGTATTTTCTTTTCCTTTTCTCTATCATACACAACCAATTCCTTTTCATTGAAAAAAAAAATGGCTTCTTCACCCCAAATATCTCCTTGAAGGAGGAAGAAGTAGGAGAGAGAGGGAAGAAGAAACTGGGCCATCTTTTAAAGTTTACCCTTAAGGTACAGATCCAAGTGATTTTTATCAGCTAAAGAAAACGTCATCAGGTTTAGGGACCCTGTATCACTTTCTCTCCTCTTCTACATATTCTGTCTCGTATCTTGATTTCTTAAAAGTTCAAAATGGTCTTCAGCACCGAAACAGGCAATATATACACTCAGCCAATGTTTATTAACATCTGCTGTGTTTGGGGCACTGTTCTCAGAGCCATGGGCACTGAAATAAGAAATGGCCTTCACCCCTGACGACCTGATGCATATGATACAGGGTTTGAATTTGTTCCTTTGATTAACTCATGATATAGCCTGGACTAGGCTTTTCTGTCTCTGTTCTCAGTACTTCCTGTTCTCCCCTCCCCCACCTCCACCTCTGCCGTTTAAAATATAGACATGATGGGGCAAAGTCACGAAAATGCATTTAGAGGGAGCCTCGATCACATTCACAGGTGAACTACAGAAGCGTGACCTTTCGGAGGGCTGTAAAGTTGTTTTGGAAGAAGCCTGGGACATCCGTGTTGGCATTAGAGGAGGTGACAGAGTGTTGGCATCAGGAGCCCTTGCACAGAGAGCCCAGGGGAAGTTCTGAGAACCTCGCCTGGACAGGTGAAAGGGACCCACACAGAGACCTGAGGCCCAGCTGCTCAGAAACAGGCAGATGGGGCGATTGCCTCTGGCAGCACCTCCACAGTCCATTCCGGTCCAGCCCAGCTGTCACAGAGCCTTGCTTCTGACAGTCTAAATTTGGTGCTGTGGTGTTTTGCTGCTTTCTGACCCGGAAGCTGCTGGCACTCATTTGCTTGGCTGGAAGGTGGAGGCCGCAGGCGGGGTTTCGCCATAACCACCTCTCTGTTCCATAGTTCTATGTAAAGGAATTGATTTTTGTCTCCTTTAACAGAGTTGGTGTTTCCCTAGAAGATGTCATTCTAACTTTGAATTGGGGTTCCGTCTTGACACCACTGACCAGCTACTTTTTGAAGTTAGATCATATCTTGTGAATTTTAATAGGGCTTCTGAAATTTGGCTTATATGTATGAGTCACAGAAATGTGACAGTTCCTTTGACAAAATATTTTAATATATTTGATGTAGGCTCATTCATTACTGACTCTGTATTCCTCCCACTCCTTTGTGAAGATAGATGGGCTAAGAAAGCAACTATTATCATCATTGCCCATTGCCACTGAGTACCGAGCACATGAAATACTGTGTGTGTGTGTGTGTGTGTATATGTGTGTGTGTGCGTGTGTATGTGTGTGTGTGCGTGTGTGTGTGTGTGTAATGACTGAGTCTTATAAGAACTCTATGATGTTGCTGGTATGGTGCTGTTTTACAGCTGAGGAACTTAACAATTAGAGAAAGTTGGAGATCACACAGCTCGAAGGTGGCTGAGCTGGGACTTGAGCCCCCATCTGATACCAAATTCTTTCCTCTCTGCTATGCATGCTCTTGTTATCACTGCAACAGGGTTTTAGGGTTTTGTAAAGGAGAATACTAAGAAATGCATTTGGTTTTCTGCAAGATACATATCACCATGGGCTTCCTACCCCGTAAGCATAGGCCTTTGATAATCCGATAATGTGAGGTGAGTGGAGAGGCTCTTGGAGCTTCCGTGACCTGCGGAGAGGCCTCTTCACTTCCTAGGGGACCAGCGCCAGCCCTTCGAGGGAAGGAAGGGGTCTGGGTGGGGAGACCTGCTGGAAGGGGAAGGACTGTCTCCTGTACGCGGTCACTGACCGTCAGTCAAGCGAGGGTGATGGCACCAACTGGATAGGACTGTTGGGAAGGTTGCAGTGAGGTGAAATGAAGGATAGAAACCCTGTGACACACGCAGCACACTCAACAGGTGTTAGGTGCAGTTGTAAAAGGACTTAGCCGTACTCTCTTTCCACACCTTTCTATGCTCACAGTCACTGGTGGACACATATGGCTGCTTCAGGTTTTGCACACAGTCTCTTTCATGCTTCCCTGAGAAACCCTAAATTCATCTTTAGAAAATATATATTATCTCTGCACAATTTCCCATTCCCTCAATGCTCCCTTTTCTGAATTTAGATGAAGGGCTTGAAGGCCTTTGGGTGTCCACCAGAGGCCTGCCGTAGGACCCGGCCAAGCCTGTGGCATGCCTCTCCCCCGCTTGGAGGGATGGAATGGCAGTTGGGTTTGGCAGTGGCGGTTGGGTTTGGCTCCCGGACCCCTCGTTTGCTGTGGGATGCCTTGCTGACTTCTCCCGAAGCTTGGTCTTCCTTTTTTTTTTTTTTTTTTTAATTTTTTTAATTATTTATTTCTGAGAGAGAGAGAGAGAGCGCGCGTGAGCAGGGGAGGGTCAGAGAGAGAGGGAGACACAGAATCTGAAACAGGCTCCAGGCTCTGAGCTAGCTGTCAGCACAGAGCCTGACTTGGGGCTCGAACCCACAAACCGCGAGATCATGACCTGAGCCGAAGTCAGACGCTTAACTGACTAAGCCACCCAGGCGCCCCCCAAAGCCTGGTCTTCCAAGAGGTCAACAGGCTTCTCGTACTTGGAAGCCTGACTGGCATACAACTGCCTAGAACCCCGTGCCCTCGCCCGTCGGACGCGGAAGAGGTTTTGTCACTGCGCGAAGTAGCCCAACCCTTGTGTTCTTTGTTCTCTCCTGACAGAACCAGCTTCTTGCCAAAGGCCTGTTGTTTGTGGAGGAGAAGATTAAGCTGTGCGAAGGCAAGTACAAGGCAGCGCTCGCATAGTGGGCCCTGTGACTCAGCCTCTGCTGTTTGGACAGCTGAAGTGCTTCTGTCCAAGAGCGGCTGGCTCCAAGTGAGTGACTCACCCCGTCTGCCGCTGCTCCAGCGAGCGGCCTCCCTTGCTTGGAGCCAGCCACTTGTGGCTGTGCCAGTCAGATCTGTATTTTGAGAAATGAGGTGGGATGGGGGTGATCCTTTCCGAGAGCCCTCAGTGAGGGTGTTTCACAGGATGTGTGCTGGAGGTCTCCTGCGAAGGGATGGATTCCACTGTGGATCTTGCCGTGCTGTTCTCTCTGGCCTGAACCAGGCTATTTCTAAGTGGTCTTTTTCGTCTTTGTTGGGGTCCTGGATGACGGGAGACCTACTTGCTTGGGGGTGGGGGGGCATTAGGCCAAGCGGGCCCCTGCTGAATGTGGATGATTTGATAAGCAATGGAAGATTTCCTGGCCTTAAAGGATTTTAGAGCCCAATGGGCAGAATAGAAAGGCACCGAAAGGAAATGGGAAAGGGGACCAAGGCAGGAATTGGCCAACCATACGACTCTGTCAAGGGCTACCTCTCAGCTACCTCCAAGGTGGATTCTGATCGTAGCTTACCACCTACTACCTGGGTGACTTTGGGCAAGTTTCTGGTTTCTTTGAGCCTTGGTTTTTACTAATTATTTATTTAAAAATCTTTTAAGTTTATTTTGAGAGAGAGAGATAAAGATGGGGGGAAGGGGTAGAGGGAGAGAGAGAGAAATAGAGAGAGAAAGAGAATCCCAGGCAGACACTATGCTTAGTGCAGAGCCCAAGGCAGGGCTGGAACTCATGAACTGTGAGATCATGAGCCGAAATCAAGAGTCAGATGCTTAACCGACTGAGCCACTCAGGTGCCCCGGTTTTTATCATTTTTAAAATGACCAAATGAGCTAGGGGTTATAGGGAGTATGAGGAGTGTAACTGGCATAGCACCACCATACTCAGCACACAGTAGGTCCACAAACTGGTTCCTTCTTCTTCTTCTTTTTTTTTTTTTTTTTTGCACTTTAGCCTAAAGACCTCTCTGTAGGTCAGATTTACTGCTAGACCCAGACATTTCAGGCCGTAGAGCATCCTTCCCCCATTCCCCAAGAAGGAGACTTTTGTCCCATGAGGCATCTCCTGGAAAGACAAAGTAGGAGACGGATGTAAAACTGACCCCAGAAGGTTCCAGTGCCTGGCACACATGCAGCGCTCAGCAGGCCTTTGGAAGAATAGAGATTAGAAGTTAACCTCCGCATATGTGACAGCTGACTGAACCCGTAGCCCTGTGTTCCTTCCGTATAGCCGCATTCAGGGTTTTTCAGCCTTATGAACACCCAGCGGCCCAGGGCCTTAGTCTGGAGAGAGTGACTTTGACGACTATCTTGTGCCTTTTTGCTTGGGGAGGGGAGGGAAGCGTGGTGTCTGGGGCTACTATGCGCTCCTGCAAATGGGGGAAACCAGCTTCGTGAAAAAGACTCCAAGCAAAACCAGGGATGTAAGTATTTTCAGGGAAAGGTTGAATACCTCCCACTGCAGTGGCCCGTGACACGGATACATTTGGAGTGAAAGCTCAGGAATGACGCTGAACAGGGTCAGTGAAGTTTGCCCAAGGCTCTGTGCCTCTGCCCTAAAGCAGGCCATGGGGCACCGGGCTGAGGGTTCTCCCCGGGTCCGTGCTGGCCCGGGGGTCTGCGTGTCACCTTGGCACGGGGAAAGGGCATGTGGAGAACCTTGAAGGGCCTTTCCTGTCTTCAGCCAGAACTTCTGTACCTTTTCGTTTCATGTATTAACAACCCCATGGAAGATTTAATCTCACGGAAAGGATTCTCTTGCTATAGGATTCATCCTATTGCTGAACAAACTACTCTGTGGACCTAATTGTTTTATTGACACATTGTACGTGTGTCCCTTATGGCTGCAGCAAGGACAGAGGCAGCTCTTGTCCACGTGTTCATCTTTTGTGGGCGGGATCTGCCGTGTTACCTCCAGGGACCTTTTCCAGAGCTTTAGTGGCCTTGACCGTAAGGAGTTCCCCATTCCCCTTCTATACTCTTCCGGTGATTTAAACTCCTGTGGCACAGAGGACAGTTTTTATAGGGTGGTTGTCTAGAACCTTCCATCCAAGTCCCTTGGATGGGAGCTAAGTCCTTACGGGCTGTTTTTGGAGGTGAAGCCACCACCCTGTGACTCTTTCTTCCCCAGGGCTACCCCATTTTGTGAGCCTGTGTCAGTCTGATGTTCTTCTCTGAACACTTTACAAAACCTCCATTACTCTGTGAAGTTTGAAGCCAGCAATTAGACCCGGGTTCCCAGGAGAGGGGCCTTCCTGCTGCCGCGTTGAAGGATTACCTCATGTGCCGACGAGCCTCCCATCCTGGCGGTGAAGGGGAGTGAGCGGGCGCCCGCACAGACCTGCGGGATCCTCCTCCTGTCCTGCGCGTCAGGAGGCCTCTGCCGGTCTTTGTACTGGAAGGCTTAGCACACAGGCCATCAGTAAAGCAGCTGGAAGAGCCTTTTCTCCTGTGAAGTACGTTCCCCAGGTGTTGGGTTCGCCTTGGTTTCGGGTCCCAGGATGGCTTGATGTGTCAGATATTGCTTTGGAGCTCCCCGGCTCCCCCCTGCCGTAAACTAGCCTAGCCTACGTCTGAAAAGATTTGTTCATTCAGACACTGGTTGATTATCAGCTATCTGCCAGGCACTTTGCTAGGTGCTGGGGACACAGTGGTGAACAAAACCATCCTAGGGATTTCAGACCTTCGTGGATTAGCTCACAACCCAGTGATGGAGAGATGAATCAAATCATTATGAAATATAACACCGTAACCACGGCAGGTACTGAGAGTACAGTCTGGGGCGCCTGGGTGGCTCCCTTAGTTGGGCGTCCAGCTTTGGCTCAGGTCATAATCTTGTGGTTCATGGGTTCAAGCCCCATGTTGGGCTCTGAGCTGATGGCTGTGACCCTGGAGGCTGCTTTGGATTCTGTGTCTCCCTTTCTCTCTGCCCTCCCCCTGCTCGCACTCTGTCTCTCTCTCTCTCAAAACTAAATAAATATTTTTTTAAAAAAATAGTCTGTAAGAAGGAGATTTGTCCCATGGGCAAGACTTTGCTGTAGAAGCGATGCTGGAGCTGAAACTAGGAGAAGAGGCAGATGTAGGTGAGGCAGAAAGAGGGGTAAAGAATAGTCTAGGCAAAGGGACTGGCACATGCATATGCCCTGTGGTGTGCAGGAGCATGGTGAGCGTGATGGGCTGAAATAAAATCCATACTTAGGGGACTAGAGAAGGAGAGGGAGGACATGGAAGAAGGAAACACCCTGACCCTCCAAATTGCCCGTATTGTGGAGGTTTTATTGATCTGAGAGCAAAGGAGAAGGTTGGAGCTAATTATTAAGTCCTGTTCTGTCCTGTCCTGCATTGGGGTTAAATGTTAACCACCCCCCCACCTTCACTCACCAGCCATAGCATCTGCATGAGCCTGTACACTTGATTCTTGCCATTCATTTACTCAAAGATTTCTAAAAATTGATTTATTGATCTGTCTGGCAATATGCCAGGCACTAGAAATAATAATGGTGAGCAGGACAGACGGGCCCACGCTCACCCCGTGCCGGCGGAAGAGACAGAGAAGTCCGTCTGTGATCCCAACAACGTGTAATTAGCACCCGGTGAGGGAAATTACAGGGTGCTGTGGATTTGCATCCCCCCCAGCATGTTTCTCTCTGACCTTTCAGAATGCGCACATCTTTGGCCCTGCTAGCTGCTCATTCTGCCCTTGTTCTGTTCTCTCTCCCAGCCACTGCTTTTATGGTCCATTAAATTAATAGGCAGAAGATGCTAAATGAATCTTTCAAGATCCGTTTCAGTGGAACTGGCAGCGTTTTGCCAAACACATCTTTCAGTGTCTAATCTTGGCCGACCCAGTTTCTCTGCCTCAGATGAGCAAAGACAGTGCCCAGTCAGCTCTGTTATCTAGGTCATTAGAAAGCAGCCACTGTGCCGGGTCCTCTCTGCCAGTGCCAAGTTCCTGGCACGGCCTTCCGGTGGCAGTGGGTCACCCAGAGGGTCGGTCACTCATGTCACCTGGGGGGCGGGGCCTGACCAATGGCTCAGGATCACAGGGGTGAGAGTAAGTATAGCATCAAGAGGCAGGGCCCGAGTTCCGTGGGTGGAATCGGTGGGTGGAAGTGACAGTTTCCAGACCCTTCTCTCCACTTCCCTGTCCTGACAGCTCAAACCCAGAATGAAAATCCAGTGTCACAGTGATTAGAAAATCATAACAATGCAGAACTGTGGACATGATCCTCCCAGATGATGTTGGTCAAGGGCATGAATTCAGGATTCCCAGCTCTGCCTTCTAGCTGTGTGATGTTAGGCTAGACAACTTGGCCTCTCTCTCCGATCCTGTAAAATGAGGGGATAGAGTTTGTTTGTGAAATGTAGACCACGAGTTTAGTACAGTGCCTGAGAATGTTGTGACCGTTCTCACGACAGCAGCAATTGTTATGTGATTTCCAGACTTCAACTCCCTTTTCTGGATTGGGGGATAGAAGCCATGTTTGCATATTTTCGGTTCAGTCTTTCCACCCATTCCCACATTTATGTGTAGCCATGTCTCCTGGATGAAATGTAGGTCGGGAGCTTCACTACCTGCCCCCATGCTCCCTTTGACACGGAGCCGTCCCTAGCCTCTCCTGCAAGTAATGACCAATTCTTTTCTTTCTTTCTCCCCTCCCATCTTCTCGCCCTCGTGTAGGTGAAAATCGCATTGAGGTTCTGGCTGAAGTGTGGGACCACTTCTTCACTGAGACTCTCCCCACCCTGCAGGCAATATTTTATCCAGTTCAGGTCAGTCTCGGAGGAGCTCTCCTGCCGGCCTCAGCACTCTGTCTCATTCCTTGGCCTTTGCCAACTCGGGCCTCCTGGCGAACGGGGGAGAGAGGCAGGACGTTGGGCGCCCAGAGTTGGCCAAGGACCTCAGGGCTCTTTGAAGGGCTCTCTGGTCTATGTTTAGCATCCGACCTCAAGCAAAGAGAGCGCGCCTGCATAACTAGCAATTTGTAGGCTCTCTTCAGCCTCTTGGTTTTGAATATGCCTTGTATATTCTTGGAGTGGTTTGTTTCTTCCAGCTTTTCAGAAGTAGAGAAGATGGGGCAGGGAGACTGTTTTCTTTCCTGTCCCTTTCTTTCTGCCACCCACCCCCCAACTTTCTTTGAAGCACGATTTTAAGGCAGGGGTCCTACGGTCCCAAATTGCAGGAAGGGAATAATGTTCCTCACCCTCCGTAAGGGATTCCCGAAGAAGTGATGTAGCAGGAAGAACACAGGACTTGCAATCGGTGGCTGGGCCTGGGGCAAACTCATTTCACTTCTCTGAGCACAGCTCGGTTGCATCTGCAAACTGTGGGATTGCGTGTGAGAAGTGAGCAGCATCTCTTTGGTGTTACTGTGTGACCTGAGCGCCTCCTAACACTTGAGGTGGTTCCCTCCCACCTTCCCGCAGAGTCTAACAGCAGGACGAGGGAGGCATTGCCAGCCCGGAGCGGACGCCCTCGAAGTCAGACTGACCAATCGATGTTCCTCTCCAAGACCCACCTCTTCGTCCTGCATGAACACTGCCCCCACTCCACCCCTGGGCTTAAGGCCCCTGTCTCCCCCGGCTTTGCAGAAGTGTGGGTGTGGGGGATGCCTGGGTGGCTTAGTCGGTTAAGCGTCCGACTTTCGCTTAGGTCATGATCTCGCGGTTCGTGGGTTCAAGCCCTGCGTCGGGCTCTGTGCTGACTGCCAGCTCAGAGCCTGGAGCCTGTTTCGGAGTCTGTGACTCCCTCTCTCTCTGACCCTCCCCTGCTCATGCTGTCTCTCTCTCTCTCTCTCTCTCTCCTAGAAATAAATAAAACATTAAAAAAATTAAAAAAAAAAAAGAAGTGTGGGTGTGGGGCCCAGCACCTGAACCATTAGCAGTGGTAGGAATTACCCTAGGACCAGACCTAAGGCCCATGTGCTTTGTTTGCTCTGAATGGTGTTATGTGAGAGCGTGGGATTGTTTTAACTATGTATCAATATTTAAACATTGGGGAGGTTATGCCTCCAGAGTTCCTTTCCATTTCCAGCCTGCCCCTAACAAGGTCAGTGGAAGCCTCTGGCCTGCACAGCTCACTGCTCTTTTGAGTCCATCCTCAGCTCCATCCTGTACCCCGATGAGGGAGTTTGCAGCATTTAGGTGGACAGTCCAGCCCCCATGCCCTGTAATAATCACTTCTAGGCCAGCACTGGGTCCTAAGAAGACAGACTGGGGAGGTAGGGTTCCCAGATTTAGCAAATAAAATGACAGGATGCTGAGTTAAATTTGAATTTCAGAAAAACAATGAATAATGCAGTATTTGAAACATTTCTACTAAAAAACATCCCACATTCAACTGGACATCCTCTGTTTTATTTGGCAGGTGACTGGCGGGGGTGTGTAGACCCGGGTCTCTCTCTAGGGACCCAGAGGGCATGGAATTTCAACGTGTGGGTGTACCCAGAAGGGTTTAGGATGGGAGCGTCGTATCTGAGCGGGCATGACCCCGGGACAACAGTCAGATGGCCAAGAAGGGCCCTCGCTGGCCTACATCCAGGCAGGAGCCCAGCTATGCGGGTCTGAGGATGTTACTGTCCTTCTCTTGAAGAATCATAAGCTCTGGTGACGGTGGATACTGCCCGTCTGTCCCCTTCCCTGCACAGTTTCCCAAGTGCTGCTGCCGCGGCTGACCCAGACACCCCACCATGGGAAGCCCCGAGCTGGGGGCTCTCGCTACTGGTAGTAACACGCCAAGGTGTCTGTTTGTCCAGCCAGATCCTTCTTAGAGGCCCCTGGCTGTATAGGTATCTGAGACCTACTGCCTCGTTGGACAAGTGTGATTTGAGTACCTACTGTGTTCAAGGGTGTGGAAGCCTGCCTTCGTTTTCCTACCTTATAAAGGGAAAGGAACCCTCGAGAGGAACTAGGCAGTCAGTGCTGCGTGCTGGCATGTGGGGCAAAAATTAGAAACTATAGCACTTTAAGGCTGTGGGGGAGGCAATCAAGGGGGGGAGGGTTGGCTGACCCAAGCCTGTAAGGCACTGGCGGTGGTTGTGTGCATCTCTTAGGGTGGGATGGGGGAGGGTACAGGGATGGTAAAACCACTCTTACCTGTGTTTCTGCAAAACCCTTAGGAGTTATGGGAAATCTAAAACTTCCTTGACCTTGGCAGACTTGTGGGATGGAGAGCTTCATCCTATTTGGCAGGTACCTTGATGATCTTCAACTTCAACCAAGAGTAGCCCATTTTTGGTGTGTGCTGTGTATACACATGCAAATGAGAGTCTAGGAAAGAAGCCCTCCTTTCTCTTTTGGGAAACTTTGGGAGCTCGAAAATCACATGGGTAATGTTTGAGATCCAGCTCTACCCTGGGTATAGTCCCGTAAGCCTGTGTTTTAGGGTTTTCATCTGTGAAGTAGGTTTTATAATAGTCCCTATCTTAAAGGGTGGGGGACTAAATGTGTTATTTCCTTCTAAAATATTTAGAGTCGTGACTTGCACACGAAGCTTAGGAAGTGTCAGCTCTTAAGATTATCATCTATTTTCATCCTCTGCCCACACCCTACATGGCCAAGATGAGTCCCTGTGTTTTCCTCCTTTGCCTGTCATGTGCTAGGTCCCTACATATTGAGCAGACAAAGTTGAGGAAGCAGCCTTGAACCTGGGGGGCAGGGGTGGTGTTGATCTTTTCTCTCTCTTCCCCCTATCTTCCTTTCTTCTTCCTTCCTGGACGCCTCTTGCCCCTCATGACAGCATAGTCATGTATCTTGTACTGTCCTGGGTCACTTAGGCAGATTGAGTCACACCTTATCTTTTTTTTTTTTTTAAGTTTTATTTATTTTTGAGAGAGAGAGAGAGAAGTCGGGGAGGGGCAGAGGGAGAGGGAGACACAGAATCTGAAGCAGCTCCAGGCTCCGAGCTGTCAGCACAGAGCCCGACGTGAGGCTTGAACCCATGAACCGTGAGATCATGACCTGAGCTGAACTCGTACAGTTAACCAACTAAGCCACCCAGGAGCCCCTGAGTCACACCTTATCTTAAATGAAACTTTCATTCGGAAGGACAGGGGTCAAATCTTCGACTCTGGCTGTCTGCCCACACCTCCCACCCCCCACCCAGGTTTGCAGACTCCTCATCCCGGCCCATCCTGGTGCTCTGTACACACTGGTCGTCCTGGACCCCTTGTGGTTGGTGGCGTATCCAGCCGACTCTCACCTCCCAGCCCTGCCCCTTCTCTCCTCTCCAGGGCCAGGAGCTGACCATCCGCCAGATCTCCCTGCTGGGCTTCCGCGACCTGGTCCTGCTGAAGGTGAAGCTGGGTGACTTGCTGCTGCTGGCCCGGTCCCAGCCGCCCTCATCCATTGTCCAGATGCTGCTCATCCTACAGGTGGGTGAGGCTCCCGTGGCGAGGTGGCCACCAGGCCCAGGGAGGAAGACACCCTGTGGGACGGTGGAGGGACCAAGAGTCCTGCACACCCTTAGCTGAGCTCGTGTTCCTCAGTGTAGCCGTTCCTTTTCCTTAGCTCATTTGTTCATTTACTGTAGCTTCACTGACCACCTGTGAGGCCTCTGGTGCCGTGCTCCATGTGCTGTGCTCCATGCTGGGATCCTGGTGGGGGCCAGAGAGGCAGGGTCCTGTCACTCGGGAAG
>NW_027532182.1:2298724-2328629 GCF_008692635.1 Crocuta crocuta
GGCACGTCAGCGATCCGCAAGTCACACGCGACCACAAGAGCCCACTGCAGCCTAGCCCAAGACCGACTAGGAGCTCACTGGAAGGTTCCGGGGGCAGGGGGGCATCCTAAGAGACTGCAGCCAGAAGTGAGACCACACCAGGCCCCGAAGCTGCCTGCGTTTCACCACCTATCAGTCTTGCTGGTTTCTGTCTGAGGCGCCTCTCCTGGCCCTGTCTGGTGTCTGTCTCTCTCCTTCACCCTCCGTCTGCAGAATTGCGGTCAGTACTTTGGTCTGCACCTGACCAGGCATGGCCTCCCCCACACGGCCCCCGTGTTTCCAGCAAGAGATGCCCCAGAGGGCTGTCTCGTAATCCCAGTTCTGAGTCAACAGTGGGAAGATGAGCCACCACTCCTGGTTCCTCGCTATAGGTCAGGCACAGGCCGAGGCCTTTGTGTGGTGTTTCCTGAATCAGATAATCCAAACGGCCACCTTATGAGGTAGACAGTGTTGTTCTTTCCATCTTACAGATGAAGAAATGGAAACCCGGGAAGTGTGTGCTTGTCCAAGCTTTCTCAGCAAGAGATAGTAAGATTCAGAGCTAGGTACACTCAGGGGAAAGAACTGGATTTGTCTAGCTCTGGCTGCACAACTCCCCTCTGCCAGTCAGCCATGACCTTGGGTTGAGGACCATAAACATGGCGTCAGGGAGCTCAGTCCGATGGATGGGGGTGCATACTTCCCAAGGGAACAGAGCTGCGGCCCAGGGACAGCCCCAGAAGATGGCCACTCTGCCTCCACCTCTGTAACAAGTTCAGCTGCCGCAGCGTCAAGTCTGAGTCGTTCCCGAGTGCAGCCGGTTTCATCCTTGGTCAGGCTGGTGGTGACCTTGCTGCCCTCTTGGCAGGGGTAGAACAGCAAGCTTGGGGCCCTGGTCTCCCTCTCCCCGGCTGGCTAAGCAGGGCCATCCTTCTGGGCATTCTCGCCTTTTCCTGAAGTCAGAGAGGAGCAAGAGCTGCCTAATAGCATGAGGGGGGCCACTTCAATGGCTGGGAAGCCGGCTCAGGCATTTTTATGGCAGGAAGGGAGGAGGGGGGCTCAGAAAGGGTGTGTGTGCGGCTCCTCTCTGAGATGCATAAAGTAGAGCTTGCGTCTCATGTAAGGAGTCTAGAAAATGAGTCCCTTGAGGTTTGGATAGGAAGACTGGGAAAGAGAAGCTGGGCTTCCCTCCCCTTATTTCCAGGTATAATATTCTAGGGATGGCAGGTGATTCTTCTGTTGTTGCTGCTGTTTGCTTTTTGTTCTTTTGGAGGGAGAATTGGGGTGGGGCCCCCACCTGCTGGCAGTAGACCAGGAAAGCCTGTCTCTGTGCTAATGAAAAACACCCCCATGTTGTTCCCACATTGGACAACCCAGGAACCACATGAGAAAGCCGCCGTCAGACCCCTGAAGCCCCGTAGGGGTTAGTCTGCTTGCCTGGGGACTGTCTCCTTCACCAACCCCAGCCCCCCACCCTTGCTGCAGTCCGTGGGGTTCCCAGTGGGGTCTCAGGAGAGCAGCCCAATCTGTACACCCCCCTCGGTCCTCCCACCTCACACCCGGGACCTCCGGCCACACTGGCATCACCTTTGTGTCTCCCTGCACAGCAGAGTCTCCCACAGCCCCCTTCCGGTCAAGGCAGGTCTGTCTGTTTTCTCCTCCATCTTACTCCTTCAGCACCCAGCACACCCAGGGGAGGGGTTAGCCAAACACGTGCTCAGTAAGTGATGGCACAGCCATGAAGAGCCTGAGTAGGACTGACCCCAGGTCTCTGGCCTCAAATCCCCTGACGGTGACTGTCACGTAGTGGGGATTTCTCTCTTGGCAGAAGGAAGTACAGTCGGAGAGACCCCATGGTCGTGACCGAGGTCTGGGAAGTTGGGCAAGGAAACAGTCTGTGTCCCTGTGTTCTCAGATGAGGCGGGGTTTCAGAGGGTTGGCTAGCCAGCTTAAGGTCGCGTCCTAATTTGTAAGAGTGGATCTGTCACCCGGTCCTCAGCGCTTGGCTCTGTCTACCCATCCACCCAGCTGTGCTCAGCTATCACTGCCTGCCCCAGCAGCCCCCTGGGGTCCTGGGAGATGCCACGCAAGCTTCTAAGATGGTCCCCGTTGATGCTGGGCATTTGGCGTTATTTCCCTGAGGGTCTCGTGGGACGAGCTCTGGCCCACGTTCTTCCTGGCCCTGGGAGCTATAACGCCCACGGCTGTGACAGGGATGAGTTGGGGTCTTTGGCCAGCCCGGGTCTATCGTCTTGAGCAGGGTGGCGGCTGCTGGGTCTGAAGGCCACCTGCAGGTTGCACGACCCTGGGATCATTCCACTTGCAGGAAATTTGGGCCCCGGTAGTTAGAACTGCTCCCTTCTCTCCCCGGGCACCCACTTTCCCCAGCACCACGTGATCTGGGGCTGGTGTTTCCCTGCCTGACTCTCGTACAGAGAAAAGAGCCATTTCTCAGGCCTCCTCTCCCCTTTCCAGTGCTCTTCCAAAATGTCAGTGAACAAACCCCTCCGTCCCCCAGATACAAGGGGCTCCAGCTTCCCTGCTGTGGGCTGTATGCTTCTGTCCCCACGCTGCCCCAGGGAGAGGCTGAACGGGAGATTTTGACCACTGTGGAGATCTGGTTCTTCCTGCCAGGTGCAGACAGGTCCTGAGGTCATCGCAGAATAGTGCCTTCCGAGGGACACCTGTGCAGTCACCCAGGGGCCCATGCCCAGCAGGACCACGTGCTTGGTTTAATTCTCTCCTGTCACCATCTTGAAATTCTTAATAATTTTTCAGCAACGGACGCCACACTTTCATGTTGCACTGGGCCTTGCAGACACATAGCCAGCCCGGCGCCAGGCTGAGGGCTACGTGCAAGCTAGGCTGTTTGGCCGCCCCCCCGGGGGAAAACCACCCAGCTCCAAAGCATGCACTTGTTGCCCGTTTTCTTCCCACCTCTTGCCTCCTCTCCTTTCTCTGCTGTCCCTCTCTGTTAAGCATTTTATTTTATTTTTTTTATTTTTAATTTTTTTAATTTTTTTTAAATTTATTTCTGAGAGAGACAGCGTGAACAGGGGAGGGTCAGAGAGAGAGGGAGACACAGAATCCGAGAAACAGGCTCCAGGCCCTGCGCTGGCAGCACAGAGCCTGACACGGGGCTCGAACCCACGAACCGTGAGATCATGACCTGAGCCGAAGTCAGATGCTTAAATGACTGAGCCACCCAGGTGCCCCTCTGTTCAGCATTTTAAATTGTAGTGGAGGAAACACTTGGGGATGGGGGAGAAGGCAGATGAGAAATAATGAGGAAAAAAATGAAAAAGAAAAACGTTTCCTCAGCTCTGAACACCAGTCAAGGTGGTTTGGGGGCTGAAACTGCTCCACTCTTGAGGCCTGGGTGGGAGCACGAATAAGGCTCCGCTCTCCCTTCTGGGGTCTTGAGGATTCCCTTCTTGAGGGAAGCCATCCCTATGCTTTCCCCTTTATTTCCACTGCAAGATTANGAGCCCCCACCTCACCCAGCCCCCCCCCCCGCAACCTGTGGGATGGGCCCTTCCCGCTTCACCCCTCCACCGACCGTCTTCTTCTCCAATCCCTGAAAACTTCCCAGCACAGTGGGGAGTTTTTACTTTTTAGGTGAAGGCGATGTAACATCGACTCTGATTTGAGGATTTGGTGGGACATCCTGTGGGGCTGAGGGGAACCCCCAATGGGACCTTTTGTCTCTGCTCCCCTGCAGCCCCTCAACACAGAGCAAGGCTGTGAGCCCTTTGCAGCGAGAAACTGGGTTCCCTGGGAGTCTGCTGGTCTTCTAGAGAGCCTTCGTCACTTTTTGTCTCCTTTTTGGTTTTGACCACCGTCATTTGTGTTAGTTGGGGTTTGTTCGGGCTTAGCCCTGAGGACTCCTGTCCTGTTGGGCTTTTGAACTAACTCTTCTTCATCATGGTGCCCAACATCTGTCTAGCTCCACAGTGACTCTCCTTTCTTCTACTCTTCTGGATTTTTCCATATTCTGTCCCCCTTTTCTAGCCTCCTTAACAAGTGGCAGTAAGATGGTTCAGAGCCAGAGCCGGCATTCCTGGCCCAGGGTTTTGCCACTTAGCAGCTGAGTGCTCCTGGGCAAGTTGCTTGAGCTCTCTGGTGTCACCTCCTCATCTGTAGAAGGTAGACGATGAGGGAGAGCACCGGCTCCTTGGGTTGCTGAGAGGCCCCTGCTCTGGGCCGTGTAAAGTGCCTGCGTGCCGGGTGTGAGGGACTAGGATGGCAGGGTGGGCTTACAGGGGTGGGACCAGTCCGACCCCAGCCCTGGAGCTGGTGTGGGGGCGGTGCCGCCTGCCCTACACAGTTCTGAGACTGTGGCCCATGGCAAGTGACTCAGGCGTCAGGCCTCGGTTTCCTTCATCCCAGCCACAGAAATGCTGGTATCACTGCTTTGAATGTAGTAGGCAGGCCATCCGGACTTGGTGGCTGAGTGCCGGCTGGTCCTGGCAACTTTTGACTGACCCTTGTCTCTCTTGGATGTTTATTTCCAGAGTGTTCACGAGCCCACAGGCCCCAGTGAGGGTTATTTGCAGCTGGAGGAACTGGTGAAGCAAGTGGTGTCTCCGTTCCTCGGCATCAGTGAGGACCGCGGCGTCTCGGGCCCCGTGTATATGTTGGGTAAGGGGCGAGGCCCTCCACCTGCCGGGAGACTTGGTGATAACGCTGCCGGCTCTGTTTTCCTGAGCCCAGATTCTGTACCAAGCCCTTTGCTTCAGATGTGGGTCCGTGCAAATCCGTGCCTGGCAATCACTCGTGTTTCCTGCATTCTCTGTGGCGGTAACCCTCCCCGCTCGACGACTCGTCCCCAGGGACTGGGCCTCTGTGGTGTTGCTTGTCTGATCCACATCTTTGATCGGTGGCTTCAATCTTTTCCGTGTGCCTGCGATGATTTCCCTGTATCTGATCACCAGACACTGTGCCGTATTGCACGCTCCACACACACTTGAGTGGAAAAACCACCCGTGATGGATTTTCCCTTGAAAGCAGCTTGAAATGTGAAGCCAACTTGTTTCATGTGCAGATGAAATTGAGCAGCTGTTAGCCCCTCCTTGTCTCTAGGTACTGCCAGGCCCCACATGCCAAGGAAAGGGGCTCGTGTTGGTGGCTGTAAAGCCAGCATTAGTGCAGGCTCTGCATTTGGCACCCTGGAGAATCTAGAGGTGAATGGTATCTGTTCCTTCTCTCTCTGAAACCACAGTCCAGATGGGGAAATAGCCATACAACAGGCTTATCATGAGAGACATTCCTCAGTGACTCTTTGAAAATGAAAGTCCCCCAAACGCAGGGATTTTTCTATCCCCAGTGACTTTAATGGTGGTTGGCTCTAGTAGGCACTCAAAAAATATTTATTAGGTGGATGACAGGCAACTGCACCCCAGGGCAGGGCTGACCGGCCCCCGTGCAGAGGTGGAAAGGAATTCCTGTATTTGGAATCTTTTGCCTCCTCTCCTTGCTTTAATGGAATTGTAGCTGAGCAGCAAAGAAAAGGACAGAGCGACAGCCTCCAGCGTGGTTCCTGGCCCCTCCTGGGCCTCACTGCTGTGGGAAAGCAGGGCTTGGCTGCCAGTTTTCCTGGCCCCTCAAGGCTCCTCTGCGGACACCACCTTAGCCACGGCCGCCACACCTCTGGGGGTGCTGGCCCCAGCCTGCCCGCCCAGTCCTTCCCCCCACTTCCACCCTCGCATGCTCACTCATCCCACCCAGGAGCCGGCACAAGCCAGAGGAGCCGTGGCAGCTGAAGGAAAACGGTGCCCTGCCTCTCGGGCCGTGACCGGGGAGCCATGTTGCCATGCCCTCCCGGCAGCCCCCCTTCTTGCTTCAGCTCAGCCCACTGGCTTGCAGGCTCACCCAGTTTGGGGTGGGAGGATCTGGGTGGATGTCAGGACACCAGCAGGTGAGCTGGGCCATGACAGGGACTTTGCCAATGGCCGGGCCTAGAGCCAGGAACACGGACAGATTTGGAAGTTTGCTCTGAGAGTACTCCCTCTAAGAGGCGGTACCTGTGGCTTCGCAGTTAGAATAATACATACTTTTGTCAAACTATAAAGCAAAGGCCTGAGGGTTTTTTTATACCAAGGACAATCCTTGTCGGTGGCATTGTCTCAGGAGGGACAGAAGGGGAAGAAAAGGACTCTTTTGGATTGTTTTATTATGATTATTTTAGCAAATGTATACTGAAACCCTACTGCTGGTACCTTATGAAGTGCTGCAGGTATACCCATGATGATAACGGACCCATCTCTGCCCTGGGGTGCACACGGTCCAGTGAGGCGGTCTCGGACAATAGATCGTGACCTACTCATTAGCGAACAAGTTCTCTGGGTGGGGAAGGCACATCGGCCACAGGGCCCACAGCAGGGGCACTTCACCTGGACTGGGGGAATCAGGGGAGGCTCCCCGAAGGAAGTGATACCTGTGATGAGTCCTGTAGGATGGACTTGAGTTAGTCTACCCTCCCTGTTTACTAAACTATCCCAGGCAGAGGTGGGAGGCCTTTGGGGTAAGGAGACTGGTGGACAGGAGGCTGGAGCATTTGAAGAACTGAAAGACCTTCAGAGTTGCAAAGGGGCTGGTGGCCGGGGAAGGCACAGGCCACAGACTACATCCTGGGCACGATGCCGGGTGGGCTGGATACCGTATGTCAGAGTGGGCAGTGGGCACCATCGTTCCCATTTTAGAGGTGAGGCAAATGAGGATTAAGGTCACTTGGCTACTGGAGCTGGGATTTGAAAGCCCGAGGTTGTTTGCACTTTACCGATTATCCTACATGCTCCACCCTCACCCCAGCCTTCCCCTACCCCCATCAGTTTCTAGAAGGTGATTGTGATTTTACTGAGGGACAGCTGAGGAGGTGATCCTTCCCCGTCGTTCCTTAACTCCGCAGGGCTCTGGAAGTTGGAATGGCCACAATGGAGCCCTTCCCTGTTGAGGACACCCCTTTGCCAGATAAAGTGAGGATTCCCTGTGCCTCGGTCTCCCCGCTCAGTAAAACATGGAGACCATGACGTTTATCCTGCCTGAAGGAGAGGAGTGTAGAGACCACCAACTGAGGTGTGAAGGCACGGGAGTGTTTTGCTGTGGTCCACTCGGGGCTGGGAGGCAGGGGACGAGCAACCAGGGGTGCGAGCGGTCAAGGGCAGCTGGAGCGCTCCAGCGTTCATCTCAAAAGCCACCGCTCATCAAATGCCTGTCATGCTCCGGGTACTGACCAGGCACTTTTCCTCTTTGCAGAGCCCGCTGAGGGGTGGGGGAGTGCTGTGGTTGCCTCAGTCGGGAAGACACCTCCCCAGGGCCGCATGGGGTAGATGACCAGACCTGGAGAAGTGGCTTCTCCAGGGGGCGCTCCTCATTGCATGTGCCTGTCCAGCCATGTCTGACCCCATGAGGATTCTGGGGCCGTCTCTCTTCCTGTTAGCCAGGCCAATGGGTGTGAGGAGTGAGCCTCAGTCCCTGATATACGAGGCTTGGCAGAGAGAGAGAGGACCCTGAGGCTCGTGTTAGAAGAACTGTGTGTGTGTGTGTGTGTGTGTGTGTGTCTGTGTGTGTGTGTACATGTGTGGCTCCCCTCCAAAGCAGTCACTTTTCCAGAGCCGTGGGGATGTGTTGGTGAGGAGTGAAATCTTTAACCAAAAACAAAAACAAAAAAACAGTTTTGTCAGAGGCCAGGCCCACATCCTACCTTTCAAGTTCCCCAAGTCTCCAAGCTGCTGCCCTGGCTGCCTCCAGGGCCCTCCGAGCAAACACTGAACACTCAGCGGGCTGTGTTTCTCCCACACAAAAGCCCTCGCCTCCCACAGATCTTCCTCCATTGTGTCTCCAGGGGAGGGCCCTTTCCCTCAAGATATTGATTGTAACTTCTCCTCGTGACAAGTAGGCATTCATGGGCTTTCAGGTGCCTGGGCCTGGAGAGGGCCGCCCACAGTGGCTTGGCGTGCAGAGGTCACAATGCCCGCATTATGGCCGCCAGTCCTTCGAGCCTGGGAGATCAAAGGCCTGGGAAGTGAGTCCCCCACGAAGGGCCTGAGGACTGCCTCATCCAGGCTTTGCCTCTGGGGGTTTGAAAGGAGCTGCCATTGCTGGCTCTGGTATAAGGGGCTGAATGCCAGAGCTCAGTGGGGCACCTGGGGAGTGATGAAGGAATAAAGGCTCCCCTCACCCCACCCCGTGTGAAAGGCAGGGGGAGGAGAAGGAGGGCTGGAGGTGGGTGTCTGCTGAGGTGCCAGGACACACCTCCTCTCCCAGCTAAAGGGGCCCCATTGCAAGGAAAGGACCCATTTCAGCCCCCAGGAGGTGCCTGCAGCTTCATGGGCCTCTTAAAGGGTGATTTCCTTCTCTGAGTGGCAGGGCCTGGCTTTCCCTGGTACAGGTAAGAAGGCCAGAAAGGTGACAGGCGGGAACCGCGTGGGCAGCTGTCTCAGCTCCAGGCCTAGCATGCGGCCTGACCCCACGGGGGATGCAGACGACGCGCTTGTCTGAGGTTGACTCCAGAGTCTGCAGGGAGCTTGTCGAGGAAACAGTCTGCCCAGGGGACTCGGCACAGCCCGGCGGCCCCTGTGGTCTCCGCTCTGCCCACGCCCAGTCTTGGGAACCAAAACATTCCACCCAGAAGGCAGAAGGAAGAGTCCCAGGCCTCTGCTGTGAGTCACCAGCAGGGAACAGCCATGAGGAGAGAGGCAGGGCCAGCCGCAGAGGCAGCAGGGCCTTGGGAACCGCAGGGCTTGGGCTCCAGCTATATGGCCTGGAGTCAGTTACTTGGTGTCTCTGAGCTGCAGGGGGCTGAGCACAGAGAAGGAAGGCGCCACCCCGTCTCAGGGCAGGGCCCAGGCAGAGCTGCTACCTGCTGTGATGAGGGCTCCAGCCACAGGCAGCCTGGCCCCCTTGGCATCCCTCCCGATGAGAAATCGCATGAGCCTCTCCCCTTGCTGTGCTGTGGCCGTCGTGCCTGATTACTTGTCTGTCTGAGCCTTAGACTGTTAGCTCGGTGAGGACAGGGAGCATGTGGGCCCCTCGTACCCGGGCCCTCGCGTAGGTCTCTGCTCTGAGTGAGTGAGTGAAGGTCTGGGTTCCGTCTGTCAGTCACTCTGGAGCGGGCCCCTCTGAGGTGAGTCCTCTTCAAGGCTTCTCCTCCTCTGACTCCCGAGAGAGCTCCTGCCTAGACCTCTGCCCTGCCGTTTGTTGACCTTTTTTTATAATTCCAGTAGAGTTAGCAGGCAGTTGTATGTTAGTTTCAATGTGCAGTATAGTGATTCAACAATTCCATGCTTGTTGACCTGGTTTTAACCGTTACTCGTGGGTAGTCTTCCCAGTGGGCACGCAGGAGCCCAGCTTTGAGTCCTGGGCAGAATTAGCCGCTGACTGGCTGGAAAGTTATTTCACATCTTCACTTCCGGTTCCTTTTCTACTAAATGGTCAGAAGATGACCATGTCGGTGAGGCACCTCCTTTTCTGATACAGTACCCGGCACATACCAGATACTCATTGGCCCAACCCCCTACCACACACACAAGCGCACGCAGACACACACACACACACACATACACACACACCACATGCAGTGGGCTCAGGCCCCTGAGGCGGGCCCCATGTCAGATCGACATTTCTCCCTCTCAGCAGCGACCACAATGTTTCTGCATGTTGCAGCTCAGAGCGTTTGGGGCAGGAGAAGGCAGGCGTCACGGAGGCCCCCTCCTCCATGCTGGCCACCCTCACTGTGGCTCCAGGTCACAGCAGCAGCTGAAGTGGCCTCTCCTGTCTCTTCTGCCTGTTAAACCCCCCAGGACTTTGGGCTTCTTGGCTAACAACGTGAGAGAAAGATGGAGAATGTCCAGGCACCCATCTGAAACACCTTTCCTGGCTCATTCTACTGGGGTAGCGCCCCTGGAAATGATCAAACAATCCTCATTTCCTCCCGAGATGCTGTGTGTGTCCACCCTTCAGCCCCCATGCCCTCACCTTACCCTGTGTCCTGGGCCCAGCCCAGCCTTTGCTCTAGCTCTTTCCCCTTCCTGGATCTGCACGTAATAAATGCTCACCAAGCAGCCTAGCCCAGTCTCCTGCCCAGCTGGTTGAAGGTTTGGGCCACAACACAGATTTTGCAACTGCCAGTCATAGGCGCTTGTTTCCAATAGTGGGGGACCAGTGGGCGGTTTTCAAGGGCATTCTTTTAAGGACGGTTCTTTAATGGGATCCTTGCTTCTTTGAACTCTTCTGGTGCTTCTGTCTTATAGTTATCGATATTTGTGATCATAAAAGTAATACATGGTTATTGTAAAGCTGTGGGAACATTGTAGAAGTGTTGGCGGAGGATATGAGCACCCATGCTTCCCAGAAAACCTCGGTCAATGCCTGGCATGGATTCTTCCTCCTTGGTTGCTCCTTGCCACCTGGTCTCTCTGACTCATTCTTCCCCAGAGAGAAAGGCCGCTGACCCAGCCTCTCCCAGCCAGTTCCAGCCTCTTGTTTGGCACCTCAGGGGACAGTGTTTGCTGTTACCTGGTGTCAGAGAGGAAGGTGTCTTCCAAGGGCAGCGTTGGAGCCCTGAGACAGGGTAGCATGCAGTGGGGAAAGTTTAGAGCCTATGAGAGTTGGGCTGAGCCTCAGTCTTCCTCATCTGAACAATGGGAATAATGAGAGCAGCCCTGGTGTTTCAAAGGGAGATTGGGACTCAGTGGTGAGAAAGTGGATGGGAACACAGTAACATCCTACATAATATTGTTTGGTTTTGAGAAATGATTATCATTACCTGCCAATCATCTCCCGTTGGGCTCAGAGCCAGCAGACTTGGTGACTCAGTCCTAAGGCTTGGGATTTCATTCTCCCATCACTGCATGTGCATAAATGTGTATATATGGACGGGCAGCACTGTCCAGAGACGGCAGCTGCTGAGAGCTTTGCAGGCAGACATGGCAGGTCTCACTGTAATGCCCGTTTAGGAGCATGAGCTCTGGAAGTGACGCCAGCGTGTGTCAGGCCCCTCCAGATCCACGGGAAGAGCCGAGAGTAAACTAAAGCAGCATGGGTCGCGTGTCCCCAAGGACAGTCTATGAGCAACAACGTCTGCTTTCTCTTTAGGAACTAAGTCCTCCCCTGTGGTCCTTCCGGTGTTCAGGAATCCACCCCTGTCGCACTTCTCCATTGCTGCCTGCTGCGTCCCCCTGCTGAGAGAGGGAGTGTTTCTTTTGGGGCCTTCAGGGGCTCCAGGACACGGGAGCGGTGGAAAGCCGTGAGAGGAAGACGGGGTGGGTGGCTGGAGGGATGGGAGAAGTACATCCTGGTAGAAAGAGGGGTTGAACAGAACCCACTTGGTGCTTAGCCCTCCATTCTCAGTCCTGTCTCTCGCTGGGGTCCTTCGTCCCCGCTCATGACATAGATGCAGAGCCCATGTGAGAGAAGGGGTGGGCTGCCTCTCCAGGAGCGTGGGGAGGAGACCTCCCCGAGACGGAGCAGTTGGAGATTTGTCGTGGTCCTGGCTTCCCTCGCTTCTGGGCCCTCAGGCCCCACCCCAGGTGGCTCCTGGCAGGTGCGTCTTCCTGGAGCACAGCCCCCATCTGCCCCGTCCACCCTGCTTGTCTGGCCACAGCTGGCTGCATCTGGCTCTCAGGGGCCCTCCCATAGGACCGCGGGCCCCCCTGCCTGCTTGAGCACGCCTCCCCTGTTTCACGCATGCTGTGTCCCAGCCAGGCTGGGGCCCGATGGTACGCCTGTCTCAGAACCTTGCTCAGGCTGCTGCCGTTGCTCAGAGTGCCGTCGCTTCTCCCTTCTGGGAGTGATGCTGCTCTGAAGGCCCGGCTCCAGGCCGCATCCTCCCTGACGCATGGGTATGCCCGTCCCTGCCTCTGAAGCCCGTGCACTTGGCTTGTCCTTCTTTTCCTGGCGATACTCTGCCTACTGTAGTCACGTGTGTGTTGTGTGGGTGTCCAGGAAGAGCAGGGTCTGCAGGGGGCCCTGCCTTAACGCCCAGCTGTGCTGCGTCCTAGCTGTGTGCACGTCTCTGATACTCCGTTTTCTCATCTGTAAAGTGGGAGCCAATAAACCTATCACAACATAAGCTCAGTTTTTAGGAGGAGTCAAAAGATGAGTGCAGGTCAAGGCCCGGCGTAGTTTCTAGAATGTGGGGAGAGCTCAAGTGGCAGCGGTTTGGCGACAATTCACGTCCAGCCCTCCTCTTCGTGTCTGCCTCCACGGGCCCATCTGGGAGCCCAGCCCGTTCTCTGATGGTGCCACAGGCTGTTGGAATCGAACATGACTTGAACAGCACGTAGGTCTCGGGGTGGGAAGGGAGTGCTGTAGGCCTCGGCCGGGTGATTTGGAGGACGTCCCACTCCCGAGCTTTAATGCGGACACCCCCTCGGGTAAGCTGGACTTGAGCTCACGGGGCCTTTTCCGCTTCATCTGCTGTCACTGGGGAGGCCACGTCTTGCTCCACGGAGCTGGAGGGTTTCTTGTAGAAGCTGGTCCAGCCCGTGCCCAGGCCTTTGGAGGAGACTGGTTAAAAGGAGATTTAGGGCAAATGCAGTGAAGTCCAGGCAGCAGCTGGGAAGGAGGGGAGATCCCCTGGAAGCTAGTCTGTCCTGGAAAGCCCTTTGGTGACCCCTACTCTGCTGGGGCTGTCGGGCGGGCAGCATGGCGCACACGGGCGAAGCTGCTAGGGAAGCAGGGAGACGTTTCGGGTCCCTCCCTTGCGCTCGGTAGGACCGTGCCTAAGCTGCTCCTGAAGGGGCAGCCTCCACCTCCCTCTTCCCCACCTGGTTCGGAGGAGTGTTTGACCCTGTTGTCCCTCCCCACTTACGGCCCTTGCTGGTTTCTCTCTTGCAGCCAGACGCCACTCCAGGGTCCGGCCCAAGGTCGCTGTCCTGAACTACGCCTCGCCAACGAGCCCCGTCAGCCGGCCGCTGAACGAGACGGCCCTGAGCCCTCTGACGGAGCAAGACGGGGAGGCCTACCTGGAGAAGTGCGGCAGCGTCCGGCGGCACACGGTGGCCAACGCCCACTCGGACATCCAGCTGCTGGCCATGGCCACCAGGATGCACTCGGGCTTAGGCGAGGAGCCCGGCGGAGAGGACAAGTGCCTGCTTCTGCCGCCCAGCTTCTCCCCGCCCCACCGGCAGTGCTCCAGTGAGCCCAACATCACCGACAGCCCTGACGAGCTGGAGGAGGTGATGGGGGCCGGCCAGGAGGACTCTGAGCTGAACTGTGCTTCCCTCGGCTGAATGCCCACCTCTCGGACTTCCCAGCTCCGGCCTGGCAACCAGCGCAAGGGCCGCTCCGTCCCCGGGGGCTCACCAAGGGGCTCTTCTTGTGGGCGACGCTGCCCGTGTCTTCTGGGTGCAGGCCCAGTCCAGGTGCCCGAGGGGAAATCCCGGTTGTGAACCCTCCGTTTTTGTGACTGTGACCACCTCTTTGCAGCCACATAGACCCAACTGCCTAGTGTTCACTTTCTGCTTGCCTGACTCCAGACCCCCCTCTCTGGGCCTTTCCCCCAGACAGTGGACTGTGCGACGCTCCCAGGGCCCCTGGCCTTACGATAGCAGGAGGTCAGCTGAGCCACACACAAAGCCAGCAAGGGTGCGTCGGCCTCTGGAGTTCCCCGTTAGGTTCTTGTGATGTGGGGCTCACAGGGGAGGAGAGGTAGTGGAGCGGTATCTCCCCCCCAACCCCGCCACCCCCTGTCCTGTGGGGAGTGGAAGGAGGCAACAGCCTTACAAGCTCAACTCTAGGAGTGTGCCTTCCTTATTGTCGCTTCACAATTACTGGAAGGAGTTGCCCCCCTCGCACATGGGTGAGGGCCAGTCTCACCTATATCCAGATCCTACCTGCCACCTTTGCCTTTTGGCCCAGGAGGGCTGCAGGGCTGGGGGAGTCCTGTCTTTGACAGAGCCTCAGCCTTTCCCTCTCAGGCCTCCCCACCAAGCTCAAGGAACTAACCTCCCTGGTGGAGTAGCTGGTGCCTTCATTCTGCTTTCATTTCAGACACTGATCATTTTCCTGTTGCGGGTGAGGGGCCAGCTGATAACCAACCCATTAGTCTGTTCCTGGATTTGACTTGAATTTTTTAAATGTGCACCGTTTCAAAAAAAAAAAAATTGTTTGCAAATATTTGCACGTAGGATCCTTCACTGCTCATTTCCAATGGGGTAGGTCTTCAAAATAGAAAATAGTCCCCCCACCCCCACCCCCGGCTTAGGAACGCAGCCTGGAAGGGGACCCGTGGTGGGTAGAGCTCATCGGCTGCAGAGCGCTGGAAGCCTCTGGTCCTGAATCCAGAACGGCCTGTGTTTGTGAGTGTCCCGGTCTATACCCGGATATAGCAAGTGGGATGTCTCGGTGCTTCACCCAGAGAGAGATGGGGGTAGGTGGGGGCAGGGCCTTTTGGAGAGATGTTCATTCCCTGTGGTTAAAGAAATGCCAGAAGTGCCTGGAGTTTCTAACAGCTGAGCTCTCAAAGTGCTATTTGGGGCAGCAGGCTTTGGTACTGTGCTGAATCCTTAACACTGGTCCCCCCAGGTCTGGGCTTTTTATCCACCTGCGAACCTTGTTCTCTTTGTATCGTCTTGTTGGCCTCACTGATAACAGCTCCAGAGACACGAGAAGGGTTTCCTGAACCTTCTGGCACCTTGTAGGTATCCTGTTGGTCTTTGGAAACTGGTTATGAAATCTCAGAGCCAGGAGCCGGCTTGGCTTCCAATATGGCAGGAGGAGGCTGGGAGAGGAAGCTGCCAGCAGGGGAAGAGGCCTTCTAAGCACATCGAAGCCTTGACGGTACATCCCTTGTGGGTGAAGATCTGGAACATGACCAGAGTCATGCTTTTGATGGCTTGTAATCTGGAAAGTTTGTTTAAAAAGTTGTCTCATTTTTATTCTTGTAAGGGAGGGTGGAAGAGAAATGTCCAAAGGAGACGTCTGGAGAATTTTGAACAAAGAAGATTCTCTGTGTATGTGTTGGATAAAGTCCACAAATTGACTAATGTGCATTAGCGAATAGAACAGCACTAAGTAACAACGTGATTTATTTAACTGATGGTGTCTGTCCTTATTGGTACACTTAGCACTTGGGACTAGTACTTATTGATCTAGGCAAAGTAATTAATCATGCTTGGGTTTGCTTTTCAGTTTACAACAGTAATGATCTATATGCTTTTAAATGCCTTGTCCACATACTAACTGCCCCTGATGAGGCCAGCAGTCATCGGTTACACATGTCAGCTCTTAGGATAAACACAGGAGTATCATTGCAGACCCAGTGTACTTAGCTGCTGATGACTGTTAGCCAGTTTACAACTTCACCGTTGATGTACCTGCCTGGTATCGTACAGTACCTATTTCCGACTGTACACACACAGTTTTGTTGATGTGTCTGGGCATTAGCCATCCGACCTATGGCAGGAGTGATGGCTGCAGTGTTTACCACCCCTTTGTTGCCCCTTTAGAAGATGAAGCTAGAATCTTCCGGTGGCCGAGTTCTAATGACAGGAAGCTGTCACCACTCCAAGCTCCGAGTGAGCTCACCACCAAAAGCCTTTCATGTTTGTCTGTTTCCAAAATAGAAGTCAATAAACATCATTTTGTACACGTCCTCCCTGTCCCTGTGCTGTGTGGCCTGACAATGTGTAGGCGCCACCGTCCCAGCCCTTCGTGCGTCCAGCCCTCACACTCCCTGTGCTGGCTTTCCCTGCTTCCACTCCAGGGCTAGGCAGCAGCCTTTTCTCAGCCAGTGTCCCCTGGGTTTTGTTCGCCATCCTCGGCTGGATTGGCAAGTCATTTCCTGGAGGGGCAGCCGAGCTTGGAAAACACCGAACAAAGTCTGGGAAGGCAGGTCCTCTTCTAAAACCAGCTTGGGCTCTTCCCGAGCGCTTACCCTGGAGGGGGACACTTAACCGGGTCTACTCGTGGACTCCCTCGTCCTATGCTCCCCTCCGGGCATAGGGGGAGGGAATCCCTATTTTACTCTGCCCATGTTTTCCTAGGAGGGCTGGAGCAGAGTTGGCCTGAGATTGAAGGCTGATTAGTAAGAGCATTCAAAGAGGTGTGACCTGAGCTGAGCATCCTGGGGGATGGCGGGGNACAGTCGGAAAGAGCTGTTGTGCGCACTTGGCAGAGCTCACGTCGCCAGCGCACTGTCGCACTCGCTCATCAACCCACCAAGTGTTTGTGGAGCGGCCACTGTGTCACAGGCACTTGCCTTGGTGCTGGGGAGGCAGTGATGTTCAGCCAGGCGAGGTGCCCGCCCTCCTGGAGACGATCTAATGGGGGAAGGGGAGCAATCAGGTCAACACAGGCATTTCAAATAACAGAAGACACTGGAGGAAATCAAATGACAAAACTCGGGCTGGGGGTGTGATGAGAGGGCAATCCTGGGTCAGGTGGCTAGAGATGTTCTCTCTGAACCGGCCAGCCTTATCTGCTTGTGTTTCCTGTCACTGCCCTCACAAATGGCCACAAATGGTAATGGTGTTGAGGGCCTTAAAACAATACACATTCATCACCTCGGGGGACTGGAAGTCTGACCGCGGTCTCACTGGGCTAAGAGCCAGGCGTCGGTAGGGCTGCAGCCCTGGCTGGAGGCTCTGGGGGAGAGTCTAGACCCTCCCGTGCCAGCTTCTGGAGGCTGCCTGCATTCCTGGGCTCATGGGCCCCTCCTCGGGTTTCCAAGCCAGCGACCGTGGCCCTGGGATTCCGCTGCCTGCCCACCCCGAGACGACACAGCATAACCTTCATCTCGAGATGTCCTGGGCACTGCCTCCACTGTCTCCACTGTCAGCCTGTCCACAGTGTGCTGTGGAGAAGAGCCACCAAAGAGTGTGCTGCGGACCCTGCAAAGATGAGCCTGCAATGGGCGGGCAGGGGCCTCGGCCCAGACTCCCACGCTGATCACGATTCTGGAGTCTCTTGCTCCAACCTTTCTCTGATTTCTAATCGCATATCCTTGTCAGGCCCTCATCCTTCCCCGTCTGGACCCCTATGACTGGGGACTCCCTGTATTTGTCTCCAGATTCCCTCTCTCCCCATGCACGTCCCCAGCAGATTTTTCTAAAATGTAGCTAAAACTTCCCCCTGGCTTCCAATAAAATCCACACACTTGAACATGACTTCAAGCTGGTCCTCCTCTGCCTTTCCAGCCTCCTTTGCTGCCCCCCGACTCCCTGTGAGGTGTCCTGGAGGTGTCCCCCGCCTGCACGCACCCCCACCTTGTCCCTGCTGCCCCTCTCCCTGGGGGCCCTGCCCGCTGCTTCTCCGGGTAGACACTTCTGCCTCTACACACGCGCAGGTGCTTTCCCAGGAAGGCAAGGATGTGCGGGCTTGTGTTTGCGTGCCTAGGGCTTAGCAATACAGAGAAAGTTCTAAGTCAAGTGCGTTGGACAATGAGATGGTGGTAATTCTGACGGCCACTCCTTCCCTCCTACGTATTCCTACAAAAGACCTTCACCCCTTTTCCTTTCTCTGGAGGCAGAGACCTTCCCCATGCCGCTCTCTAGAACCGTGTTCCAGCTGAGGCTACGTGGCCAGGTGACCTGTGGACGCCACTGGGGGCCAGGACTGGGCCCCTGCCTGGGGCCCCTCCCCTTCCTGCTCCAGCCAGTGGCTGCCGGTCCCCGTGGAGCCAGCGCAGGCCGCGTCCACCGGGCTGCTGCTTTGCTCCCGAGCCAGCTGCTTCCTTCCTCACCCGTCCCCTTTCTGTCTGTGGTGAGAGATTCCTTCAGGGCCTGGAACATGTGCTTATTGTTGGCAGAAGGCCATCTCTTTGAAGAAGTTCTCCTGCCAAGAAGTAAGTGGGAGTCTTCCCGGCCAGTATNAGGCCCAGCACAGGGGAGCTTCACACTCTGCCCCGGTGTACCAAGCACTGTGCTGATCCTCATGACAGCTGTGCACGGCAGGGATCTCCCCCATTTTGCAGATGGGGAAACTGAGGCTTGGGTTCTTCTACCCCAGGTCCAGTGGCCATCCCTCCTGTATTCCACGAGGTGTCCTGCCTATGTAGAGGATGAAGAGGCAGAAGAGCGAAGCCAGGGGCATATTCCTTCAGCCTGAGACACAGTGGGATAGTCTCAGGGCTTCTGGAGAGTGGGGGAACAAAGCTGCCTCTCTTGCTCTTCTCTGGCCACTTCTAGAAAATCTTATGGCAGAGGGGTGGGGGTAGAGGGTTCTGTTGTCCTGAACAGCTAATTTCCTGTGCAGGAAACATTTCAGTGCATTTTATTTTTTCTTTAAAAATCAGTAACTTTAAATTTGGATTTAAAAATAATATTTTAGTAAGTTTAATAATTAGTATTCATTTAATAAATAATTCAGGCAATAATGTCTTCAGAATCAATATTCAATTTAAGATAAAAATTTAAAAGTCTTTCTTGGGCTTTTAAGTTTAACTTACAAATTTCATTATTCTATTTATAAGTCTAGCAGATTTTAGCATCAATTTTAGAGGAGCTTTTGAATAATGCTTGCTCCTATTTACAAGCTTAGCTTAGCACTTCAAACGCTTTTAAATACATTTATAAATTTCATATTTCTTTTTTAAGTACTTCACTTTTTCTGACGGCATACAAAAATCTTCCCCAACCCTAAATTCTTACAGGAACTCATAAATTAAACTTATAACTAAGGGAAACTTTAAATGTTTTTGTACTCTAAGTTTAGATGACACCGTAAAAAAAATCATAAGTCTTAATTAATTACTCAATTATACATTTTAAAGAGGAATTCTAAAACTGTCACTGAACAGGGCCTTATTCTCTTAATTATCACGTGTGTAAAATACCAAATATGCACAGATTCCTTCCTAACATAAAAGTCTTGGTGCTCTAGTTTGTTTTCTTTTAAATCTTCCTACACTTGAGTCTAAATCTTCCTGGTATGTTGGTCGTTAAGCTGTTGTCTCTCAGATTCCAGCCTTTTCTGTACTTTGGGATGCTGGGGCTGGAAGTCTAAAACCACATTTCTGCTTTGACGGCTCTGCCTGTAGGAGGCGCTGGAGGGCGGCTGGGCAGCCGGGAGGGGATGGGGTGAGAAGAGACAGACTTACCCCAGTTTCCTGCCTTTGTCAACATGGCTGGTGCAGGGGCAGCGGCTAGGATCAGTCTGAAGCTTTTCCTCACTCCCGGAAGCAGCCCCCGATGTCTCCCTTCAGAGGCAGCAGCACCAGACAGCCTGGGCCCCTCCTCCAGCCCTTTCAACATCAACCACCCCTTTTGTGTCCCTGCTCGTAAGGGTGGCTGCTGCTCCTACCACTCCTGCGATTCCTCCGTGTCTCCCCTGCCTTCTGACTTGTCCAATACCTGATGAATAATTTTGTGTGTTAAATTCTCTGTTTGAATGTTTGGCATGGCTTTGGCCCAATGAATAGACCCTAAAGAAGACACTGATCCTCTCAGTTAACCCAGGTTACTCATGACCAGAAATTTCCTTTGGGTATGAAACCCAGAGCCACGGACACACACAGTGATTCTTCTCACCCTGACCTAAGGACACTACAACATGTTTTCAAGTAATTTTGGTGACTGTTCCTCGGCATCCTTGAGTTTACTGGTGAAGCATATTTGACTCTTGTCAGAATCCCCAAGAGATGCAGGTGCTATTTAGGATGGCTTACTCAACGACTTCATAACCCTAAGAGAAGTGGTCTTGTAGGCAACTCTCTTATCCAGTTGCCTAGTTTTTTGGTCTCCCTTCAGAAATATGACCCCCTCACCAAGCTGCTCATTAAATTCACTCTTATTTTCCATGATCTTTTGGCTGAGATCTGGTCCTCTGAGAAGAATCCTAAGCAATATAAATACCTTGCACCTAATAGGCTCCTGAATCCTTGCATATTCTCAGGGCCACATAACTAAACTTCTCCCCTAAACTTCAGTCTGACATCAATGAAACATCTCAGATAGCTTTGTCTGGGAGCCAACTTACAAGGTCATTCCACTCCCCATAGACTGAACTAGGATCGAGTCAGTTGCCTGCCAACAGAAACTTCTGGTATCCACTCTAAGGCAGTGGTGAGAAGGGCTCAATAAATGAAAGTAGTGTAATACTTCTGCTTCTGACCAGAGAGGAATGGCTTGCATCAGATTAATCTTTCTGTCAAAATAATTATAAAAGCTGGACACAATGTGTAGGGCAACTGTTTGAAGGAACTGGAGAGCACCGGGCGCAAGTCCACGTGGCTGTGATCCCTGAGAGAAGCGAAATGTACTGTCGTCCTAGTTTTTCCCAGAGGAGTTTTCCCAAATCATGGATGGGGTGGTGGTGGGAGAAGTGGGTGATAGAAAGCTGCAGTTTTCCTGGGCTGAGGCAAGAGGTGAAGACCGCCAGAGGAGCTGGAAGGGAGAAAGATAGAGAGGGGCTAGTGAGTGAGAAATCTGCAAGCGTGTTTCCCTCAGGTTGTTGTCCGACTCCAAGCTGAGCATGCAGTGAGGATTCCAGGGACCCAGCTGAGAACAGCAGCTGCGAACTAAAGAGCTGAATGCATTTCACCTGCTGCGTAATCCCGAGGCGCCAGAGGCCTATGTCCCACCGAGGCAGGGGGAGGGGGGGAGCTTTGGCAAACCTCCTGGACTTTTGGTTGAGACCCCAGAAAGGCCAACACAGTAGCAAATGGTAGACTTAAACACAACTATAGCAGTAATTATGTTAAATGTAAATGGACTAAATACTCCAATGAAAAGACAAAGATGGTCACATCATATTAAAAAATAGTAAGAGGCTGTTGATAAGAGCTACAACTTCAAATACTGGGACACAGAAAGATTGAAGATCTAAAAGATGGGAAAACATATACCATGCAAACACTAGCTAAGGAATCTGGTGTTGCTAATTTAGAGTCATGCATATTTCTTTTTTTTAAAGTTTATTCTGAGAGAGAAAGAGTGCATGTGCATGTGAGCAGGGGAGGAGCAGAAAGCAAGAGGGAGAGGGAGAACCCCAGACAGGCTCCTCCCTGCCACCTGTGCAAGCCTGACTCGGGGCTCGATCTCATGAAATTGACCTAAGTGAAACCAAGAGTCAGACACTTAACTGACTGAGCCACTCAGGTGTCCCTAGAGTCATGCGCATTTCATAAAAGGTTGATTCAATAAATGATAATACATAAATTATCATTTATTGGTCATCAACGATATGCCAAGTACCACCCTAAGTATTTCATTCATTGTTGTGTGTAATCATCTGAGTGATTTTATGAAGTAAATGTTATCATCCCCATTAGACAAGGAAACTGAAGCTCAGAGAGACAATTTGCCTAAGGTCACACAGCTAGAAAACGGTAGAGAAGGCTCAAACCTAGTTCTGTCTGACCTCTTGCCAATGGGCTGAGTCACAGCTCTGCTGCCCATGGTGTCCTTTCTTGAACCAGTTGGAGAGGCCCCTCGGGGCACAGGAGGACGTTTTAACACAAACGGATTGTACAGTGTGATGCTGGATGGGAACCCTGCAAGAACTAAGACCCTTAGATTGTCTGTCTGTCTGTCACACACTCACACTTCTGTGAAAATGCTCTGCTCTTCCACACACACGATCTTCAAGCCGTAGAGAGACTTTCCAATTCGTGGGCTACTGCAGTCCGATTCTTTGAATTTCTCAGTCCAAATTCTCAAGAATCTTGCATAGTTTAAGAATCGTCTATCCACTCCTGATGTGATCAGCTGGCTGCCGCTAAGGAGCGCCATCTTATCTGGTTTTGTGTTTTGTTCTTTTCAATCCTTTCTTTGGAGTTGAAGGGGAGGGTTCAGCAGTTCTCAGAGGAGAGACTCACCTACTCCATAATGAATTCATGCATATGTGGATGGGTGGGAATCAGAGCAGAAAACCCCCCAGAGAACCCTTCCCAAGCCACCACTAGCTCTGGTCGTCACCTAAAACACGAAGATGCCTGGAGTGGGGGACGGACAGCAGGCTCAGGCAGAAGAGCCTGGAGGAGCCCCAAGAGAGAGTGGGGGAGCGATGGGCCCATCATCCGGGTGGGAGGGGAAGCTGGAGAAAACTATGAAATGAAGCATTCTCTGAAGTGGGCAGCCTGGGTGGGGCCCCTCCCCCAGACCCCCCACCCCNATTTCCCTCAGAGGATATTGTCACCAACTGCCATTTCCCTTACTACCTGGGCACATCTGGAAAAGCCTACAGAGAAAACAGGCTGAAGTTTGGGGCATAATGTGCTGTGGTGATGGAGAGTCAGGATGACGCAGGGGCCCGAAGTGTCTTCTAAGCTCCTGGGACTCCAAGGATGAGTCTATGGAAAGTAATTATAATAACTTTTAGTACTTATCCAGGGCCTGCTATGGTCAGGTGCTAGTGTAGTCTTTGCTCTCTATTATCTCACTTTTTAAAATGTTTATTTTTGTAAGAGAGAGGGAGAGAGAGAGCACAAGCAAAGGAGGGATAGAGAGAGGGAGACACAGAATCTGAAGCAGGTGTCAGACTCCTAGCTGTCAGCTCAGAGCCCGACGCGGGGCTTGAACTCACGAACTGTGAGATCCGAAGTTGGATGCTCAACCTACTGAGCTACCCAGGTGCCCCTCTCTATTACCTTATTTATTTAATGTTTATTTGTTTTTGAGAGAGAGAGTGAGCAGGGGAGGGGCAGAAAGAGAGGGAGACACAGAATCCAAAGCAGGCTCCAGGCTCTGAGCTGTCAGCACAGAGATCGACGTGGGACTTGAAACCACGAACTGCAAGATCATGACCTGAGCTGAAGTCAGAAGCTCAACTGACTGAGCCACCCAGGTGCTTCTCTATTATCTCATTTAAACCTTACAACAACCCAGCGGGGTCAACACCATTATGATTTCACATTCTACATGTAAAGAAGCTGAAGCACAGAGAAGGTAAATACCTTGCCCTGAGGCTGCAGATCTAGAAATTGGCAACAGCAGAATGTGAACTCAGGTCATCCAGCTCCAGAGGACTTGCTTTTAACCGTAGTACACTCTTCGTCTACTCTTTGAAAAATGTAATCTAAATTACCAAGCAGAGGGCACTTGGGTGGCTCAGTCGGCTCAGAGTGTCCGACTTCGACCCAAGTCATGATCTCATGCTTGGTGAGTTCGAGCCCTGTGTCGGGTTCTGCGCTGACAGTGAAGAGCCTACTTGGGATTCTCTCTTTCCCTCAGTCCGTCCCACTCTCTCTTTCCCTCCTCTGCTTGTACGATCTCTCTCTCTCAAAAAAAAAAAAAAAAAAAAAAAAAGGCTGAAATTACCAAGCAGAATTACAGTCACTGAGAAAAGCAAGAGCCTATGAGGCGGCCCCTTGGACCTCCCGGCTTCCCATAGGGAAGTTGTTCTGCCCGAGGGCAATTCCCTCCTTGAGGCTCCCCACTGGCATGTGACAGGCACAGTGCAGGGAGGCCTCCCAAAACTGCTGCCTGAGATCCAGTGAGCACATGGGAGGGGCCAAGTCCACAGGCAACCCAGAGGCCACCTTTTACAGTTGACACCTCTTTCTCCTCTGACACCCTCCTGTCTCTGCTGTCAGTCAGACTTTTGTCGACGCCCAGCAAAGCCAGCTGGGTGACCGTTCACAAGTTACTTAACCTCTCTGCTTCTGTGAAATGCAGCTAATTATGCCTGTCTCACAGGATTAGAGGAAAATAATAATAACAGATAGATATATACATATCCATACACACCCACATGTACACACATACTTACACATACATGTATGTGTCCACAAGGCATAGAGAAGGTTGAGGCTGTCTCTGCATTAGGAGAAATCATGACTGTTCTTGGCAGCCTTCCTGTGTAATAACCCAAAACCAGAAACAACCTAAACATCTATCAATTGATGAATGGGTAGATGAACGAGGTGTATCCATGCACTCAAGTTCTATTCGGCAATAAAAGAGGAACAAACAATGGACGCGTGCTACATCACGGACAGCCTTCAAGAACGTTACGCTATGTAAAAGACGTCAGACCCAGAACACCCCATTTTGTGTGATTCCATATATATGTAACGTCCAGAAAAGGCAAATAAATGTGTAGAGAGAGAAGGTAGTCAGTGGTTGCCTGGGGGTGGGGTGGGGGTGGGCACCAGGGAGTCTACCGCAGAGATGAAAATTACCTAAAACTGATCACTCGCTACAGTTATGAAAAGTAAGCTGTACGTAGTTTGCTTTTAACCGTAGTTGCAGTTCTTTTTTTTTTTCTTGTGGCAAAATATACAGAACATAAAGTTTGCCACTCTAAGAATTTTTGGACGTTCAGTTTGGTGGCTTTAAGTACATCCACATCGTTGTGCAATCATCACTACCATCCACCCTCAGAATGTTTTCATCTTCCGAGACTGAAACCCTGCCCCAGTCAAGCAGAAACTGCCCTCTCTCTGCTCCCCACAGCCCCTTACTTTCTCTCTCTTTGAATCTGACAATCTAGATACCGCAGGTCAGTGGAATCATAGGGTATTTGTCATTTGTGACTGACTTAACTTTGCTTAGAATAATGTCTTCAGGGTTCATCTATGCTATGGCATGTGTCAAATTATCCTTCCTTATTATTAAGGCGGAATATTCCACTGCCTGTATAGACCACATTTTGTTTACCCAGTCATCCAGTGATGAACATTTGCGTTGTTTCCACCTTTTGACTAGTGTGAATAATACTGCTATCGACATCGATGTATAAATATCTTGACATGTGTGGACTTTATTATATGTAGAACATATGTCAATAAAGTTATTTTAAAATAAAACTTTATTTTTTCTGTCTCTCAAAGATAAACATTTAAAAAATTTTTTGTAAAACTTTATTTTTTCAAAACTTAAAGAGCTAATAAATGGTAGGTGCTGTTATTATCAATAACTTAACGAATGGTAAATTTGACCAATAAAGTGAGTTTTAAGAAAATAATGAAAAAGGCATGTTGGCTTTTTTCAAAAAGGAAAAATGCAAAAAAGTACAAAGAAAAAGAAATCTCTGTAATCTCACTTAGAGAAAACCGCTGAAAGGCTACTTTACAAAAATTACTAAATTTTAATTTTATGAAATTAGTAGAAGGAAGTGAAATTAAGTGAAACGCTGCTGAACCTCAGATGTTTATCCACAACAGAGATACATTCATTCCTAAACTTGCCCTCTAAAGGCAAAAGAAGTTATGAAAAACTATAGAGGTTGAGTTGGGACACACAATACTTCCATTTCAGTTCATGTTTCTTGAAGCTCAAAGTTTAATCCCTGAGGTGGACAATTGTTTCATAAAAAGTAGAGGATATTTCTGATATTTAAACAAATAAAGGCTTGAATTTTTAGATTAAAAACAAAAGAACAAAGCTGAAAAGTTTAGCAGGCTGTTCAGAGAGACTTCTAAGAAATTATTAGGGAATGACAGTTGTAAGTCAGATAACCAGAAAGAGGACCACTTTATTTACAAAGCAAGAGGAAGTGACTGTGGCCAGTGTCTGAAATAAATCCGAGGAGGTTATACATGAATTCTGAGTATCAGTCAGTTTTCTCCTCCCTCTGAATCAAGTGGTTCTTGTGTTTGAATAGATCTGCTCTACCCTGAATTTTCTCACTGCTCCTCTGGGAGCAGAAATCCACACATTTCATGTTGTGCTGTCTTCATTCACTGTAAAAAAAAAAAGAATTAAACTTGGAAATAAAGCAGAAAGTTGGGCTGTATGTCCTTTCAAAGTCCTACTGGGGAATTATTTAACTAAGTCACCCCAGGATTATTTAATTTTCTAGCAGAATGTGTCTGTGTTTGACTTTGCTATTTATCGTTTGATGATAGCCAGATACTGAAAAGTTACGGGTTAATTTGTATTTTTCTATCTGGTAGGAACGATAACCCCAAAGGTTACGGTTGTATTAGCCTGCAGGATATTAACTAGCTTCTTATTTAACCTAGCAATCTTATTCTAACATTCTTTTATTTTGAAATGCTTTTCCTGGTGGATTATATCAACTCTTTTTCCTCAAATGCTCTTGGAATCAGCCTTACCATCTAATGGTTCTGTTGTAAATTTATGAGCTGAACAAAACCTTTGACACGTGTCCATTCTGTATTTGAATGAGAGCCATGATTTTACCATTTTAACAATTATACTTCGATTATCACTGACTGACCTCAGCTCATACTCTCTCCTGCGATTACTTACTCTCTTGTTTTGCTAGTCACCTGGGAGTCTATTTAGGATGCAGATTCCCTGGCCCACTACTTAGTCTAATTCTAGGGTTTGGCAGGGGGCCTAATGATATGCATTTCCACAAGCACCCCCGGGGAGAATCTGAAGCCAAGGTTCTCAGATCAGACGAGGAAGCTCTCCAGTGCACCGGCTAAGGGGGTGATCGTCCTAATGCCATCTTGGTTTTCAGCGTTCAGAGTGGCCAGAAAAGGCTGGGGTTAAACATCTAGGCCTTGGGATGGACAGGAGTCCAACAGTCCATTTTCCCAAACTTCAACCTGAAGATGGTAGTTGATCTCAGATGTTCCACCCATTGGCTGTATCACAGTGAGGGTGACCAGGAATCCTGCACCTCGACAAGCTGCCAATATTCATCTCTTTAGTGAGCTTATAAAAACAGCAGTTTCGTATGGATCAACCTAATAACTCCTCAGATGTTTCTAATTTGAAGTAGATTTGGCAACTAAGTTGTGACTATAACAATCAGGACACAGAATTTCAAATATTTGGGGAAAAGTGCTTTGTAGCTTCATCAGACTTAACGCAGAAAAAGAAAAAAGACTCTCCTCCCAGAAAAATGCACAATGTACAACTTTCTGCACATGATCTCTGAGGGATTTATGGACTCAAAAGTCCATGGTCAATCCTATTTTACAAATTTCTTTCCCCAAGTCTGCAGTCTTTAGGGATGGAGCTTTGCTGCCCCCTACTGCCATGTGGTTCTTAAGCTGGGTTTGCTCTGCTTGTGACTCCCAGTGTGGAGCTTTGTAGGGCTAGACCAAGCTGTCACCTCCCTGCAGCTGTCAAGAGTAGTTCAACTCTAGGTAGGAACGGGTAATCCAGACATATTTACTTATATTTCACATGTTGCGATGAATTATTATTGGACAATAAGCAATATTGTCCTATTATTGCTAGGACAGGGGTGGGGGAATTTTGTTTTGATGGGACACTGCATTATCGTGTCTACAGCACACCCTTCATTCAGACTCCAAGCTCTTTTTCAGCTTTGTACTTTAGATAACTGAGAAGATGCAAAATAATTCTTGTTTTTAGAAGTGCAAATTATATCCTTTGGGGAGGGGTTCCCTTGACATCCCTCCCCTAGGGAGGGGGAAGCTAGTTATGCGTCCATTTGGACATTTGTTTAAATATTCCTGGACTGTGTCTGTTCTTTGGATTCTCCTAGTTATAACATTCACCTGGTTCCCTCATTAAAAATTAAATCAAAAATTTAACTTGTGTTCACCTGATATCTGTAGGTATCTCTTTGAGAGGTCCAGGATCATATTAGAGAGTAGAAGGGCTGGCCCTTACCTTGAAAGCTCACTCAGTCTGATGAAGGAGACAATGGTTGCCAGTAACTGACAAAGCAGGAAAAGTCGACCTCTCCTCTTTCCACCCTCCCTCCAGCACCCCTCCCTCTCCCCTCCCCCCGTATTCAAACAGGTAGCACCCTACTAGATGGAGAGAGATGGAATGAATATGAATTTGGCCTCCAATCTGGGCTATTTTAAATCCTCAGATCTTGACTCAAAGACAAGTTGTATTCTGATGAACTCATCTGGGTTCTGGGGCTACATTTAAACAAGAACAGAAAATATCAGAACTCCTCGGATGGAGTAAAACAAGAGTTTCAAACACCTTTTGTCACAGTTAAGTCAAGGTACATATTATTTATTCATCTTACCTCTATTATTTATCTTTCTATATCTATCTATGTATCTATAATTTACTGTGGTTCCCGAGCCAAAACAACAAAGGCAAAAAACAAAAACACACAACAACAAAAACCATTGCAAACCACTGACCCTAGTTGTATCCAGAAAATCTGCCTTCTTTCTTCCAATGGCTCCAAAAGAATATCAGGTTAGGCCTGAAATAAACTTTACTTTCAAGCTCGTAACTATTCTAAAGGGAATGACAAGTTAGCTTTTGCTTTCTTAAGATGGGGCTAGACACTTCAGCACTGGACAGAGGGAAACAGAGCTGGGCTCACCAAGCCAGACCTTTCCACTGAGGGTTTGTTGTTGTTGTTGTTTAAATCTACCTCTGCCAATCAGGGTGGAGCAGCCAGGAGAAAGTCTGGGGCAATGATGAGGATTAGTTTTTAGGAATTCAAAACCATCTTAGCATGGTGTTATTATTTAGCTTCCGGAAGTATAAATCCTGTGAAGCTCAGACTTGCTGACTCGCTTTTACATTAAAATGTGCAAATCCCCACCCAGACCAAGCAAAAATTACTGTGATTAATGCATCATTTCCTGGGAAGATTACAACTGTCACTTCATAAAGTCATCCTGCCCCTGCTGGTCGCCATGCAAAAATTAATTTTAAAAATGTGACAAGTGTAACAAGACATCCACAAGAATGGACTAGAAGACAAGTGTCAAGAAACTAACCCAAGTTAGAGGTGGAATGTTCAAAAAAAATTTTTTTTATTGCTTATTCTAGGATTAATAACAGTATTTCACTTTCGGAACTTTAAAAATCAAGGTGGCATTTTATATTATGTGTTTGTATTATGTATATACATAACGTATTTGTGTTATGTATATACATTTGTATTATGTATTTCATATCCCACTTAGGGAAATTGAGCCTCATTTAGAAGAGACCAGGACTGGCCCACAGGAATCTTCCTAAACATGCTTTTTCGCAGTATGATAGAGGCAGCCATCACTTACAAACGTGCCTGGAGTTTGCCAATGGGGATGGGGGTGGGGGTGACTGGGAACAGCCACAGCTTGGAATTGCAGCTTCTCGTTCATCTGTTGGGACTAAGTTCATGCCATTTCTGGTTTCATACTGTTTACCTGGTTTTCTCACTGGGCCTAAGATGGTTGTGGAAAAATTTTTCTCTTTGGGCCTAGTTTTATTTTGCAAAATGAAGCTTTAAAAGCCCTAGGAAGAAACCACAGCCTCAACCAAGGGCTAGAATGAATCCTTATTTACCATTTCCTGGAGGAGCCTTAATTGTATTTCATGTGTAAACTAGTGCCTGGGATCATTCTTCCCTTCCAATATAGTGAGTTACAGTCTCCAAAATAAAACAAAGAGAAACCACAAATTAAAGCAGTATATTTTATTAAAACAAACACCCAGAATACCAGTTATATTTTAATATGTATACTTCATTTTAATTAAAAGTACTCCTTTGGTAAAGATGTTGGTGCTATTTACAGGCTGACAACACCCACAACAGGTGGGAGCAGATAGGCAGGCCAGTCTGGCATGTTTCCTTTAAAAAAAATTTTTTTTTAATATTTATTTGAGAGGAAGAGGCAGAGTACAAGCAGAGAAGGGGCAGAGAGAGAGGGAGACACAAAATCCGAAGCAGGATCCAGGCTCTGAGCTGTCAGCACAGAGTACGATGCGGGGCTCAAACCCACAAACTGTGAGATCATGACCTGAGCTGAAGTCGGACGCTTAACTGACTGAGCCACCCAGGCGCGCCCAGGCATGGTTTCTTCTAAGTTAATACCCAGTAAGGTGCCATTTCAGAAACACTCTTTTGGTCATACTCTTGTAACCACTACTAAGACATGATCTGCCGTAAAATCTCCAAGAGACTTTGTAAGATACATGTGAATCTATATGCATAACCGTGGGCTGGAAAAAACAGGTCACACTTATCTACTAACGGAGTAGAGAGCCTGCTTCTGCTTCTCCCCCCGCCACCCCTGCCATCCTGAAGATCACCAGAGGCCCAGCCGGGGCAGCAGCAGGGCTTGCTCTCTCTGTTGTGCTTGGTGCTGGGGGTG
>NW_027532182.1:2328751-2431533 GCF_008692635.1 Crocuta crocuta
GAGACCATGTGGCAGTGAATGTTGGCAGTGCCTTTACGGCACACCCTTCCCGCTTTCCCGCTCAACACTGTTGGTCTTTCTGTGATTAGCGTCCCTCTGCCACCTTCGCATTCACTTCCTCTCACAAAGCACACTGAGTCCGCGTGGATTAACAAAACTGCTTGCAAATTCCAGAGCAAGAGTAAATTCTGAGCAACAGAAGGCTTTTTGAGAAGATATTCTGACCACGGCACATGCTTTAATTTTCAAGTCGGCTTTCATCCCATAGCTTATCATATAGTCACACACTTATAACAGCCTCCCCAGGTTCATAAAGCATCTTTCTTAACAGATCCAAGCATCAATAAATGTTACCTGTTACTTAACAATATCCAAATTTCAAATTTTATCCCCCTCTTTACAGTGCACAAACAGATGCAAAGACAGAGAGAACAGATTTGCCCGTGATCAGTCAGCAGTCCTAATTTAGTGGTATATATGTTAAATTACACTGCCTCTTCAGCCTTCTGGGAACATAATCCTGGAACCCTGTGTAAGCAAAATGGGCCCCAAATTACATTCTCACCAGAGAAATTAATTGGATAATTTATCAAGTGTGAAAATAACATTAAAATATTCTGCACAATTGATCAAGGACTTTCAAATAAATCCATTATAAAAAGGATCCCTTCAGGCAAAATAAATAAGATTAAAATTCAATAGATTTACAAGTTGAAAACTAGCTGAAAGCGGGGACTAAAATTCCAGCTACAACTCACATATCACAAGTTTGCCCAAAGAGTTTAGGATGACTCAATAGAGGCTAATTATCTTAGTGAGATTTTTAAAGAGAAACCAAACTTGAAGAAGCCTTGTTAAAATGAACATGTACTAAGTAAGAAAGCAAATATTCCAAAATGTTACTGGTAGCTGCTATCAGTGGTGGTTGTTCACTATACAATTCATCCAACATTTCTGAATGAAAAATTTCATGAAGTGCTGGGGGAAAAAAAACAAACAAAAAATGCAAAAACCATCTATATACTTCCATCCAAAACTTACACGACAAACTACTAGAGATGGTTGAGCTGGAACCAGAATTTTCGTTAGCTGCTCGTTAGAAGTCTGCGGGTGGGGACTCGTACTCCGTGCCAGGCCCCGCACAGTGGCACTCATGGCTTCAGCGGGGACAGAACAGTTCCCTGTCCCTCAACGCTACGTTCCCCGGACAACTGGAGTAAAACTCATCATGTGCTTCTAAGACTGGCAGCATTTCTTTCTTGCAATCCGGAATCCACTTTCTTCTCCCCGTTGGCACTCTAGCTTGTACCCTGACGTCCATGGGCGGGAGCTTGGGGTGGACGCCGGTGGTCGGTGGTCGGCAGAGGCACGGAAGCCCCAGCAGGTTCTCCCTGTCAGAAACCCCGCTGGGCAGCCCAGCCATGCTGTGTGGACATTCCAGGACGGCATTCAGTGCCGCAAGCCCTGAGGGGGCAGAAGAGGCCGCCTCTCCTTGCCTCTTGTCCTAAAGGCAGTGCTATGGCCTGCTGAGAAAGCACTTTGAGAAAAAAAAGAGCACCACATCTCCTCACTCTACAGAATATATGCCCCATCTACGATTATTTTTCAGTATCTTATAAATTTATAGTAACAATTTTGGGGGAGGAAAAAGCTTTAAAGCGTTAAAGGCTTAGGTGACATTTAGAGAAAACAGCAGTCCTCTCCTTGCAAGCGTGTGACTGAAGGGGATGCTGGAATTGAATATTACAATCTTTAGAGATCCATTAACTGGATCTCTTCAAATCACCTTTCTGGATACTGGGAGTTTGGAAGTGTCAACCCCATAGATGCAATGGTATCAGCTGTGAACCTGACTATAAGCTGATCATGTGAATCTGGGAAAATTAGAGAAAAATGTATGTCGAAAGAAAAGTACAAATGACTATTGTCCATTTTTCATTTCTTTAAGGCACTGCACTGCTTAGGCTCTGTAGAGCTAGGCATCGCAAGAAACACCTAAAGGCATTTCATATAAGACGATGAGTGTAGTTTAATCGAGGCAAGCCAAAAAAAAAAAAAAAGAGAGGTATCAGAATTAAAGTACATTGCTTTAAAGTCTCAAATTAGAAAAACCTCTCTACTAATTAAAAGTGTTTTCTGGTCACCAGAGACCTGACAGTGCCCTGGAAAACTGTTCCTCTTTATTAAGAATGTATATCTAGCTGCATGCCTAATTCCTAATTCCTTCCTGCTTAGTTTAGCTAAGACTTACTGGGACAGAAACAGTCATGGAGAACATCATTTTACACCTGTCACAAAACTGCCTGGTACCATCCAACGTCTCTATGTTAATCCATTCTTAGAGGAAAAAACGTGCCTCTCATTCTACTTCACTTTCTTCGTCCCCACAACAAAAGCTGCATCGCACCGTGGCATAGCCAGAAACCGCGACTGCTGCAACGGCCTAGGGTTGGTAAAAACTACCAAACTACCAATCGACATCCTGACTCGTTTTCCTGCAGCAAAACACATGACTTGTGGCAAGTCCCATCCAACACTGAGTTGGCCATCTCTGGGAAAAGAGGAAACAATTTCGCTAAGTTCAAGAATGATGTCACAAGATATACATGTGCAAAGGTCAATAAAATAAAAATACATGGCGCCAACACTGGTAAGCCGATGGAGAGAAACCGGCACGTGTGAGTGGGGCAGAGCTGAAAATCCTGAGACCTGCTTTTCCGCCCCACGCTGGATTCTGAGTTGAAGTCTTAAAAACAGTTTCTGTTTGGAATGATGGTTTGACCATTACTTTTATTCTATATTCACAGTGAATGACCGGTATAAAATAAGCGCCTGGTTTCTTACAAAATGTTTGGGGGTTAAAATTGCTTATTTGAATTCAGAGGAGACCCAGCTGATGGACACTACATTTGAAGTAGAATATCATGTCAGCAAAAAATAAGGTAAGGCCATTTCCTCTGGCAAACTTCTTTAATAAGTATTGTCAACACTCTGCTGGTTACGACTTCATTTCTTAAAACCAAATTTGATGGCTGGAGTGGACCTTAGAAACATCTAAACCAACTCCTCAATTTACAGATGAGAAACCTAAAACTAGAAGTTGAAATCAGGCAAAAACCTGTTTTTGTTTGGATTAAGTAGAGTTAGTAGGAAAAAAATAACACAACCAAAGCAGGAAATGACTAGCCTCAGTACCTAAAGCACAGCCATGCTTTTAATAGAAATTTGACCAGGAAGCTTTTAAATAGCATTTCCTTTTTTGGTAGGGTTGAATGTTTTGTGGCAACCCCTTTTTTTCCCCCCTCTGATAAAAGTCTATGTTTACTGCAGAAGATGTAAAACATATGAAGAAAGCACAAAGAAACAAGTGAGTCTTCAAAAATAGTTCAGTATATTTCCTTCAGGCTTTTTCTGTGTAACGAAAGTAAGTACCATTTACTTCTTAAATGGAACTCAACAGTTATTCACTGAAGAAGTCACAAGGGCAGCAGTGTGGGGTTTCGAACCTGGACGGTGGTGCTGCAGCGTTACTCGGGAGCTAGACTGAAGGCACAGCGGCCGAGGGACACAGACTGCCGGGAAGCAAACTGGGACCCGGGGATGAGCAGGGGGTATGGTTGGTAACTCTGGGGAACAGGATCCCTGCATGAGCTTTGTTCTTACTCTAGAACATAAACCCATCAGAGCAGGAGCCTAAGTGGGGGGAGGAGGGACAGAAACACAGGGAAAGGGAAAGGTCACGATGACACTTGCTGGGTCAGCCTGGAACCAAAACTATTGTGCGCCACAGACGAGGTCTCTTGGCTTTCTCTTGAAATTAAGGCTGATCTTGAACGCTCTCATTTGGCCCCTCTAAAGACACAGTGCAATCATCGCTCATGACCAGACAGCACTAAACAATCTTGTGTAAACAGCAGAGTGTGTGGGTCCTCTCAGATTCTTCTAAGAGCCTATACTAGCTGTGGGACTCCCTGAGAACAAGATTTCACCCTAATATTTAACATCTACAGGCCTTAATAAACAGATGGCCTAGAAACCATCTCCCTATTAGGAACATTTACTTAGCCATTTCGACACATTCCCTGACCCTCCTCAGGGAAGTACTGTCGGACTACAGAACCTACTCACGCTCCATCCTGATGGAACCAGTAGGATCTCCCACCCTGGCGTGATGACCTCTCAGGTGTCTCCGAGGATCTCCCAGGTATTAAGAAATTCTGCTTTTAGGAAATCCGTTTTGTTCCATTTAACTCCAAGAGGGTGTTCAAAAGAGCTGAAAATTTCTGGCTCAGATTGCTTCTGTCACCACCAGGACAGAAATGTTTTAATGTTTATTTTTGAGAGAGAGAGAGAGAGAGATTGAGAGAGAAAGAAGGAGTGGGGGAGGGGCAGAGATGGGAGAGACAGCATCCCAAGCAGGCTCCAGACTCTGAGCTGTCAGCACAGAGCCCAGCGCAGGGCTTGAACTTGGGAATGGTGAGATCATGACCTAGCCGAAGTCAGACGCTTAACTGACTGAGCCACCCAGGTACCCCAAGACCTACTTCATATGTTGGTGATTATATGTGTGTATCTCCTTATCGTACAAGCATTAAGAAGCAGAGACCATACGTAAGTAAGGCTGTGGCATTCAATCTGCACTGAACAGGCAGAAAGGGAGCTATGGCAGAACACTGGCTGTTAGTATCGACATGGTCCTCAGCATTCTTAACTCGGGAGAAGATGCCACATGTAACCTCAAGGAAATATGTAAGCCAGGTCAAATGAAACACTTAAACAAGAATTATTCGACAGAGACGTTTACACTAAATAAGTGAGGTTATATGTGGGGTTTAAACTAGTTTCTGAATATCCTCAGTCACACTCGGGTGTAGGGGGGAAATGGAGTAAATGAGAACTTAAGCTTTCCAAGGATTAAGGTTCAAATCCTCTGAAATGTATACAAGGTCAAGTAAATGAGAACTCAGCTCCAGAGTAATAATTCTTGCTGGCACCAGCACGAGGCAGTAGTGATTCTCAGATTTAATATATTACATATAATATAAAAATAAGCTAAAGTTTTAAGAAACATCATTATTATTAAAAGGTTTGAGCTTTACTACTCCAACCCTGGGCTTTTTGACAATAAAACACACTGGAGCAAAAGCCCATGAAGTGCAACAAAGAGGTATACTGACTGACGGACAGACAGCTGCTGCAACAAGCCACGGGTGCTCCAGTCTTTGTGAAAGTGTGGAACGTTCCAAGGGAGGAACGGCTTCCGAGAGCTGTAACAGGAAGAAGCGGTGAGTGACCTCAGTTAACAGCACTCCCTACTGGGTACTATGTCTTCCCGCTTCTTTTTCTGTTTGCGTGTTATTGAGAACAAGGCAAGGGAAGACACAGCTTTCTCCAGATGGCTTTTTTTTTTTAAACGTACGCAGGGATGCTATATCCCTGAATCAGTACTTCGTGGCTGGAAACCCTCCCTCCGGAGACTGCCCATGTCGAAGCGGGTGGAGACCTCACAGCGCACTAATAAAGTATCATCCTTAATGAAGGTTCTCTGTCTCAGGGCTTCCAGATGCATGAAAGTCACATAGCCAAAACCTTTTGGGTTCCGTGGGATTGTGGGTCTCTGGAAGGCAAGCAGCTCTGGTTTGGCATCCATGATCTCTTCGTGGTTTTGCCTTATAGGCGCTTCAGACTGATCAAGAATTGTAAGGCGGATTGTACCCTGGAAGGGCCAAGGGAGGTGACTGTCATACTCTCCTTGCATCGTGTGCACGAAGAGGGAGATGTAATTAGCACAGCGCTGAGCAGTTGGCAGCTGAAGGTGCAGGCGCATGCACAGTTTGTAGCCGGGTTTGCCTGTGTAGAATCCGGGGCTATGAATGACAACAGGTTTCTCCTCTTCCTGAGATTTCAAATGCATCCCAAAGTTGCCGATCTTCCAGATGTAAATCCCATTGCACTGCTGTGCTTCTATTTCAACAATTTTGTCCTCAAGGGTTCGAATCGTTTGTTTGAGCTCGCTTACGTACATGCTCTGAGTTTCCATTTTAGCAATCAGCTCTCGGATTTGATGGTCTTGTCTTACCAGGCGACCCTCTAACTGCTGAATGGTTTCTTGGAAGTTCTGGACCTCTGGGTGACACACAGTGGAAACCCGGGACACAGAGGAAGAATCGTAGGGAGGCATATCACACTGAGGCCCGGGCGCTAACGCGAGGCTCACACTCTGAACAGCCTGGGCCAACATCCTCATGTGCGACTGGGTATTCTCTTGCAGGTGGCGCGCCAAGTGATTCCTCTGCATCTAAAAGCCAAGCACAAGCCTTAGGTTGGGACTAGGCACTGTGAGGACCAGGAAGGGACCTGGCCAAGCCAAAGGAAAGGTTCTTAAGTAACGCCATCACTTCTCTCAGTCCCCCACAACTTTCTTCATCTTCATCAAATTCTTGATCTAGTGAGATGACCTTGTCTCTCGATTCACTGAGAAAGTGAGGCTGTGTGCTGAAAGTCTCACCTTTCCCTCAGATAAATCTCCCTCCCACCTGCAGAAGCATCAGGATGTATAGCCATTCATCTGACTCAGAGAGCACCCTCTCCTTGTCCAACATGAAGACTTCACCTGGGCTCTCACTGGCACCGACATTTTCAACACCTCAGAGGTTTTGCTGAGTTATCCCCCTTTTCCTTTATCTTCATTCTCTTCCCCGACCCTTCCCTCTGATTGGTGTTTCCTGTTGACAAAAAGGCGCACCTCTGCATCGATCTCATGTCTCTCTTTAGCTAATACCATTTTCTCCCTCTCTTTTATGACCAAGAGCAACCCATCTGTACTGTCCCTAGTTCATTTATTTTATAAATCTATTGCAAAGTATAATCTTTCTTGTCTCCATACTCTTAGGTCATCAAGAACATCCTGTTACATGAAAAAATACTATGATAACTTTTATCATAAAAGTAATTCATGTATATTACAGAAAAACAGAATGTAGATGAAAAAGAAAGTTCCCTATTATTTTACCCAACTACCATTAACATTTTGATACATTTCCTTCAAGTCTTTTTCTCTATGCACACATACAGAATCCTCCCACAAAATGTAATCGTAGTATATACTTTTTCTTTCTTTCAGTTTATTTATTTTGAGAGAGACAGACAAGTGCGAGTAGGGAGAGGCGGGGAGAGAGGAGAGAGAGAATCCCAAGCAGGCACCACACTGCCAGCACAGAGCCTGATGCAGAGCCTGAATTCACAAAACCACGAAATCATGACCTGAGCTGAAACCAAGAGTCGGACGCCTAACTGACTGAGCCACCCAGGCACCCCTCTGCTTTTTAACTTAAAATTACTAAATGCATGCTTATTGTGAAAAAGTCAGGCAAAAAAAGCGTAATGGAAAAGCAAAAATATACTTGTACTCTCCAGAATGACTTACAATAATCATTGATCTCAAACATCTGACACAACTGATCACTAGTCTTGAAACTAGTTTTGGAGAACTTAACAGTACCACCTCCTCCAGTTTCTAATTCGGCTCACCAATTCCTGGTACACTTTGTTCATGACTCCTGTGACAGCCTGCTTCTCCCTCCTGTACACACTCACTCTGTATGATCTCAACCGCACCTTCCATTATCATCATGTGCCCCATCAATATTCTGAGCCCCAATTTCTGTTTGGAGCTCCAAACTCGTACAACAGTGAATGTCAGCCATCTCCCTGTCCACCGGTATTCTCAAATCCACCAGGTGACAGATTTTTCTTCATCAATATTCAATAATTAAAAAAAGAAAAAACAAACTTTACCTTTACATGGCAACCAAAAGTACTGAATGTGCACGGAATTGGGGCTGTAGGACAGTCTAGATCGTAATGATTAGGCATCTGAAAATCAAAACAAAGGTTAGAAAATGGTTTTCCTTGCATGTTATGTTCTAGTTTGATAAGATCACATTTGAAATAAAGATTACATTTCATCTACACAAAATCACGTGTTGTCTATGGATGCTTTTGCATAATACAGAGTGGTAGCAACAGCAAGAGTGTAACCCACAAAAATTAAAAAAATATGTACTTCCAAAGTCACAGAGAAAGGAGATAGCAACATCTCATACCATCCCCCCAAACCGCTCAAAATTCCAGAAAATGAGTTTGTTTCTGTTGCTGGGAACTAACACCCTCTAGTGACACTTCAGAGAAAAAGCATCTTCTGACTTCAACTACAACTGCAAACTCAAGGACTCTGGCTATGGCCCAGGCCATTTAATAGGGACCAGTTAACTGCATACACTGAAACCACTGGCTACACCCATTTCTTCCCTCAAGACCGTCTCGTACATCTTCTAACTTTCTTTTAACCAGGGCATGTTTTGGTTACCATGGGGAAATGTAGATGTTAGCCGGTATTTTAAAGCACACTAATAAAAGTTCTAAACAAAGTCACAGTCTTTGATTTGGGGAATCTAAAACACATTCTTTAAAATGAGATCCGTTATGCAAAATCATGTTCTTTGAAAGTGGTACCAAATTCCCTTTAGAAATTGAGTTTGGCTATCCTCAAAGATACTTCAATCAGAAACGACCTTAGAGACCACTTACTTCCATCCTTCATGTTGCATGGTCTAGGACAGCAGTCTACAACATGTTTTGTAATGAGACAGATAATAAATATTTTCAGCTTTGTGGGCCTTAGGGTTTCTGTCCCAAGTACTCAACTCTTATCACTGTGGTACACTAGCCATATACAACATACAGACACACGGGCACGGCTGTGTTCCAGTACAAGGTATTCACAAAAACAAGCAGTAGACCAGATTGGCTGGTGTGTTGGTTTGCTGATTTCTGATCTAGAACGTCAACTTTCTTGTAAGAGATCAGTGGGGAGGTTAGTGCCACAGCCACAATCAAAACGTAGGTTTTCTCTCTTAACCTAGAGTTTTTTCCTACATTATTTTATTTTTACTGGGTTTAATATGTGATACATATTAAATATTAAAACAGAGCAAAAAAGAAAACTAAGGAGGTGAGACTTCATAAGCAGAAAGAAGTTTAACACCTTCAAATTAAAGCTTTGTTGGGAAAGAAACTAAAGTGTCTGTTAAAAGACCAATGGAAAAGTTTAGTCAAGTGACTAAACTTAGTTTTGCTTGCTGCTACTTAGTAAGGTAATCAATTATGATCTCTGGGTTTGCAGATTTCATGGGTGTGTAAATATTTAGTGACTAATATTCATATTTTGTGGGTAAACTCCCCAAATGTCAAAAGATAGTAATCAGATGGAATTTTCCTTTCTCTATTAATACAAATGTGCAGTGTTCTATTATAACTACTACTTCTGATAATGCCCATTAGTGGCCTTATAGCACAAATGACAAAGGCGCTACCAACCTTGGAAATCTCAAAATGTCCCCACATGTTTCAGGGGCTACAACTCAAAATAGTGCTCTGCTACTGGCCAGGTCTGCTTTCTTCTATCTCCTCGTTCTCTCATTCTTTCAGCTGGCCTCTGTAGACCTAAGATCCTTATTTCACAGTGTGCAATATGTATTTCTCAAAGAGTATTCTTTCTTCAAATGGAGAATTTTTTATTTTTGCCTTACAAGTACCTGGGTTTGGTGGGAATTTTTAAGAATACACATAAACATGGGGATTATGTTACCCACAGGAGTTTTAAATACTTAGAGCTGAATATTTTGTTCTTTCTGAAAGTACTATATTAATTTACAAGAAAATGTCTTCAGTTTTAATACTTCTTCAACCTGTATTCACTTTGCTTTATTGATTTAAATTTTCAATTGAAAACCTAACTTGTTTCTTTCTTTCATCTATTGATGAAAATACTAACTTAGGAAAGGGAATCATCATACCTGTTCTCTGATGAGCATGGTACTGCAGTATTCACAGATGACATTCGCCAAAGGACAGTTCTGGTCGTGGATCTAAATTATATGAAAAAAATATTTAAAAAGTATGAAAAAATCTGAAAAAGTACAATCTATTTTTATAAAAGGTAATCCTTTCACTATGAACAAATTAAGGACCTTTATTTGTGCAAAACAGAAGAATAATATACAAAGGTTATTTTCTGTCCCTCTGCCAGTAGAGGAATGAGAGATCCATCTTGCCTTCCAGATCTTTAAAAGAATATAAGTACCCACAAGAGAATCTTTTAAATGACCTTTGATCTGAGGCAGAGCATCTGCTACTAGTTTGGACAAAATTTACCGATACTAAAAGTCTCCAAAGGCCCCCTTCCAAAAATTTCAAATAGTTACAACTCCTCAAGAAAGGTAAAAGAAGACAAGTATCATTAGGGCAAGAGGCTTTGGTGCCCAGGATGGGTGTGCCCCAGATGGGTGAGCTGTGTGTTCCGGAATACAGTGGGTTTCGTTCAGTTGATACGCTGAGAAATAATTAAGCTTCCAGCTTAAGTCCGTTTAATGTAGTGAAGTTTAGAGACACATCAATTTGCTCTAATTATGCCTCAGACTTTTCTACATTTTTAGAAAGTTAGCAGACTTTTTTTTTTTTTAGCATTTCATCAACCTAATGAATATAATATGCTTGATCTTCTAAGAAGGTAGGAAAAATTACCAAGATGAATTCATAAGAAATTAAGTTTAAAGAAGTATCTTATTAGTTATATATATAAAAAAAAAAAGACATAAATTATAGGTACGTTGTTTTAGTAAAAGCAAAGGACAGGGATACAGGACTAGGATCTCAGTGCCAGCTTTGCCACTGACCATATTAACATAAAATTACTTCGGCTCTCCACATCTCCATTTCTGAATGGAAAACTGTTCTATCATTATGATGTGGTCAAGCATCATGAAGTTCCTCTTTAAAGATGAACATTTTAACTGAAGTGTAACATGTACAAAAAAGTGAATTCATTACATGTGTACAGCTCCATGTACACTTTGTGGGATTTAATTTATTCTCCTTAAAGGTTTGAACCACCCATTCTTTTCAAAGAGAAAAGTAAAAGTCTGATAAAGGAATCATTCTACTTGTTTGTATCTAATCCAAGATTGGTCATTAAAATATCACATAGGAAAGTAGATCAGCAAGTCTTTCCTAGATGCTTGTGTTGCTTACTGATCTACTATACTGATTAAGTAGTATAAGTAATGTTTTCTAAGAAAGATACACAAGTATAAACTCTACACTTACTTAACTGGTTTATTGAACCTTCTTTCTTAAAAATCAATCTCCCCACAAATGATCATCTGGACTCGGACTTGGAGTAATATCTTCATCTCTTACCCTCAAACGTATATTAAAAAATTTTTTTAAGAAGTAGTGAAATTAACAAACCCAAGTTGGTACATGCCTCTTTATCTTCAAATGCCATCAATGCAGCACAGTTTACACAAGAAACCTGTCTCCTTGGACACTCCTTGAGAATGTGAATGTTAAGTTGGCATTTTTGGAAGGCACGCTGGCACTGCGGACAATTCATAAGAGCAAATTCACAATGTGCTTGGTGATCCTATAATAAAAAAGAAATAATTAATATTTGCCAATCTTTATGAAGTTTCCTAAAATAATCTCTTCCAAAAATGTACTGTTCTTTTATAGAAATGGCTACTGAGCCTGCTTTGTGTAACACACACCATACAAAGGCCTTAAGGAATTTAAAATAATGGTTGTGAATTTCTTTATACAAAGAATGTGAATTCTCAAGTTCACAATTGAACTTGAATAAAAAGTATCCAATTAGGCAACTTGAACTTGAATAAAAGTATCCAACTAGGAAAAGAAGCCAGATTTTCTGATTACCAATTGAATACTGTGTAAAAAGGACCAGTCCTTCAAATGGAGCTGAGTACGGGGTTCCGGGGGCAAGTTACAAATATGTTTTAAACACTTAATTTCAAATAGAACATAAACAATATTTAATTTCTTGTAAAATAACTAAGCTAAGAATTGATTTACTTAATTTGTAAGCAAATGCTTTTGGGTCACCTGGGTAGCTCAGTGGGTTAAGTGTCCGTCTCTGGATTTTGGCTCAGGTTATGATCTCACGGTTTCCTGAGTTCAAGCACTGTATTGGGTTTTGTGCACTGCTTGTGCAGAGCCTGCTGGACATTCTCTCTCTCTGCCCCCACCACACCCCTGCTCAAGCTCAGTCTCAAAATAAATGAAAAAACTTAAAAAAAAAAAAAAAAGCAAATGCTTTCATCTGATTGCTTCAGCTAATCTCAAACTATAGGAGATCTCCATTTAGCTCATAATAAAATGCTTAATTAAAAAAAAACAGAGGAAGAAAGTATAGTTAGGGTACTAAAATGACACATGACTACATGGGGCTAGTTGTTTATTTCAAGATGAGAGAAACAAAATTATGAGATTAACATGTATTACATTATAACCTGTATTAATATGTTAATTTATATTTGAAATGCTCCCCAGTTTGACTGCAGATAATGTTCATCTAAAAAACCTGTAGTAAAATACTGATTTTTCTTTTTTTTTTTAAATAAGATTATCCTGGGTTTTTTTTTTAAGTTTATTCATTTATTTTGAGAGAGACAGAGACAGTTAAAGTGGAGGAGGGACAGAGGGAGAGAGAGAATCCCAAACATGGGGCTCAAACCCATGAAGCTGCAAGATCATGACATGAACCAAAACCAAGAACTGGATGCTTAACCAACTGAGTCACCCAGGTGCCCCAGACTTTCTTTATTATTATCTATCACTGGGGCAAAGCCACAGGAAATGGAATATGAAATTTATGGCTTCGGGGTGCCTACGTGGCTCAGTGAGTTGTGCATCTGACTCTCGATTGTGGCTCAGGTCACGCTCTCATGGTTTCCAGACCAAGCCCTGCGTAGGGCTCTGTGCTAACAGCGCAAAGCCTGCTTGGCATTCTCTCTCTCCCTCTCTTTCTGACCCTCCCCTGCTCATGCATTCATGCTCTCTCTCTGCCTCAAAATATACATTTTTAAAATAAGACTGTTTCAAAAAAAGAAATTTGTGGTTTCTACTTATATTTATATCCAATTATGAAAGAATCCGTATAATTCAGCAATCACTGCATGCTAGCTGCAAGGGAACACAGCGAAGTGCCTATTCTTTAGGAACTGCCCTGCATATATGCAACCCCTAGAAAATCATTTTAATACCTCAAGATGCCTCAGTTCCATCTTGTGCAAACAACCGTCATTTGGACATTTCACCATCAGAGAAAGAATCTCTCGTTTTGCAAAATTGTCAGGAAATAACTGATTTTCCAGCAGTATTTCATTGTCAACTGGACATTTGTGACCTGCATCCCTAAAAGAACAAGATACATACATTTAGTAGATTTAAACAAATGTTAACATTAGAAAACACAAACCTTATGTTAATGAACTTGAATTTAAATAAATGAAAAAACTAAAACAAACGCCACAAACTTTAAGCCACATATAAATTCTCCGTTTATTATTTCCTATGGAAAATAATTTAACTCCTTATATCGCGTATCACCAAAATGAACGTTTTGTGGACAGTTTAACAATCGCTGTTTACTGAAAGAATACAACTAGCACCATTTTGATTACCTATCTAAAACTATGGGATTTTAGATATGGGGACAGATTTTAAGAAAAAAATGAGAAAAAAATGTTTGAATAAAATCTTATTTTGATTGGCCCGAGTGGAAAGGAGAGTCAAAGGTGGGGATTCTGGCAGTGTGGCAGGTTTCTGCTCTGTCAGCAGCTGTAAGGGTACAGGTGAGACAGAACGAGGTGTGCTGCTCATGAGCTAACATGTCTATGGTGCATTGCTCAGCTACAAGTAAAACACCAGAGAGCAGGACCACTACAAGGCCGCATTTTTAGATTTTCTCTGAACAATCATTATTCTACTCTGGCTAACAGGCGACAGAAGGTTTCCTTTATGTTCAAGGTACAATGTAGTAGGGAATTAGGGGACCTCTATGTCCTGATACCCAATGGTTTATTCCATCTTATGATGGAAAAACAATCCCCACGAAGTGTGGGTATCTGTCACTCCCTTTTAACTTCTGGGATGTCTCAATCTTCACTGATAAAATGTGGCAGGCCAGGTAGGCCTCACAGTCACTCAAGTTTTTGTTGAGCATCTCCTATGTATAAATTGACAGTACTAATTGCTTTGGTAGGTAAAAAACTGCCAAAAACGGGGGTCTGTTAAATGTCAAAACTGGGGTTACGGTGAAAAGCATGGCCTCCAGGGGGCCTCTGTCAGAATGCATAACGTTACTACTACAGTGTCAAATACTCTCTGAAAAGCATAGAAATAGATGCCCAGGGGCGCCTGGGTGGTTCAGTTGGTTGAGAGTCTGTCTGACTTTGGCTCAGGTCATGATCTCATGGTTTGTGAGTTTGAGCCCCACGCTGGGCTCTCGGCTGTCAGCACAGAGCTCGCTTTGGATCCTCTGTCCCCTTCTCTCTCCGCCCTTCCCCTGCTCCTGCACACACGTTCTCTCTCAAAATTAAATATAAACATTAAAAAAAAAAAAAAAAAAAAAAAAAAAAAAAGAAAAGAAATAGGTGCCCAAAACCTGAGTGATGGATGACTAAAAGACAAGAACAGTCTTACAGAGTAAACTGGAAACCACCGTCCATAGCATTAGCAGTCACTCCAAAAGAAAATGGAATTGAATTGAGATGTATTTTGATTCCTTGAATGACCATAACAGGTGAAAAATTTCAGAGCTGTTTCTTTAAGAATGTTAGCGTTAAAGCTAAGTGGTCATTTCTAACTTAGAGGGAGATAGAAAAAAAAAAAGGCTCAGACTTCCTTTTGTGGGTTTTACTTCCTTTTCAGACCTCTGTCCCCCTACTTGCATGAATATTTTGCTATTAAAAAACTGCTTAAGATTAGTTACCTACCCAGGATGTCTGACACTTGATAAAATACTATACATTTCTCCCTACCAGAAAATCAACAATCCATTTTTGTTACCTACATACGATAAAAATAAAAATCACTATAAACAACAACAAAAAATGGAGGCTTTAACATCGCTCTCATGTATATTCTAAACCAGCGGTCTCAACCAGGGCAATTCTGGCCCCTACGGGACATCTGACAATGTCTGGAGACACTCTGGGCCTCAGAGTGAGGGACAGGGAACTACCACAGCATCTATGAGCAGAGGCTGGCGATGCTGCTAAATCATCCTACGTTAGTTTCCCATGACAGAAAGTTATCTTGCCCAGAAAGCAAAGTGAGGAGGATAAGAAAACCTACCCTGAATAGATCGTAGCAATTCAACAATGGGTAACACTTTTTCAAAAAGTGACACAAGTCACATGTTCCCTTGTAACTTAAATTAAGCCAAGTCCCAAATATGGATGTAGTTATCCCAAATGCAAGTTTTGTAGAAAAGTTAATTTAAAAGTTGACAGAGAAAAACTTGTAAGACGAGTGAATAGCCAGCTTAAGAATAATTTTACCAATATAACTAGATATTTACTTGAGAACATAAAATCCCCCCCACTTCTTCCAATTATTTTTGCTCTGTATAGAACTCTTTAGTCACCTAGAAATATTCCCATCCACTTCTGAATTATAGTAAAATGTTTCTATTTCTCAGGAGATGAATTTGAGTCACCTGTGGAAATCCCATACACCTTCATTCGTTGCTTCATTAAAGCAACCATGATTTACTCATGCTTTACTGAGTACCTACTGTGTGTCAGCCATTGTTCTTGGCACTCAGGAAGTATCAAGAAATAAAACAGATCTCAACCTCTGCTCTTAAGGAGTTTTCTTCCAATTAAATAAGCAGACAGTAAACAAATTGCCTGCTATTTCAGAGGATGAAAACTGCTAAGGAAAAAAGAAAAGTAGGTAAGGGACAGTGGGAATGAGGAGAGAAGTAGGCATGCTGTGGTATTAATAGGGGAGCCAGGGTACCTATGAGAAGGTGAGAGGTGAGCCACACTAGAGGAAGGAAAGTGTTAGCTAATAGTTGAAGTAAGAGGGCTCCAAGCAGAGAGAACAGTTAAAGCCAACTCTCTAAAGCAAGAGCACACTTGACATGCCCAAGAAATAGCAGAATGAACTGGTGGAAGGAAGGGGAGTGTAGCAGAGAGGCACTCAGAAAATGGACTATGAGCCTATCATCCCAGATGACCTGCTGCAATGTTCTTAGCAGAGATGACATCATCTTATTCTACCAGGTTGTCCTGAGAACAGTCTGGAAGAAGGCAAGGGCAGAAGCAGGAGGCCTGTGACAGCTGATGGCGATTCAGCTGGCAACAGCAGTGGAGGCAGTGAGAAGGAATTCGATTTTGGATGTATTATGAAGGTAGAACCATCAACTAATACTTCCTTAAAAGTAGTGGTCGCCTTAAGGGTGCCTGAATGGCTAGTCCGTTAAGCGTCTGACTCTGGATTTTGGCTCAGGTCATGATCTCACTTGAGATTTGTGAGGTCGAGCCCCACATGTGGCTCTGCACTGCCAGTGCAGAGCCTGCTTGGGATTCTCTCTTTCTCTTTCTCTCTCTCTCTCTCTCCCTCACTCCCCCTCCCCTGCTCAGGCTTGCTCTCTCGCTTTCAAAATAAATAAATAGAAACTTAAAAAAAATAATAATGGTTATTTTACAGTTATCCTTAGACACTAAGTAACACAATTTAACGTGGCTAAGAATAACTGATCACTTAAGAGTAGCATTTCTTATATGGCTGAGACTGTCAGATTACAGTAGCATCATCATTTAAAGCACATTTATTTTTTTTATAAGCTTTTATTTTTAAGTAATGTCTACAACCAATGTGGGGCTCAAACCCACAACCCCAAGATTGAGAGCTGCACATTCCAACTGAGCCAGCCAGGTACCACTAAGGTACATTTAGTTTATATTATTTTCTTAGAGCATAGAGACTTGCCTCCAAGTCTGCACCAGAAGTGCTGTAAGGAGAAGTAACTAATTAACCTATTTACTTATCTGAGGGTCAGGAGGGAATGAGGTGGCAGTTGCCTTTCCCTAAGTAACCTGTGATGTGTTGAGACTGCCCCCGGAAGGCCCTGTGTCAGGACACGTCTCTCTGGCTCACGCACCTTATGGACTTGATGATGCAAGCTCTGCAGAAGCGGTGGCCGCACGGCGTCTGCACGGCCTCCCGGAGCGCCATCAGGCAGATGGGGCACTCGTATTTGCTCTCCAGGGGAGGGTCAAACTCCACGTCATAGCCCTGGGTCTCCTCCATGAAAGAGCTGGAGAGGGTCCCCGTGCTGGCCGTTCCGCTCACACTGTCATCTTTTGCTGCTGCGCTACAGGAGCTGGCCATGGCGGCACAGCAGTCGCTCTCAGACTGGCTGGATCCACAGCTGTTTTCGCAGTTTAGCAGACTCATAGTAACGTGACTATCAACCGCTCTGTAGGAAAGTGAGAAGAGAATGGCTTAACGTACACACACAGACACACACGTGGGCCACAACTTATCTGTACAAGTCACCGCTCGGTTGGTACACGTTAGCTATGTTAATGTTATTTACAGAAGACTTTCAAAGTTCTTTTGAGTTTTGCTTCATGACTCTGATTTTAATTTAAAATTTTTTTTAATGTTTACTTATTTTTGAGAAAGAGAGACAGAGAGCGAGCAGGGGAGGGGCACAGAGAGTGGGAGATACAGAATCCGAAGCAGGCTCCAGGCTCCAAGCTGTCAGCACAGAGCCTGACGCGGGGCTCGAACTCACAAACTGTGCAATCATGACCTGAGCCAAAGTTGGACACTTAACTGACTGAGCCACCCAGGCGCCCCGTGACTACGATTTTATAATGAGTTAAGGAGTTCATGATCTCAGAGAAAGAGAGAGTACAAGGTTAACAGAAGAAAAGCACCTCAACTGTAACACTTAGTTCTATCATAATTACCTGCTTTTATGTCTGTTTCCTGTCACTGAAGTCAAGAATTTCCATATCCTCAGTACTTGGCCCAAGATCTTTCACGTAATAGGTGTTCATTAAGCATCTACTAAGAACTGAATTATGCTACTGACATTCCTTCCAGCGTCCTAAGCTGAAAAGCATAGCATGACTGCAAGCACTACAAGGAAGAGCACTAAACAAAGAATCAAGTGACGACCTGCACTACTAGATGTGTGATTTGGGGCAACCTAACAATCTGGATCTTGGCTTCTTCTTCTAGATTTAAAATTCTCCAAGTACTTCTAAATATTCAGTGTGGGGATTTCTATTATGTAGAAAGAATGGAATTTAAAAAATATAGGTATATGTCCTTCTGCCTTCAGTCAGATCAAGTGACTGTGTCTCATTATCAATGACTGGAAAAACACATGAGGTTTCATTTGCCTAAGGAAAACTACCGCTTTCATGGGTAAGTGGGAAGCCTTTAAATTCTAAGCCATTATAGTATTTACGAATTATAAGCTAATGTCTAAAAGCAATTCACAGCCTATGTAACCAAGTCTCTGCTGTAGATAATTACACCTGAGGAAAAGTGCTAATATGTGTTAGATACAGTCCTAGAAACAGAATGTAAGCCTCTAGTCAATATGGTAGACAATTATCCCCCTGTCTGCCTCATCTTCCTATGAAAATCCTGGCTGCCACTATGCCAAACAGTGGGTTAAGACAGTACTCCTGTATCTTTTCACTACGACAGATACCCTTTGTCTTCTTCACGAAGAGATCTACACAGGAGGAGGCACTGTTCTGGCTAGAGAGACAGTGTGTAAAGTGGCGGAGAGCTTAGGTGCTGGAATTTAATGACCTGGGTTTAACTCTTTTCTCCATCATCTGATGTATGACTTGAACAAGTTAGGTCACATTCTATGCTTCCGTTTCCTCATCTATAAATGGGGATAATAACAGAATCCACCTAAGAATTACCGGGGATTAAATGCATTATATGTGCACACTTGAACTGTGCCTGAAAGAATGAGTTATTATTATGGGCAGCTCTAGACGGTAATTTCGTTGTCCCCATTCTATCAAAGTGAAAACTATGGAGCATAAAAGGGTTAAGTAACTTGGTCATCAGTTATAGATGATACTAGAATTGTTTCCCAAGATGGATACAAAGTATCCACTGACCAATGCCCTATCATTAAAAAACATTCTAATATTATAACCGATTACTGTTAGGAATAAACAGTCATGGCCTTCTCCCTAGGTGAGCTGCTTCTATAACAATATCCAGTGCCTCATTCCATGTTTTGGTTTCACTCCTCCTGGTTTGTAAAGAGTTTTTTTGGTGTATACAATAAACTTTTACCAGTCACAACTTCAGTGATTCACTGATTTTTACTTCCATTATTTCTGAACTTTTGACAAAGCACTGCCTTAATTAAATATTGTGTGATGCAACCACTTATTTTGACTGCAAAATGCATAAATGTTGAAACGGCCTTGGCTTACATCTACATACTGGTATCTGGGTATATGTTACAATCCAGAGTACACTGTTAAATACCTTAGGGAAGGGGCAGAGTGTAGTATGGTGATGCACAATAATGTGCTCCTCTAAGATCAACAAGTGCTAAGGAGGAAGGTACTAAGGTAAAGAAATCAACAAGATGCGTCTCGAATCGGTCCATTAAAAATTTTTCTTTAACATTTATTTATTTTCAAAAGACAGACAGAGAAAGAGCAGGGGAAGGACAGAGAGAGAGGGAAACACAGAATCTGAAACAGGCTCCAGGCTCTGAGCTAGCTGTCAGCACAGAGCCCATCACGGGGCTCGAACCCACGAGCCACAAGATCATGACCTGAGCCGAAGTCGACCACTTAACCGACCGAGCCAGCCAGGCACCCCTCGAATGGGTCCATTTTAAGCCAATGGAAAACTCATTCATAACTCCTATGAAGTAAAATGATGTGAAGCAAAATACTGAGAAAGTACCTTTAATCTGCTGCTAGCTTTAGAAACACAACTATTCACCAACTTTTAAAAATCTACTCCTAAAATGCAAGGACTTGTAAAAGTGCTGCGATGGCCAAGACATGCTGCAGAAGAGTCCCTTGTTCTGTCTTAATTTTGGATATAAATTCAAGAGGGATTCCCCTTCCTAGGCACAACTGGTATTCCTCCAGGAGGTAAGGGTTTGAACAACTTTTAAAATCAGAGTAGCCAAAACGGAAAAGACCTCACCCTTACACTTGGGAAACGCTGAAAAGTAAATCATGAACGCAGGTTGACACTCTGCTCATCAAATGCGCCGCTGAGTGCCTGAATGAAGCGCGCGCGCACACACACTCCTTCCCTGAATCACAAAAAGACCACCCCAACCTCAGAGTCAGAAAAACCTCCTCTATGTTCCCCAGGAATCACAGGGAAGCGGGTAACATGGCAGTGGTCAGGTTCACGAGGCCAACACGCAGATTTTCTTCACAAGACTTTCTCGATTCTACGCCCGTACAGCAAGACACTAGTAACCTGCTCTCCGGAGAAACAGAGAGAGAAACACGCCAATGCTATACATTCAAGCGGCTCATACTTTAGGTGCTTTCTGTTCACATTCAAGACGGTCCTAACTCTTCACTGGAGTTCCCCTAAAACCAAATACTAGGAACGGCTTTATCAACCCAGCGTCTGGAACAATCGCTACCACCACCGAATGCAGGGGCGGGGGAGGAAACATTCGTGTCATCTGAACCCTTTTTTTTTTTCTTCCCTTAACTTTCTGCCTGGGATCTCTCTCCAGTTCAACACGGAACCCGAAAACAGCTTTCCCACGACAGTGACAGAAAACGGTGGGAACTTAAAAGGTCCCCCCTCCTCCCTTTTCTTAAGTTGGTAACAACTCCGAGGGACGGGAAAATCCAGGAGGCAATTTCCTTTTCTGGGAAAGGGACTATGGGGGTGCAGGGAGGTAGGGCTAAGGAAGGGGGCGCCGGATTCCCGTCCCGGGATGAATGAGGGGAAAGGAGGAGGCCCCCGCAGGCAGGGGGAGCAGAGGTGAGGGGAGAGGGGGCGGCGTCTCCAGCCTCCGGGAAGCGAGGGGACACAGGGCAGCCTCCCCAACCTCTGGGAAGCGAGGGGACAAAGGGCAGCCTCTCCAATCTCGGGGAAGCAAGAGAACAGGGCGCGGCGACCCCAACCAGTGAGAAACGAGAGAGGGGGCGGCGTCGCCAACCTCTGGGAAGAGAGGCCGCGGCCACTGGGAGGAGACGTCCGAGAAAAGACTCACCGCTCCGGTCCGCTGGGCCGCCGACTCCGCCCGGGCGCACGACTCCGCTCCGACAAGACTCCTCACTCTGAGCTGAGGCGGCCTGGACGCCAATCTCCCCACACGAAAGCCTCTTCGGCCACGACCCCGGGCCGCCCGGAGCCCAAGCCCCAGCCGCGGACGCCCCTACTTCCGCCTTCTCTGCTCGCCCTGGGCAGCGAGGGGCGGGGATCGGGCGGGGCGGGGACAGAGCGGCCGAGCCGGGCCCGGGCTCCCCCTGGCGGCGGTCCTCCACGGACGCGCAGGCGTCGGCGCAGGCGCAAGGCGGGGCCAGCTGTCAATCCTGCGCTCTCAGGCTGGGATTCCTTTGCCGCCCTAATAGGTATCCACCTGGGAATTCCATACACCGCAATCCTGAACTGGTGTGTGTGGTTGTGGTGGTGGTAGGTAGGTCGTGTGTTTTGTTTGTTTGTTTGTTTGTTTGTTTGTTTGTTTGTTTTTTAATTTATTTCTAGGAGAGAGAGAGAGACAGTGTGAGCAGGGGAGGGTCAGAGAGAGAGGGAGTCACAGACTGAAACAGGCTCCAGGCTCTGAGCTGGCAGTCAGCACAGAGCCTAGGTCGTGTGTTTGTATTGCTTCCCCATCTAAACAGGAGAAATCCCCACATCAGCTTAGATCACTTGACCTTCGTGAATTCTTAAATCGCTCCCCAACTCCACCCTCCTTGCCAAGGAAGTTTCCACGGTACTAAGAACCCTCTGTTATCATCTGGTCCTTCTCCCTTAACCAGTCCAAGGGAGTCAAGCCCATATATTAAACATTTCTTTGAAACTCCTGCCAATGACACCATCCTCTTTTCTGTCACTGTCATTAGAAAGCTATTTTGAATTCCCTGTTTAACTGGAAGCAAACGTCAAAGGGACGCAACAGGCACTTTGCCGGAGATACACAAAAGATATTCATCCACCTCTGCAAAGGTGGCTTGTGGTCATCTCTAAGGGGAGGCATTATAGGATAGTGATTGCACTGTTTTAGAATCACTTTTAAAGGACATATGGGGGGGGGGAAGACTACTAAATTAGAGAGTGGTAAAAAGTGAAGACAGAAAGGCAGGGAAGGGCTAGATCAGGCAGAGTCTTGTAATTCATGCAAAGGAGATTTATAAGGAGGGAAGAGGTCTGATGTCACGTATGGGAATCACTCTGGCTGATTTATGAAGAGTAAGGACAAGGATGGAAGCAAGAGGAAAAGGGAAAAGGAGATTCCAGTCATCCAGGAAAGATAGGGACTTGAAATGGTGGGTAGCAGTGGATGTGATTAGAAGTGGGCAGATTCTGGATACATTTTGGAGGGAGACAGCTATGTCATAGAACTTGCTGATTGGGTGTGAGCTGGTGATAACAAGGGACTGTGATATTTTTGATGAGAGACTGACTGGATGGAGAAGAATGAAAGAGAACCAAGTTGAGAGAGGAAAGAGTCAGGAGTTCCATGTTTGACCTGCAGAGGCTTAAATTGCTTGCTAGTATACAATTAGAGACCTTTAGTAGGCTGCAGAAGGAAGGCCTCGGAAGTCTGAAGGCGAGATCAGATCTGGAGTTGTAAAATTTGTAAGCAACTGCCATATAAAGTGTTTCGAATCACCTACATGGTTATCACCTAGGGCGACTGTATTTAGGGAAGAGATGCAGTCCGGTATCTGCAATGTGGATAAAGGCACCTTAGAGTCAGATTCTTTCTCACACAGAAGCAGGAAGAGCAAGAAAGTAGATAGGTTTACCCTTGACAAAATTACAGATCAAGAAAGAGTGAGTCAATCAGAAGAGGAGTTTGATGAGATGGAACCTAGAAAAAGGTCAGAGATCCAGCATAGCATTTCCCATGCACATTCTTTTTGGGGGAGGAGGTACCCTGGGTCAAAACCTCCCCCTCGCTTTCCATTTTCAAAGGCAAGAATTTTGGAAATGGCCCGGTGTCATTAATCTTTGAGTTATAGAAGCAGTTACCTATTGAATGGTTTCATGATTGCCAACAGTGGCTAAATAAAGCCCAGGGGTATATGAAGGAATGTTATCCAACAGAAGATTCTGGCACTGAATATACTTGAGTAGAATAAGCTTGAGGATAACCCCATCATCTCTCCCCTCCTGCTCCGCCCACTCCCATTCCACCAAAATAAGGGAAACTTCTCATAGCAAAGTTGGGAATAAGTAATGAGGAGTCAGGGCAGATCGTGGGGAGCACAGAGGGAAGTGAGTGAGGTGTGTGGACAGGTAGATGCGTACGGGAAGTCTCCTGGAGAAAATTCAGACACTAATAATAGGCTCTGGGGCTGTGCACTTGGCTGAGTCTACTATGCAGGTTGAGAGCAGACTCTGAGTCAGTAGGAGGCAGAAGTTTAATTTTGAGCCTGCCTTGCAATTTATAGACATTCCCAAAATTGTCTATGGCAGGGACACCTGGCTGACTAATTCGCAGGACTATGAAACCCTCGATCCCCGGATTTCCGGTTCAAGCCCCACATTGGGTGTAGAGGTTACTAAGGAAAATAAAATTTAAAAAGTCATCTATGGCAATGAGTTTTCTTTGGTAAAGCCAGTCTGCTAGCAAGGACTAAAAATACTTTCCCTTCTTCTTCGTCATGTTCCCAAATCCCAGTCAAGAACTTAGTCATTTTGTGGATACACTCATTTTTTCTGCTCTTGAAGAAAGGAGGAAATCTTTTTTTTTTTTTTCTTCATTTGGGAGAGCAGGGAATGATGGGTGCATGTCCAACACATTGGGACAAGTTTTTTTCCTTGTTCAAGCAACAATTTCCATTGTTCAAGCAATGTTGAGAAGATAAGTTGACCCAATTTATTGCTTTCCTTGAGGGAAAGAATGTACCAGCCAGAGGAGGTCAGTATCTGATCTATTTGTGAGTTGTATTTTCAATGTAAATGAATTGCTTTTGTCTGATGTGTATATTTGTTTCCCCATGAGCTGAGTTAAAGCACAGGCACTCTGGGTGGAAAAAATCAGTTTGTGAAGTGACAGAGGCAAGAGTCAGGTTAATCCATCAGGGTAAATGATGCCTTATGGCTTCTCTTGGTACATTCTCTCTGGACACATTTTTAAAAATTACTATTAAAAAAAATAATCCAAACTTGGAAATAAAGGAGGGCTACATGTCCTTTCAGTGTCATTTTTAAGCATGTCTGCCTAATAAATCTTTAATTATCTACATCAGAGAATTCGCCTGTGTTTGACTTTGCTGTTTATTATTTGATTACAAACCAGGCAGACACCTGTTTCTGGTTTCTAGAAGCCAGATTTCTGTCTAGTTAAAAAATGTAACCCCAGAGGTTAATGTGCAATAGGATGTTAACCAGTTTTGTATCGAGTAAGCAGGTGAATTCATTTTGGCGTTCCTTTGACCAACTGTATAAAATCTCTGCTTCTCCAAGTCTTCTTTGAACCAGCTTTATTATCTTAATGATTCCCTCATGAATTAATAGTTTAAATAAAATCTTAGACATGGGTTCATTCTGTATTTATATGGTAGTCTTGTGTTTAACTTTCTGAAAAGTAAACTTTAATGTTATAACGTTCCTACTCAACTCTGCTTCTGTCCAGTGTTTACAAATGGAATAAATTGCTCCGATTTTTGCATGTTGGATGGTTAACCTTTTGAATGGGACAATGTTGGATCTCTTAGGACACCAGGATTCTTAAACAACAACAACCGTTAATCATGGCAATGTAACACAAAACCAAAAATGAATATATCCGCTTCTGGCTCATCCATAAATTGGAAAACAAGGAGGCTTCAAGGAGGCTTATCATTTAGGAAGTTTCTGAGTTCAAAAGACTGACTTGTGTATGTTCCCCCTGGGTGCATGGGATGGAGATTCTCACACCAGCACTGGAGAGCAGAGTATCTGAGTCAGGACCATCACAAGTGTCCTGAATTGTGGCCTGATCTTGCTTGGTAGGAAGAAGAGGAAACTATTTCCAGTGTTCCTGATTAGAATTTATAAAATAATTTTCCCAAAAGGCAATTAAATAAGTAATGATTAGTTTCTTTGAATTGCCCACAATGTGGCTAAAATAATGTCTTTTATGCAACAGAATTATTTTCAGTAATTGTATCTTTTCACTGCAAACTATTTCAGATACAATATGAGTCAAATAGTATTTTGTGGGGCAAACTGAGAAACTAGTCCCAATTTATAGCATTGTTTTTAGAGAAAATATGAATTTTGTTCCAAATAACTAAATAAAAATGCTCTGGGAGAGAATATACAGTTCTTTTACAGATTGGGAACTGCATACAATGAAGTTTACTGCAATGATAAAATTAAGCAAATTAAAAGCTGCTTTACTAAAAAAAGGGAATGAAGGGGAAGTGTGTGTGTGTGTGTGTGTGTGTGTGTGTGTGTGTGTGTGTTTGGTTAACGCAATCACACCTTTTAGTTTCTTATCACACAAAGTAGGACATATTCCAGGCTCCTGAGGCTTTTGCTTACCTTTGCCTTTTTCATACAGTGCTGTTGTTAATACCTTGTGATACGTGCAAACAAAATGATTTTCAGTTTCAAATTAAATCTGCACCATTTCACCCACCAAAATATCACACTTTCACCCCAATTTCTGCAAAAACAGAACAGATTCATTCTGGATTTTCTAAGTAGAACATTTCATTAACAAATAATGAGACTGACCACTTCCTTATAACAAAGTCATTTTCATGTTCTGAATGACAGCTCCACCGCTTTTCTGAAGGAGATTCAGGAGGGGGTACAGCATCCTAATAATTATGATGAATTAACAATAATTTTTGAAGATGTGACATAGGCACACTGGAAGATTTCCAAAATCTTTTGAGGGTGGTGGTGATGGTAAATTTTTTGTTTTCTGCATCAGTGAACTAGGAATATGAGCAGTCAATGCCAGAGTTAATGAACAAGAGATAATTTTAGCTATGACCAGAAAGGCATGTTTTCTGATAGGAAATCCCTCAGAACTAAATTGAGAACATGCCAAATACCATATTCCATAGAGGAAATAAAGTGCTAGAAATTGGAGCACAAGTGGAGAGTAGATTGATTCATCAGCTTTTGTTCTGTCCCTCTTAAAATAGTTTATATTTATTTCGCTTCTTATATCAAGAATTTCCTAGGTAATTAAAATGCCTTAAAATGATGTTAAAGAATGCACAGTTTGCCATGTATGGCTATACCTGTGGTAAATTAACTATTCCTTTAAGGCACATTTTACTGTATTTGCTTTTATAATGTGTCAATGAACCTTTGTGCATGAATCTTTGTCCATATTTTAAACAATGACTTGAAGACGGTTTCCTTCAATGGAAACAGGGAGGTCAAAGCCTGTGAATATTTATTACTTCTGTTACAAATGACCTTGAAGAAAGACTGTCAGTTTGTGCCCCATCTGGTTCTTTTTCATTCTCCCTATGATTCTACGATTATTATTTTTAAAAACAAATGACCACCCACCCCCAGGCAAACCTCCCCCCACCTTCCAACACACCCCAGTAACTTAAAAAAAAATTAAAATTCACATACAAGATAACACAGTCACGCTACAGAAGGGTGAAAAATACAAGGCGATTTCCCCCCCTTGTATTTTTGAAACTCATTTCTACTTCCTTCAAGTAACCATTGTGATAAAAAATACAAAATATGACCAACTTAGCATTTGAAACCAAGGCTTTGCTATTTACATAACCTATATTTGGGAAGGAGGGGAGTGCAGAACTGTAAGAGCTTTAGGACCACTATACCATGATCCCTACCTTCATTAAACTCACAAGAACTTTTTTTTTAAGTTTATTTTGAGAGAGAGAGAGAAAGAGAGTGCGAGCATGAGCAGGGTTGGGGCAGAGAGAGAGAGGAGACAGGAGACAGACACTCCCAAGTAGTCTTCGTGCTGTCATTGCAGAGCCCAATGCAGGGCTCCAACCCACAAACTTTGAGATCATGACCTGAGCAGAAATCATGAGTTTGTCACTTAACTGCTTAATCAAATGAGCCACCAAAGGTGCCCAAAGGTCACAGGACTTTTGACATGAGTAAAATCTATAGCCACCTCTAAGGATGGCCTGTGTGTTTGCTGACATTCCAGTGGGGAAGATGAGACCCCCCTCATGTACATGTAGAGGAGACAGGAAGACAGATGTTGGAGCTGTAAATTGGCATACTTGAAAATGGCTATTTAAATGTATTGATAACATGCATTTGGGAAACTTTACAGTTTCTAGTCACTAAGACGTTTAAGGTTTACAAAAATGTTTATGGCATTTATCTAAGAGAGTGGAAGGGAGCTGCTGCTTGTCTAGACAAATAAAACATTAAAGATTCTTAATATGGGACAAAGTTCATAATTACTGATTATTGAGGCTGTTTTCCTTATCACCTCTTTAGTGTCTACCTATTTGCTTGTCTTTCAGAAATGTTCCATGTTGGTGCTTATACTCTTTTTCTTTCCCTCTCCCCACTGTGAATTATTTGAGAGTTTTTAATTTTTTAATTCCTTGAGAGTTAAGTACAGACATTGTTATATGTTGTCCCTAAACACTTAAGTATACTAAGAACAAAGAGGGGCACCTGAGTGGCTCAGTTGGTTGGGCATCTAACTTCGGCTCAGGTCATGATCTCATGATCTCATGATCTCATGATGGTTTGTGGGTTCAAGCCCCGTGTCGGGCTCTGTGCTGACAGCTAGCTCAGAGCCTGGAGCCTGTTTCAGNAACAGAACATTAAAAAAAAAAAAAAGAACAAGGATAGTTATATAGTTTTCTATGTAACTACAATACTATTTCACACTCAAAAATTTACTGCATACAATAAAGATTACCCAACACACCTCCATATTTAAATTTCTGTCAGTTGTACACCAAATAATCTTTTAGAGCTATTTCTTCCATTTAATTTCTCACTAAATCCAATGCAAGTTTGCAAATGCATTTGCTTGTTGTTATATACTCTTTTTTAATTTTAATTTTTATTTATTTACTCATTGGTTTGTTTATTTTTTTTATTTTGAGAAAGATAGAGAGAATGGGCATGAGTTGGAGAGGGTCAGTGAGAGAGGGAGAGAGAGAATTCTGAGCCGTTTCCTTGCTGTCAGGGCAGAGCCCAATGTGGGGCTCAAATCTACCAACTGTGAGGTCACAACTTGAGCTGAAATCAAGAATCTGGTGCTTAACCAACTGAGCCACCCAGGCACCCCTATATAGTCTTTTTAAAAATTCAATGTAAATTTTGAGATAATTGTAGATTCACATGTAATTGTAAGATATAATAGAGAGCAATCCCATTTACACTTTGCCCAGTTTCCCCAAATGATAATGGCTTGCGAAACTATAATATGATATCACAATAGCCTGCCGTGGATTACCTGATACCATCAAATACCAAATATTTCCATCACCACAAGGATCTGTCATCTTGTATAGCCACTCCCCCTTCCCTCCTGCCTCTACCCTCCCTAACCTGGAAACCATTAATCTCTTTTACAGTTCTATAATTTTATCATTTCAAGAATGGTACATGAATGGAATCATATAGCATGGCAACTTTTGGATTGGAATTGGATGTAAAGGCTTCTGTGCAGGTTTTTGTGTGAACACAAATTTTTTTTCTCTGGGTCAGGTATTCAGGAGTATAATCATTAAATCATACAGTATATACATTTTAACTTTTTAAGAAACTGCCAAATGTTCTTCTGGAGTGGCTGTACTATCATATGTTCACACTAATGATGTAGATGTGATTGAGGTTTGGAGGAGTTATACACATCTCTTACTAAAATTAGTTTTAGATATTTCATATTTTCCTTTGTATTTTTTTAAGTGAGCTTTATTTAAATTTTTGTAATGTTTTATTTATTTTTGAGGGAGAGATAGAGACAGTGTGAGCAGGGGAGGACCAGAGAGAGAGGGAGACACAGAATCTGAAGCAGGTTCCAGGCTCCGAGCTGGCAGCACAGAGCCCGACACGGAACTCGAACTCATGAACCGTGAGATCATGACCTGAGCCAAAGTCGGACGCTTAACTGACTGAGCCACCCAAGCACCCCTTTTTTGTATTTTTTTAACGAGATATCCCCCTCAAATATACCTGCTTTGAATTTTCTTTAAATATTGTATTACTTTAAAAAAAGCAGAAATATCAGAGAATGCTAGGAAGTACAAAGAAAACACTAGTAGTTATTTTTAATTCTCTGACCGAGCGATCCTATGTATTAATATTTTTATGTCTATCCTTCTAGTCCGTCTGGGATATTTTCATGTGTTTTGTGAAGAATACTATGTGTGTTAATATTTTTTATGTGTATCCTTTAAAAATACAGGTATTTGTATGTGTATTTTACAAAAATGGGATCATGTTGTTACATAACCTACTCTCTTCACATAACAATAATTCTAAACATTTATCTGCTTCATTCCACAGCATAATTTTAATAGTTTCATCTGAGAAATGTTCCCCAGAAATTTATTTCTGGCATACCTTTTGTTGTGAGTACAGGAAAGCTATCACACTCAGGGATAGTTATTTTGTTTGTAGTCACTTTACTAAACTTTCAATAATTCTTATGCTTTTTCCATTTATTAACTGGATTTTCTAAATAGGCAGCCCTAGTGACGAGAAATAATGGTAATTTTGTCTTTTCAATTTCTCAGTTCCATTTCACATTGAATTATCTTAGTTAAAACCTTCAGGAAACATAAAATAATGGTGAATGTGTTTTGTATTGTGTTGCTCTCTCTCCTCTGGTATTTATGTATACATGTATGTATGTATTTAGAGCAAGGCAAGGGAGGGGTAGAGAGAGAGAACCCCAGGCAGGCTCTGTGCTCTGTGCTTAGCCCAAGGTGGGGCTGGATCTCATGACTGTGAGATGGGGACCTGAGCCAGAAACAAGAGTCAGATGCTTAACTCACTGATCCACCCAGTTGCCCTCCCTCCTCTGGGTTTTAAATGGGGATGTGTCTACTCTTCCATTGTTGAGTAGTATGTTGGCTGGTGGTTTGATTTGGGATAGGAATCTATTATTGATGTTGAGATAAACATTGCTTTTGATTGAGGTGACCACATGTATGACACTAAATATATCTAATCACTAATAGATGTCCTAATATCTAACCATCCACGGAAAAATTCCACTTAAACAGGTGGAAAACTTCTAGTAATGCAGGGCTGAATTTGATTTGCTCCTATTTTATTTATTTGCTCACATTACTTTTTGTCAGGTAATGACAAAAGGCTTATGCCTGATTCACAAGTGTATTTCTAGCTTTTTAAATAACCTGAATCGAATGTCTGTAGCATGATAATTAGCTCTTTGTTAGAATTTTGAAAGAATTCATTTGTTTTTTTTTTATTTTTTTTTTTACAAATAGTTTATTGTCAAATTAGTTTCCACATGACACTCAGTGCTCATCCCCACAAGTGTCCTCCTCCATGCCCATCCCCCCTCCCCCCCACATCCATCAGTCCTCAGTTTTTGTCAGCATTCAAGAGTCTCTCATGGTTTGCCTCTCTCCCTTTCCCCCACCATTTCCACCCTTCTTCTCCCCCTTGTTCCTCCATCAAGTTCCTCCTAATCCTCCTATACGTGCAAACATATGATATTTGTCCTTCTCTGCCTGACTTATTTCGCTCAGCATAACACCCTCAAGGTCTATCCACGTTGCTACACATGGCCAGATTTCATTCTTTCTCATTGCCATGTAGTATTCCATGGTATAGATAAACCACATCTTCTTGATCCATTCATCTGTTGATGGACACTTAGGCTGAAAGAATTCATTTGTTAAAAATCCACTGATTCCTGAAGATTTTTTAGAGATAACTTTTAAATATTTATACTTCCATAATTGCTGTCTTCAGATATTCTACTTCTTAAGCTTAATTTATGGTTCAAATTATATTCTCCAAAAACTTTCCGCATTAGTAAGATTTTCTAATTCATTATCAAATAATTTTATATGATGTGATAATTTATTTTTAAAAACCTCTCTGGAGGCAAGGAACATCCCAAGAGCTAGGGATACAGCAGGAACAAACAAGCGAGAAACTGGCATTCACAGAACTAATGCTGCGGTGGAGGGAGTAAGAAAATATTTAACAAACAAACAAATAAGATGATTTCAGGTCATAGTGAACCTTATGTTTGATTTGCCCACTAAATATTTCTAGTTTTCCTTCTGACCACATGATAGGGCTGTATTGCTCTGTCTCTCGGAGTTAGATATGGCCATGAGATTGCTTTCCCAGGGAAATGCGGACAGAGGTCATGTGTCACTTCAGGGTGCACCATATACCATATCAACTCTTTCCCTCAGCCATGGCAGCCCTTGCTTCTGCTGCAATTTATCAACCACAGGAAAGTCACAAGGCCAAACTGGTATCAGGGTTTGGAGGAATAGACTCTACTTCTTGTTAAGAAGAGTTGCAAAGTCATATTGCAAAAGGTGTAGATTCAGGGAAGGGTGACTAATTGTAACTATTTTGTAATCAATAGCCCACAATTATTTTCTGTTTGGATTTTTTAAAATTTCCGTTTTTAAATCTCTCTTTAGTGCTTTATTTATTTTGAGAGAAAGATGAGCAGGGCAGAGGCAGCGAGAGAGGAAGAGAGAGAATCCCAGGCAGGCTCCATGCTGTCAGCACAGAGCCTGATGCAGGGCTTGATCACATGAACCTTGAGGTCATGACCTGACTGGAAATCAAGAGTCAGACATATAATTGACTGAACCACCCAGGTACCCCTAATTTGTTTGTTTTTAACATTTAAAAATTTTCAATTGAGTAGCTATTTCATGTGTATTTAAAAAAAAAAAAACCTTAAGGACTACTGTTTTGATCTGTTTCAGCCCGCAAACACACCTGACATGAAATGTGTGGAGTTTTTTTTTCTCATACCAACGAATTCTACAGTTTTCTGGGCACCCACTGGGTGTACTACAATTTAATTCAATTCTGACGCTAACTAGAATTAGCACAGACCCCACAATACTACCAGATGGCCTCCACTTCAGATGACAGTCCCAAGTCTGGGCAGCCTATACATCTGACTCACCAACTATGAAGTTGAGGGGGTTCCCGTGACCCCTTCCTCAGGTTTGATAACTTGCTAGAATGGCTCACAGAACTCTGGGAATCACTTTACTTACTGTTACTGATTTATTATAAAGGAGATAACTCAGGAACAGCCAGATGGAAGAGATGCATAAGGCAGGGTATGTGGGAAGGGGCAAAAAACTTCCATGCTTTCTCTAGGCAAGTCACCCTCCCAGAACCTCCATGTATTCATCAGCTCAGAAGCTCTTCAGACCCTACTGGGGGTGAGGCTGAAAGGTCTAACCTTCTAATCACTGAGATGGTCCCTCTGGCAACTAGCCCCATTATGAAGCTCAACCAAAATTCAGGTATGCTTGAAAGGGGCTTATAATGAAGAATAAAAAATGCCCCTCTTAACCCTATCACTCAGGAAATTCCAAGAGTTTAAAGAACTCTGTTCCATGAACGAGGGACGAAGATCAAACGTATTTGTCTTATTATATAATCATGTCACAAATATATTTAGACTTACAAATTTCCGTTTTGAGTAAGGCTTTGGGTATCCTAGCAGTTACTACGTATTAACATGTGGTGGCCTTTTTTTTTTTTTTTTTGTTATTCTGTAAATAGTCTAAATTTGTAGTTTTACTTTCTTTTTTTATCTAATAGCCTGTAAGTTATGTTTTTTAAAACATTCAAATCATCGGGATTTTTTCTTTATTTTTGTTATTAGTGACTGCATTACATTAAATTTTGATTAGAGGATATATTTCATATAATTTTGTTGCATTGAGGTCTGTTATATGGGCAATCTTTGAAAATGTTTCATGGGTACCAGAAAAGAAGGTGTGGATATTTTTAAATTGTATGTGAAGTTTGAAATAGAGCTGTATGTAAGGTCAAACACAGTAATTAGAATATATGAAATCTTGGAGTACACACACACACACACAATTTATCATAGAGAGTGGTTTCTTAAACATCCTATGAAAAGCAAGTTTCTGTCCATTTATCCTCTTTTTTTTTGTTTTAAACATTTCAGTGCTTGTTGTTAATGTATGAAAGATAATTATTGTTAGTTTGTCATTTTAGACTATGTATAATTTAATTTCTGGTCTTTATCAGGCATTCATTTTGTTCAGATCTGCTCGACTACAGTGGATACCTGTCAAGTTCCCTTATTCTGTGTCAGGGAGCAAGAATTCCTGTCCCCTTAAAGGTCCTCCTAGCAAGAATAAGAATCAAATTGACAAGAGACACATTAATAGGGGAAAATCAAATTTATTGGCATCTGTATGGGGAATCCATGTGGATAAGGAAATTCCAAACACAGGCAAAGTGAGGTATATATCATTCTGAATTAAGGAGCAGGGGGTAGGGTCTGGGACTTCATTTTTTTAAAGTTTATTTATTTATTTTTGATAGAGAGAAAGAGAGAGAGAGAGAGAGGCAGAGAGAGAAAGAATCCCAAGCAGGCTCCCCGCAGACAATGGGTCTGGAACTCAAGAGTAAGATCATGACCTGAGCCCAAATCAAGTCTTTGGATATTTAACCAACTAAGCCACTCATGCACCCCAGGATTCTGGGACTTCTAAGGGAAGGAATGCAATCTATAGGAAGAGGAAAAAGAGGAAATGGCTGGTAAACAAGTGTTTGCTGGGACACTTGGAAACAAAGACTTTGATCAAACAGGTCTGGCTAGTTTCCTTCCTATTATACCTAGTTCATATCATAATGTAGTTAGTTATCTGTGACGAGAGCTCCCTTCCTGGAGTAGGGACTCTATCTAAATTCTTTTTGGGGGTGCCTGGCTGGCTCAGTCAGTGGAACATGCAACTTTTGATTTTTGGGTCATGAGTTCAAGCTCTGCATTGGGTGTATCCCCAGTTAAGGAAAAAAAAAATCTTTTTAGGCAGTTGTGAAGGGAGGTAAAGGGCTGTTCCTGAATTTGCTGAGTTTTGATTACTTTTTAACTCAAAGTAATCTGCATGCCAAAGCAGCCCAGCTTGGGGCAGCCTGCCCTTGGCCTCTACATCTGATACAGAGTTAATGGTTAGCTTGTTTTTCACATCTTGGGGAAACTAAAATAACAAAAATGAGGAACAAGTGTATTGTTTGTCATAATCAATATGGATGGATGAAACTCAACTATTAAAAGGGAAGGATTGGTTTAAAATATTAAATCCAATTAGTTATTCCTTATAAAAATCCCAGCTCAGATGAAATCCTATCAGTCAAAACAAGAAACAACTCAAGTGGCCCCAACAGTCAATGCTTAAGGAAATTATAGTAAATTTATATACTAGCATGCTTTATAGCAATGAAGTTGAAGCAGAGCTGGACACAATGAATGTAGTGAATCTTCAAATATCAAGAGGAATAAAAAATGTCAGACAGGAAAAAATTATTTTATTTTATAAGTAAATAAATAAATAAACTATTTTATTTATACGAATTTCAAAAACTTGCACTTAGGGATGTATTCCCAGATAGTAAAAGCATAAAGCAAAGACAGACAAGTGTTTGCTTTAAGGTATGAATGAGAAAGGACACGCAAAAACTTTTAAGGCTGGCAATATACTATTTCTTAATTTGAGTTGTAGCTCTGTATAAGCATTTATCAGACTGTGCACGAATAGTGTTTTATTAGTTTCCTATGGCGCTTAATAAATTTTCACATATTTAGCAGCTGAAAGCAGCATCCATTTATTATTTCACTCTTTCTTTCTAAAATTATTTTATTTTTAATTTTTCCCCAGCTTTCTTGAGATAGAGTTGACATGCAACACTGTGTAAGTTTAAAGTGTACAGTGTGTTGACGTGATATATTTTATATCTTGCAAAAAGATCACCACCATAGTTTTAGCTAACCCCTCTCTTCCAGTACATGATTTTTTTAAATTTCCCATATTAACCATTTTTAAGAGGACGGTTCAGTGGTATTAAGCACATTCTCATTGTTGTACAACCATCACCGCTGTCCATCCCTGAAACGTTTTCGTCTTCCCAAACCGAAACTCTGTCCCCATTAAACAGCTCCCCATTTTCGCCACCTCTCCAGTCCTTGGCAGCCACCAATATACTTTCTGTCTCTATGAATTTAACCCTTCCAAGTACCTTGTATAAGTGGAATCCTACAGTATTTGTCTCTGTCTTCTTGTTGGCTGTTAGCCAGTGGCCTGCTCTCACTTCCCAGAGTCTGCCAGCCCTTCCCTGCCTGATGACATATCTGTGGGTCCTCTCACAGTGCACAAGGGAGAAAAGTCTCTCTTCTGGCAGGGTCTTCGTAGATACGGTCTTGTGACATAACGTAGTCAAAGAGCATGATTATCACTTTGGCCATAATCCCTTGATTAGAACAAGTCACAGGTTCTATTTGAATTCAAGAGGAAGAGATTTACACATAAATGTTTTTATGCATTCTTTGTTTTGTTTTTACTTTTTTTACATTTATTTACTTTTGAGAAATAGAGCGAGACAGAGCATGAGCGGGGAAAGGGCAGAGAGAGAGGGACCCAGAATCTGAAACAGGCTTCAGGCTCTGAGCTGTCTGCACAGAGCCCAATGCAGGGGCTTGAACCCACGAACTGCAAGATCATGACCTGAGCGGAAGTGAGACGCTCAACCAACTGAGCCATCCAGGTGCCCCTATGCACTCTTTGTACGGGTAATATATTTATAGTACATTCAAATGATTAAATTAAAAGGATAAAATAGCATTGATAGGTAAAAAGTTGGAGATTATCTATTTATCTATCTATTAACTATCGTAAATTAAAAACAAAAACAGAAAAAAAAAAACCCAAACCAATGCAGGGTAGCAATGGTTATCCTAACCATAGTAAAAATCAAAGAAAAAACATCTAATACAATAATGAAGGTCATTAAAAAATTTTTTTTATGTTATTTACTTTTGAGACAGAGAGAAACAGAGCATGAGTTGGGGAGGGGCAGAGAGAGAGGGAGACACAGAATCCAAAGCAGGCTCCAGGCCCTGAGCTGTCAGCACAGAGCCCAACATGGGACTCGAACCCACAAACCGTGAGATCATGATCTGAGCTGAAGTCAGACGCTTAACCAACTGAGCCATGCAGGTACCCCTAATGAAAGTCATTTTATATTTATCATACTTCATAATTTTTGTTTTTCAAAGGTAATTTTTTCCAAGAATGAATATTTTCAAGACTCTTCATTATTCTTTAAACTTCAAAATTCTAATAGTCTGTATCTTAGAAGAGATCTCTTTGTTCATTATCTTTATCAAAATATGGTAAGGAGCGCTCCTAAAGCCAAAGGTGTGTTTACTGCTGGAAAATGACTTCAGTTATATCTGGAACCATGCTTTCATTCCATTTGGTTTGACTGGATTCAACTAACTTTGGAGGAACACCTACCATTCTTTGGATTTCACATCACCATTTCATTTAACCTCAAGTGTCTATCGCTGTCCTTTTCCTGTGGTCATTTCCATCTCTTTATTCATTTCCTTTGTGATCAGAGTGTTTCTGCAGTTTGTCTTCTGTATCACCAAGTTGCAAACTTGTCTTTTCTGGCACCCAATGTATTTATTTTATGTCTTCTCCCTGGGTGTTAGTTTCATCGCCCTTCCTTCTTAGCTCAGCTTATCTCCGCATCAAGGCCCAATTCTTGTTCAATAGAGACAATTTCTTACAGGAACAAAAGTATATAAATATTTTCCCATTTTTCTTCTGATTACGGAAAAGCATTTTCCACTGAAAGATTTGGTCATGAGAAAGGTTTTACTTTGTGCTGTAGAATTTCTTCATAGATCTCGTATTGATTTTGTTCTATTATTCATCGTAGAAAGAGGAGAATTCTGTGTAGAGCAAGTGTTCAAGAATACTTATGTCAACTTCCGGCAGGACCGTCAGATCTTTCCTTCCAGGAGCTACCTGCAGTTTCAGCTTGAGTTTAAGCCTGGACCTACCTCGACAGGAAACACAATGCTGGCTTTCTTTCCAAATGAAAGACTCTTCAAAGCAAATACAAAGAGACTCACATTGAAATAGTTTTTACTTAATTCAATTTCAATTTTTTTTTCTTTTTTGTTTTTTTTTAGAGAGAGAGAGAGAGAGAGAGAGAATCTCAAGCAGTCTCCATGCTGTCAGCACAGAGCCTGATGTGGGTCTTGAACTCACAAACCGTGTGATCATGACCTGAGCTGAAATCAAGAGTCGGACACTTAACCAACTGAGCCACCCAGGCACCCCATTCTTTTTTTTTTTTTCCAAATGTTTACTTTTCAGAGAGAAAGAGAGAGAGAGAATAAGCAGGGGAGGGGCAGAAGGGGCAGAAGGGGCAGAAAAAGAGGGAGACACAGAATCCAAAGCAGACTCCAGGCTCTGAGCTGTCAGCACAGAGCCCAACGTGAGGCTCAAACTCATGGACCATGAGATCATGAGCTTTAGTGGGATGCTTAACAGACTGAGCCACCCAAGCACCCCAATGGGTTCTTATTTGACAGAATAAGAAGGCAAATACGGATAGACACCTGGCTTATTGTGTATTTGCAGACCCCTTTTAGAGTCATTGAATTTTTTTTCATATGGTGAATGAAGTACATAGTCATTGAACTCAGAATAAATCTTACGTGCATCTAAAGCTGTAGTTGTAAAGAGCAGGCGGGATTGTAACTCTGAGGGGCTCTTTAACCTTTCCCCTAGGCTTGTTTTTCTGGTTAATGCAGTGCTGCTTGCTGGAATCGATTTTATCCTTGCCTTTGGAGTCAGCTTCCAGAGTACAGGCAGCCGCTACTTATCTGAGGCAGAGTCTCACTTCAGCTCAAGTTCAAGGACTCTCTACTTTGAGCAACCCTGCTCATTGGGGCAGCCTCCCTTCCCTTTGTCAAGCTGGGAGGTATCCCTGGGGCCATCACAAAAGGGACCTCAATTCAATCATCAATGGGCTGTCTCTTTTCTCCTGTCCCTCCCTGTCCTTTCCCTCTACCTCTTTCCCTTTTCTTTCCTGTTTTCCTTTCAGACAATTTTCTTTGCAAAAGTTGAAGAGTGGCTTGGGACCCTGTTGTGGTCACCATTGTGCCCTTCAACATTCTTAAAAAAATTTTTTTTAATGTTTTGTTTATTTCTGAGAGAGAGAGCATGAGCAGGGGAGGGTCAGAGAGAGAGGGAGATACAGAATCTGAAACAGGCTCCAGGTTCTGAGCTAGCTGTCAGCACAGAGCCCGACACAGAGCTGGAACCCACGGAACTGTGAGATCATGACCTGAGCCGAAGCCCAACACTTAACCTACTGAGCCACCCAGGTGCCCCGTCCTTCAACATTCTTATGTTGAATTCCTAACACTCAATGTGACTGTATTTGGAGGCAGAACCTTTCACGGGTAATTAAGATTAAATGATGTCATGTGAGTGATTTATAGCCCAATAGATTGGTAGCCTGACGCAGGGAAGAACAGGCAGCAGGCACAGAGGAGCAAAGAGGAAAGCCCCTGGGGGGAGAATTCCCCACCAGAATTCGGCCATCTGCAAGCCAAGGAGAGAGGCTCCAGGAGAAACCAGCCCTGAGGATGCTTTGGTTTAGGACTTCCAGAACTGTCAGAAATAGACTTGTGTGGAAGCCATCCATCTGTGGTATTTGTTACGAGAGCCCTAGCTGACCAATACACACCATCTCTACCCATCGTGCTGCAGAGACTCCTGGGGATCCTGGCGTCTGTCTAATTTTTATCCCTAGTATCTGTTATTGCTGACATTTTCTTGCATTTTAGATGTTTTATAGGCATTTTCTTTTTTTATTAAAATTTTTAAGATTTAATTTTTGAGAGAGAGAATGAACAGGGAAGGGGCAGAGAGAGACACACACACACACACACAGAATCTGAAGTGGGCTCCAGGCTCCAAGCTCTTAGCACAGAGCCCAATGCTGGGCTTGAACCCACAAACTGTAAGATCATGACCTGAGCAGAAGTCGGATACTTAACTGACTGAGCCACCCAGGCGTGCTATAGGCATTTTAATGGGCCTTGGGAAAGAAGGCTCTGCTTGGCCTTCCCATAATTCCCTCTGAAACCTCACATTGCTTATGGTCTCTAGCATGTAATTTAACAGTTATGTCCTATCCGGTTTTGCTCATTAATAGTAGCAACTTTCGTATCATCTGCCCAATTAATGTATAGCTTGCAAGCTGCAGGTTATCATGTTCTGTAATTCCTGTCTAAAGCCATGCTATGCTTAAAAATGCTGGCAGGTTGGTTGTTTGATTTAAAACATCGAATTGGATCCAGGGCCCAGGGATCTTCTTAATCCTTTCTGTTTGGTATATTCAGACGGTGAATTCAGATTCCATGAGGAGTGAGGGCAGGGGGGCTGGGCCTTCTCCCAACAAATGTGAGTATTTTGAAGCCCCCAGTTCTGGTTTCCACATGAAGTGATGAGCCGGTCTGTTGTTTTCCTTGGGGACCTAGAAGCAGACGCAGACAAACAGCAGGTGAGGAGGAGGGAGAGCTGCTGGAGCTGGCTGAGGCTGTAAACAACTGGAGCTATATTAAGAAGCCTTGCTTGGGCAACGCTGGTCTCAATGCTGCCATCCACTGGGCATTTCCTGAACTGACTTTCCACAGTCAGCTGCTCAGGGACAGGTGTGGAATGATTCGTAACATAAAAGAGCCTTTTGGTTGGGAGGACTCTTACCCATCATATCCTTGGGTGTTTTACAAAGTCCAGTTGTGGTAGATGAAATGATTTTAGGTAGTATACCTGGTGATTTTAGGTGGAGACTTAGTCACGTTGGGTGTGCATTAACACTGGATTGCCTTCCCCATTTTCTTTTAGTCCTTTTGGTATTGGAAAGGAGAAACTATCTGGTTGGTGCTGGTAGACCTTTGCACCTGATAACCTTCCTTTCTAACAGAGAAAGCATTTTCCTTCTTACATTGTGTTTCTGCTACTACCATTAGAAAGCATGTGAAAGTCTTCATCTAAACAAGGTGACTTCCTTTAAAGGCAAATATTCATAGCGCAGGTGATATTTGAATAAGGCAAAGCTTGTGAAGGTGGTAGAGAGGGAAATTGCCAGCATCCTCTCCCCTCCTCTTTGCTTCTTTTTGTAACCCTTCACTGAGAGGCTGAGTTGGGATAGTTGGGCTCATTAGCTAGTGGCATCTGTTAGGCCCAGGATCCCAGAGGAACGAGAGGCCCCCTAGGAGTAAGAAGAGCTTGGCATCTGGATGGACCTTCACAACGGCAATGCCTGACACATAGACAAGGTCTCCAAGTGGCCACTCTTTCACTGGTCACCAGAGAAAGAGAGGAGAATGGTGCTGGGAGAAAGAATATTAAAATTTGGGAGTGTTGTCTCCATGGCTTTAAAAGGCACGAGAAACCAGGAACTTCAGGTTGTATCCAAGGGGTATGTGAGGTGGCAATGCTGTGCAGAGGCAGTATAGCTTGGTGTCAATAGTTGTTGATCTTGGGGCCTCAAATCATATTTTGGATTTTCCCTTTTAATCACACAATTGTTATTACATGTCATATACTCGAATGTAGAAAAATATGAAAAAATTGAAACCACATATAAAATCCATTGGCAGAGAAGTTATAAAATTCAGCTGTGCAAGTCACTGAATTTATTTGCTTTCAGAAGCCAATCGACTCACCATTAGGAATTCCCATTTAATTGAAAGGCAGGTATCTAAACAGTGTCTCATTTTCCCAGTCATTTCACATGAAACTAGTCACTCCTGTATTTTCCCTCTTGTCCTCTGTTGTTGTAGACTCTGGGTCTAGAGTTCTTTCTTGTCTAGTAAAAACGTGGGATGCAGGATCAAATTCGAGAGATGGCTAATGTCTGGGAAAAGACAAGAGCCCCGAATAAGAGTCCTTGCCCCATTTTTATTAGGATCAGAAGGCTTACAAACATGGTGATGGATGTGCACAAAGAGACAATGAAACTGTGAACATTAATTCAGGGACGTGAGAGAAAGCGGGTCTTGAAGATATGGGGGGCTAGGGGTTTGGGTTACTACAAAACAAAATCCTGTAGCGAGGCAGCTGGGCAGAAGGGTGTTTACAGCAGACTTGAGGCACCACCTTGGTTGATCTTAGGTAGGCTAGGGGATGAGACAGATAGGACATGTGACCTCAGAGTTAACAAGGCACCTTTTCTTTTGTTAATCATTTGCACTCTGGGCAGCTTTACCAGCAGGGGTCTATGGCCCTATTTACCTGTTTACCTAATTTGGTCCTTCCTTCCTGTGAAAGCAGCTTTCTGCTATCTATTAAATGGGGGGCGGGGAGGGGGAGCTTTCACCCTGAATGCCTAATCTTGTTTATTTCATATACCTATGTTCTGTGTTGGGGCTTTTGCCCCTCCCTACTTTATTCTGGGGGCCTTAGCCCCCTTCTCTATCCTTGTACGCCTAATCTTGTTTACCCAAACTCAGGACTGAGAATCCTATAGTTTGTACTTCTTTATGCCTTGTTAACCCATTAGTGTAAGCCTGGGAGTTCCTAAGCTTATTCCCCACACTCTGTCCTTCTTTGGTGCCTCCTACATTTCTGACAGTATGGCTTGGAGATGGGTAATGGGGACCTGGTTGATATCTGCTCAGGGCCTTGGGTATGGATGTCATCACATCTTCGTATTGGGGACAGAACTCTTTTTCATCACTGGTCATCTGACTTTAGTTCTGTCTCCTCCTCCTTGCAACAGTGAGATCCTCTTGCAACCTCTCTGTGTCCTTTCCAGAATCCAGCATCAGAGAATCCATGGCTACTCTCTGATCTCTGATCCCCTGCACCCCACACAGTGTTATCAACTCAGCTCCTGGGCCTCATCCAGACATGCTACAGTGCAACTGTGAGATTTGGCCCATTTTTCCAGGCTCAACCCAGGAAGTCAGCTACTCTGTGTTCATAGATCCCCAAACATATTGGGACATGGTTCTGTTCACACCTTCCCTTCTCCCAATTTTGTTCCAACTGGGCTGATGCCTAGGGTCCCTTCTTGGAGGCTGTCATCAACATCTCTCTTGTTTGGCCTGTCTCCTTTCCTTCACCTCTCCTTCCAAACCCCTGTCTGCTCACACCAGGATATTGATCACATATGGAAATGGGATGGCCTAGTGCTTGATCCAAATCTGTTATTTATGGGATACACTAAATTCATATGGCCCAAGCTAAGGCAAATCAAAATATTTTGTTTCTTGGACTTATTTCTGGGTAATGAGTTTCAACGGGCTAATTGGAAGGTCATAAATTAAGAATTATCTTTGTTCTCCCTCCCAAGGCAGTAGCAGTGGCCTGCTTGAGTTCCTCTTGCTGGTAAGGGGAACATGTTGGTTTATGATTCAAAATTTATCTGGCAGTGTCTAGCAGTTTATATTTTCTAGAGAAATAGAAATAGCCTTTCAAAACTTTTTCCCATTCACTTTTGGACTTAAATAAAATTCTTTGCTTTGTTCCCTTCAGATTTAGAAACATTTCTTATTCAATATCACTTAAAAAATAAATTTCTGGGGTACCTGGGTGGCTCAGTCAGTTAAGTGTCTGATCCTTGATTTCAGCTCAGGTCAAGATATCGCAGTTCATGGGTTCAAACCCCGTTGCCAGGCTCTGTGCTGACAGTGTGGAGCCTGCTTGGAATTCTCTGTCTCCCTCCCTATCTCTGCCCTTCCCCCACTCACCTCCTCTCTTTCTTGCTCTCTCTCTCCCTCTCTCTGTCTCAAATAAATAAATACATAAATAAGCACTAAAAAATTAAACTGATTTACATGCAGCTGTAAGAAATAATAAAGATTCCATATACCCTTTACCGTTGCCCTCAATGGCAACATCTTGCAAAAGTATAGTACAATATCATAACCAGCATATTGACCTTGATACAGTCAAATACAGACTTTTCCAGCACTCTCAGGATCTTTTGCATTGCCCCCTGGTAGCTGTACTCACTTCCTTCCCTTCTCCTCTTCATGGGACTTTTCACATCTCTGTTCTGATTTGTTATGGATTGATTTTATAGTATAACTCTAAGAAGGCAAATTTAATTAAAATATTTTTAGGGGGTGGATATTTCTCTAGCACTCCCATGTAGCACCTAATATTTATTAATGCCTACATAGCATCAGACTCTAAGCCAGGCATTTTCCTCTGATTATTTAATTCTCATGGGATTATGGAAAGTAGGTGTTGCCCATTTTTACATAAGATTAATCTGAGAAAATCATCATTGCAGTATGGTTACATGAATGGTTCAAGGTTACAGAGTTACATAGTGATAGAGCAGAATATACATCTCATATCTCTTGACTCTGGATTCATAAACTCATTATCTCTCTCTACCCTACCAACTACTCCAGATTTGTTTATTTTAATTCCACATTGGACTGCAGGTTCCTAGAAGTCAGAGGCAGCTCTGATGGTTAATTTTACGTGTCAACTTGACTGGGTCACAAAAAGCTCAGATATATGACTAACCACTATTTCTAGCTGTATCTGTAAGGATGTTTCTGGATGATATTAACATCTGAATTTGTAGACTGAATAAGGCAGTCTGTCATCTTCAACGTGGGTGGGCACCATACAATCTGCTGAGGGCCTTAATAGCACAAAAAGGTGGAGGAAGGCAGAACCCATCCTCTCTCTCACCCTCTCTGTCTCTGTTTGACTGTTCAAGCTGGGACATCAGTCTTTCCCTGCCCTTATACTAGATCTTATACACTAGATCTTACACTTATACCACTAGCTATAAGGGCACTTATAGCTAGTGGTATAAGTGCCCTTATACCACTAGCTTGCCTGAGTCCTAGCTCACAAATGGCAGGTCATGGGACTTCTCAGCCTCCATAATCATGTGAGCTACTTCCTCATAATACATTCTTCTCCTAGATATCTAGAATAGAAAACTCTCCTATTGGTTGTGTTTTTCTGAAAAGCCCTGTCTAAAATGGTAGCATCAGTACTCCTGGGTGGCTCAGTTGGATAAGCATCTGACTCCTGGTTTCAACTCAGATCATGGTCTCACAGTTTGTGAGATAGAGCCCTGCATCAGTCTGTGTGCTGACAGTGCAGAGCCTACTTGGGATTCTCTCTCTTTCCCTCTCTCTCTACCCCTCCCCCATGCATTCCCGTTCCCTCTCTCAAAATAAATAAACTTAAATAAATAAATAAAATGGCAGTGTTTACTGCAGTATCTCAGGCAGAGAGGACAGCAAGCAGAAGTACTTATGGACTTTTTGAGGACTAGCACAAGTGTCAGTGTGGCTGTAGAAAGTGGGTGGAAGAGGTAATGATCCTGGTTTGTCCTTGTGAAGTCTTTGGCTTTTACTCTAACCAAGATGGGGAACCACAGGAGGTTTTTGATCAGAGACGTGAAGTGATCTGACCTGAATTTTAACAAGACCAGAATTTGTTCACGGATTGGATGTGAGGATTTAGAGAAAGATAAATGAGGGATGAGTTTTAGGAGTTTACCTTGAACTAGGGAGTTAGCTGTCTCTAAACAGATGGAAAAAACTGTGAGGGGTGAGGGTTTGGGGGAGAATGGGGAGTTCTTGAGGCAATGTGTTTAATAGTGTGCTAAGCACCTTACATGTATTAGCTCATTTAATTCTCCCAAGAACATTACCAGTTACTATTATTATTCCCATTTTCAAATAAGGAAATAGAGTCAGAGAGGTTAAGAAATGCGCTCAAGATCACACAGCCTGCAAGAACTGGGGGTAGAATTGAAACCCAGGTTTTTATCACTCCAAAGCCCACAGTACCCAGCACTATGGCCAACACTATACAGATGATAATGGCTGTGATGGCCACATTTGCTCATTAAGACTGAGGCCTCATGAGTATCCTCACATGTGACCATCCAGAGAGCCTCTTCCTGCTTGGGTAGGTGGATAAAGGAAGTGTCCAAGATGGGAGACTTGATCCACACTGTATTAGTCTGCTTGGGCTACCAGAGCCAAATACCACAGAGTGGCTGGTTTCAACAACAGTCTGAAGGCTAGGGGTCAGGGATCAAGGTGTCTCGGATTTGGTTTCTTCTGAGACCTCTCTCCTTGCCTTGGAGATGGCCCCCATCTCCTTGTGTCCTCACATGGTCCTGGGTGCTTGTGCAACCCTAGATGTGTCCTCATTTCTTCTAGAAAGGACATCAGTCAGACTGGATTAGGGCCCACTCTAACGACTTCATTTTATCTTAACCACCTCTTTTTTTTTTTTTTAATTTATTTCTAAGAGAGAGAGAGAGACAGACATCGTGAGCAGAGGAGGGTCAGAGAGAGAGGGAGATACAGAATCTGAAACAGGCTCCAGGCTCTGAGCTGGCAGTCAGCACAGAGCCTGACGCAGGGCTCAAACCCACGAACCACGAGATCATGACCTGAGCCGAAGTCGGATGCTTAACCAACTGAGCCACCCAGGAGCCCCTTAACTACCTCTTTAAAGGCTCTATTGCCACCTCCAAATACAGTCACATTTTTGAGGTACTGGGGGTGAGGATTTCATCATGTGAATTTTGGGAGACACAATTCAGCCCATAACACCCACCTTCAGATCAACAGGCATAAATCAGAAATTATCTCAGCACTATACTACGTTGTTACTAATTATTACCAAGGAGAAATAGTTTTGTTAGAGAAAGGGGGTCATGAGTTCATGTTGCTAAGAGGCCATTGAACCTGGATTTGATTCTTGGTATCTTATACCAAGTCTGTGGGCACTAGGAAATGGAGAAGCCACAAAGAGACCCAGGAAGTCTGAAAACACTTCCTGATGTCATATTGCTGAGAACATTTTTTTGGTATAATACATGTAATACATGTTAATTAAAAATAATCATGGGTTTTTGTTACGGTTAGCGATTTGGGGGGATGGAAGTACGGGGGACATTGGAAATGTTGAAGGAGTTTGGAGGATTGGAAGAGAGTGATGGTATATTCTTCTTTGCTAGATACAAAGAACAGCAAATCTCAACTAAAGCTCAATTCAGCTGGTCCCCCCCTTCTTGTCACAAAGCAGAATTACTTTTTTTAAAAATTGTTTTCGGGACGCCTGGGTGGCTTAGTTGGTTAAGCATCCGACTTTCGCTTAGGTCATGATCTCGCGGGTTCGAGCCCCGCGTCGGGCTCTGTGCTGACTGCCAGCTCAGAGCCTGGAGCCTGTTTCAGTCTGTGACTCCCTCTCTCTCTGACCCTCCCCTGCTCACGCTGTCTCTCTCTCTCTCTCTCCTAGAAATAAATAAAACATTAAAAAAAATTATTGTGCAATTTTGGGAATTGTAGAATTGGGAATTGGGAATTTGTCCCAAATTGTAGAGCTTGGGACAGTTGCCCAGTGCGGCTTTTCGTAAAATCGTCTGCTGCCGTCCCGTAATTACTCATTTCTGGCTATTATGTTTACTCTAGTCTGAGAAACCTCATTCCTCCTCAAGCTTGAATTCTCGCCTTAAGAAATTTTGATCAAATCCATTCTACACTGATGTTTGAACTCATTCTTAGACCCTCTGCAGCTAAATAGGACCAGGAGGAAAGAAACGACTTTCTATATTTGGGCTTTGAAGATGGAACAGAGGACTCCAAATTAGGATGTCTCGTGTAGTCCTAAACACATCAACTTCTCGGTTCCTCAGACTCCCTCATGAGGACATGAGATCTTCGTGTCTTCACTTGTTTGAGGAATATTGAGAAGGCATTTATTACCTATTTTCTGGGGTGAGTTAGTGGTAGCAAGCTTCATGTTGGACCTTTGACTCCAGCGTAAGACTGCAGTCAACTAGGTGTGGGGTGTTGAGCCAGCGACTTTGATTGCCTAAGCTTCTGGCATGGTTTCTTAGTCTATAGAAATTATGCGGTGTTCCTATAGACGGAGGTGATGGTAGAAGGGAAGTGGAGGGAGGGTGGAAGTCGGGGTAAAGGGAGGAGAGAAGAGAACCAAACTATGACTCCTGAAACCAGTTCATGGATTCAATCAACTTCAGGAGACTTTTTTCTGCTTGGCTTTTTTGCCCACACGATGGCACTAGTTGTTTAGAAACAGCCTCACCAACACCAGGGAGCCCGCTGCGGCACTCCTGAATTTGTGGAGAATGAGCTGCAGCTGACGTTTAGAGCAATTAATAACACATTAGAAAATTTACTAACAGGGATAATCCACATTGAGTTAATTAGAAAGCAATTTCAAGACTGGAAGTGGGGGAGGAGTGAGCATGTAGAGATGCTGGCTGTCTGCTACCAGAGCTGTGGCAAGTTTGCTTTATCACGGAAGGCTCCAGTGTAGCGGTGACCTATTAAGGCTCTGCTTCTTTGCCAACTCAAGTTCCTTTCCAGGCTAAGGGGAGCAGGATGGCATGGGGGTGGGAGACGGAGGGATGCTCCCTTTCCAGCGTCCTGGAAAGAATCTTGTCCTGGGAGCCTGGAGAGCTGGTCTGTAATGCTTTTCCTGCTGTTAATTCCCTCCTGTGACATTGAGCAAGACACTGCCCATCGGGGACTATTTCTTACCTGTAGGATGTGTTCGTTGGGTCAGATAACCTCTGAGTTCCCTTTCAGCTTTGGCATTCGAGTTGCTGATGTTAGAAGGCAAGAGTTTTGTGAGCTGGAGATATATAGATACGAGCTTATATATGTAATCACGGTGTCAGTAAATAGCATCTGCTGGATTATGATAAGAACACACAATGCTGTGTTCACACACTCAGACCACAGCTGCGGGAGGAGATTTTGATTGATATCAGCCACTGGAGCCCATGGCTGTCTGGGAAGAAATTGAATTTGAAAAGTTCTCTTCAAAGGGCCTGCAGGAAGCCAAGGGGAGGAAGTATAGGCAACTTGCTAAGGAGGGTTGAGGGCTCAGATGGAGAGGCAGGGGAAAGGAGTGACAGCCTGTGAGGCTCACATGGCCAGAGGGAGCCAGGCCAGTACAGGGCCTGTCAACAAGTCCAGGATTAATCCCAGCTAATCGCTCAGCCAGGAGTGCTGTGCTCAAGGCTGGAAACTGGCATCGAGTCGTCCGAACGCTAGTTTGCCCTTTTCATTCTTTTCCTCTTGCTAAATTTGGCCAAAGTCTGTCAGCAGTGTTTTATTTTTAATTTGCTTGGAACAATGTAGAAGCCTCAGCCGCTCTGACTTTGCTGATTTATGATGGAAGCCCAAGTCGGCTCCAGGTGGGGTATGTCACATGGAAAAGATCTGGAGCAAGAACAGTGGGTAGATTTTTAGTGGCCAGAATATGGGACAAGAATTCATGGCTCAGCTTGTTTCTCCTGATGATCCGACGGAGGTCTTAGTTCTCGGCAGAGGACCAGGTAGCGGTGACGCGTTTCCAACATGGATGGAAAAAGGCCCCAGGGGTCATGGGGAAGAACAAGGAAATATTGGCAATCCTGCCCTTGAAGAATGTGATAGATGCAAATCCAGACTTTTATTTTAAAAAAATTAGAAGAGTATGTATGTTCACATGTACTCAATATTTTATTTTGCCTCATTTAAAATTCATTAGAATACTGTTATTTGTAAATCTAGTGCTTTTTTTCTGTGTTAAAGGTAACACATAACTGATTAAAAATTAGACAATACAAAAATCTATGGTGAATATGGTAAAAGAAGAAAAAAAGATAAAGCTCTCTGGTGGCCAACTGGTTTGCCTCTCGTGCCCCCATCCCCTATGGCTTGCCGTATATTCTTTGATGAGTCTCTGTGAACACCTAACTTCCCTAAGAAAAATTGAAAAAGATTCCATTTTTGAGTTTTGAGCTTAGATGAACTTTCCAGCTCTGGTGTGGGCTTGAAGTGTGACCAACTGACCCTGTTTGCCTCGGACTTTCAGGTCTAAACTCAGGAAAGTTCCAGGAAAGTGGAATGGCTGGTCACTTTAGTTTCACCTAACTTCTAAGTGAGTCTTTAGAACTGAAGCCGGATCCTTAGAAGCTAGGATTCATTGCTCTGTTCTAATTCTGTGAGATATTTCTTTCCTGTTTGCTTCAAGGCGAAGCAAGGATATCTGGCCCTTTCTCTTTCTGTGAGTTCAGGGAGGACGAGGGTTTTGGAGTATGGGAGGATGGATGGGAAAGGCATCTTCTTCCGTATCAGTTATGTCGTGCCTCCTCTCTACCTGACCCAACTGAATAAAGAGGACTTCAAAGCCATAAAGCCCATGCACCTTGGAGGCCCTACTTCCTGCTGAGTTGAACGTGAACCCCATCTTTAGGAAATTCTCAGCTCCCACCTGCCCAGTCTCACAGTGTCATATGAACTTCAGGCGATGAGTCCATCCCCTTGGGTACAAACATACTGAAGTGCCTAGAAGCCACAGGCCATCTCTCCCAATAATATTACAATGGCTTCTGCTCTGACTTTAGCATAGTGAGCAGAAGCTGTGTCCCCAGGACTGTTGTGCGGTTAGATAGGCCCAAGTGCAAAGTCGTGGGGATATAGGAGTGTCTTGTGCATAGGAGAAATCTATGCACCTGCTTCCTTGACAGTTTTTGCTAAGAATCAAATGAGAACAGGGGCACCTGGGTGACTCAGGCAGTTAAGCGTCCGACTTCGACTCAGGTCATGATCTGGCTGTTCCAGACTTCGAGCCCCACATTGGGCTCTGTGCTGACAGGTCAGAGCCTGGAGACTGCTTCAAAGTCTGTGTCTCCCTCTCTCTCTGCCTCTTCCCAGTTCTCTCTTTCTCTCTTTCTCAAAAATAAACAAACATTAAAACAAAAAAAGAATCCAATGAAAACAAGACAATCCCTCACATATTAGCTGGACAGAAGGGTATGTTGGGAATAAAGCTGGCCTGAGAACTATGAATGGTATTTTTTGAAACACAGATGGATGGTACTAGATACACAGAAGTTTATTCTTGAATCATCCTCACACTACTATTACAAAGTGGCTTTTAATTGTCTTTTACAGTGGAGTGGAGTGGTTAAGGACCCCACATTCACTAGTCAGTGGCTGTATGATCCTGCACAAGCTCTTCATTGCTCTAAACTTCTGTTGCTTTTCTTTAGAGATAAGAATGGCAAATGTATGAGATTGCTGGGACAGTTAAATAGTATGTTGAGCATTTAGAAGCCCGACCTATTGCTCGGGGCTAAAATGATCAATCCTATTTGTAGATGAGAGGATTAATGGCTCCCTAAGTTTAAGTAATGTATCAAAGACTGAGGCAAGATTCAAATCTAGGTCTGTTGACTTCAAGACTCTCGTCAGGCTTAACCTCAGTGTTGTTGCTAGGAGCACAATATCTCCTGACTGAGAATTGACCAAGTATGAGGATTATTGCATGGTTTGGATACTCTTTCAAAATAACAGCAAAAAAATTATCACAGAGCTAGTATTTGATGAGTAACTACTGAGGGCAGACACTGTCCCAAGTATTTTCCAGTCCTAGCTCTCACTGTATAACCTCACTGACTCTGTGGTATATGCTATTAGGATTAGATGACATAACTGAGGCACAGAGCTCTAGAATCTTGGCAGAAGCCAGAGCTTATGTTGACAAGTTCATTCCAACCCAAACAGTCTTGGGGAGCGAACTGGCAGCTCTGGCAATGTCCCAACACACACCCGTGACACTCAGGTCTCCCAGCTAAGCCTCCTGAAGAGCCAGGTGCCAGCTGGCACTGGGGGCTCCTGGCCTGTGATTGGCTGCCACCAAGTGTGGTTAGCTCTCTGTGGTGAGGGAGGCTGGGAAGGACAGCGGAGGCTGATAAATAATGCAGCAGTCTGTTCTGAGGGACGAGAGAGCAAAGGCAAGGAGGAGAACACACTTTGCCTTCTCTTTGGTATCAAGTAATATCAGCCGAATCACAGACATCCCAACAATTTGCCCAGGCAGCCTGCTGAGCAAGGTAACGCTCGGGATTTTCATGCCTTGAGCCACACTATTTATTACATTATTTTATGTTTCTGTTGAGAAGAACTTAAGCTTTTTTCCTTGCAGGGGTCAGGGGAGGGATCAAGAGAAGCTGACAACAATTTGATTTTTTTTTCTAATGTATAAAAATTGGAAAGGAATAAGAAGTCAAGTTTAGGAAGACACTATAGGTCCACAGAGAAGATACAGATATTCAAATTACTGTAAATGAATATTGTGGGCAGAGAAAGCCTTTAAGGAGCGCTTCTTGAATGCATGAGTAAGTAAGTCAGCAGAAGGAAAGGTATGACTTTTGGAAAGAAATACTGTGCTTGTGTAGGTATGGTAATCAGCAGACGAAGTCCCAGGTGGGAGGAAATGTGTAGTTTCCCAGGTATTGCCAGGTATTCCCAGGAATTACCTGAACTAGATTGGACGAAACAGCAGACCAATTTTTCTCAAAGTGTGACCCCTGGGCTCCTCATGGCAGGATCACTGAAATGCTTAACAAATGCAGTTTCTGGACTCCATCCCGGATACACTGAATCAGAATCTCTGAAACCTGATGACCTTCATTAAGTTTTAAGACCAGGCTCCTCAGTGATTCTAATACACAATAATTTTGGGAACCTACACAGAGGTTATGTTCTTGAACCGGGATTCCTGGTTGTGACAGTCATCCTGTTTCCGAAGTGGTTCAAGCAAGCAGTTGTCCAGAGGAAGGGCAAGAATCTTAGGGTCATGTGGATGGCTGGGACTTATAAAAAGGCTGTGGATGCTGTCAAATTTTTGATGATGGTGTTTGGCGAAAAGCAGGGAATAGTACTTGTGCAGTGAATGAACCGATAAATGAGTGGGGTGGGTGTGACAATGAGGGGTCACACTTGGGCATGCGGTGGTCACTTGGACATTGTGTAGAGACCAAGCCGAAGATGGGAAGAGGGGAGGCTGTGGGTCAATGCTAGGATGTAGGTGGGGGGTAGGCGGGGCTGCTTCTGTGACCCAGCCTCCTGAAGTCACTAATCACACACTCACCAAACCACAGCTTCTCCCCTGGGGTGTCAAAGTGAATCTGTGCCCTGTGTTGACAAAGTCCCCACAGCTGTGATGGCAGGTGATGGCAACACTGAGGTGGGAACAGGGCTGAGCCACCAACAGCCACTTTGCCTTTTAGATTCTGAGGTGGGTCTGCTGCTGAGACCCTTTGTTAGAAGAGAGGAGATCAAGCGTTTGCAAGATTCCTGAGTGTCAGGCAATGACTACAAGATAACTTGTCCATGATGCTAGCTTCATGCCATCTATAGGTCCATATTTTGGTTCCCTTTCTACATGTTTACCAGAAAAAAAAAAGGGGGGGGAGGGGAGGATGCTGGTCAGATTTGAGGCTTAGCCGGGTCTTAAAATTTGCTTGGGATGGGGTTTGGGTAGGGGAGGATTTAGGAAGAAATAAAAATGACTATGGGTACATATAAATCTAGTCATTAAAACATTGTTCCCTCAAGTGGACTGATCACAAAATAAAAAAAAATAATACATGTTTGTTGTGAAAAACTAAATGGTGTAAGAATGAATAAAATAGAAAATTAAAGAGACCTTCTTATCAGTGTCAATTCCATTTTTAGAGTAAATCTTGTTAAGATTTTAGTGCATATCCTCCCAGAATGTTTGCAAGTACTTCCTGGTCTGAGCAAATGTGCCTACATGCAGTCTTACTATACTTGTTCAGGTCCTGTTCTCTGCTTTGTTGTGTGGGTATCTTTCTGTATCGTTGATGCATATAGAAATTGCACCATATGTATTAATGCATATGGAAATGTTAAATGTCTGTGTTGTTTCCATTGTATATCTGGACCATAGTTAACTTAATAATACCCTATGGGTGATTATTTATGTTGTTGCCTATTTTTTAAAGTAACAAACATTTTTTTTAAACAAATCTCTTTTTGTCTATTGGTCTTCCTCCATGTAATATTCAATGTGGGGATAACCTGTGGAATGTTTATTCCCATACGAGGAATGACCTGTGGGAATATTTCTATAGAATAGCTTCCTAAAAGCAAATATATTGCACCAAAGGTAAAATATATTTAAAATTTTTTGGGGGGGGGGCAAGTGAGTGAGGGGCAGAGAGAGAGAGGGAGAGAGAGAGGGAGAAAGAGAGAGAGAAGCAGGGCTCATCCAGGGCTCGTGTTCACCAGAAGTGGGGCTCATGCTCACCCGATGTGGGACTCAAACTCACAAACTGTCAGATCATGTCCTGAGCAGAAGTCAAATGCTTAACAACTGAGCCACCCAGGCACCCAATATGTTTAAACTTTTAAAAAACATTGCTAAATTGTCTACTAGAGATATTATACCAATTTATACTCCTTTCAAGAATGTATGAAGAAGATACTTGCATTTCCCCACAACTTCATTAATGCTGAGTAATGATAATTTTAATCTTTGCTAACCATATAGATTTAAAAAAAATACCTCATTAGGTCTAGTTATTAAAAGTTTTACCTTCTTGTAAAAGCAATAAATGCTTATTTCAGAAAAAGTAGAAATCATAGGTAAGGATGAAAAATATAAAACGTCTATAGCTCCCACAGCTTGCCACAATAAGCATCTTGGTGTATATTCCCCTCAAAATGAGAAGAATAACACATCCCTTCCACTTCTTCTTGCTTTTTGTTTGGATAAGTTTTAGCAGTTGAGTTGAAAGACGAAATAACAAATACATTTGACTTGGATGTCAATGGCTAATAATTGGTTAGGGATGGTACTCTTTCTCTGAGAGTATTTAAATGAATGTATTTTGGCAGATCACACTTCAAGCCAGTGGGTGTCAGGAGAGGAGTGGGGAGGGAAGGTAGATAGTTCTAAAGGTCATTCCAACATGCCTTGTTGACTTACTCATTGCGAAAGCTCATTATTTATCTTCAAGGATGGTGATGCAGGTTTTTTTGTTTTTTTTTGTTTTTTATTTAAATAACAACTCAAAATATTATCTTGGAAATCCAGAGAACAAGTAAGTTAGAAAAAGACCGAGTAGGAAAAGCTTAACGGAATGAAAAGGCATTTGGGAAAGAGTCCCAGCCAATGGGGCAGGGGAGGCCTGGAAGGCCTTCACACCTGACATGGGACAGAATTTAGGAACATAACTGAACCATAAGCAATGGTGAGGTGTTTGTTGGGCTGCAGTGGAGATAGCTCTGAGGTTAATGAGACATTTGAGATGGTTGAAACTGTTCAGATCTCACACAGTCCTGCATATAGAACAATTTCACAGGATTTCCTTTTTCACCATGTTTTCATGCAAGCCGTCAATCCCCAAAGCCTAGTGCATGCCGGATGAAATAAACTTCAGTAGTTTAAACTTTGTTAGCAGCAGTCGGGATTAGCCATTGTACCTCCTTTCCCCCAAATCCCACTCCGGCTTCTTCCTCTGAGGATTAGTCTCCATGACCGCATGACTATATAAAACTACCATCAGTTTGGTTAGTTATTTAATTGAGGAATGTGTGTGTGGGGGGGAGTGTTGCTTGATATAATTGATGGGTCAAGAGTGTTAAGCTAGGCAAATCTGGGAGAGATAGATGATAGGCTGAAATGTAGTTTCTATCTTTCCAGTGATGTGTACCAAGGAATTTTGAGAACATTGGGCTGTTTGGATCTAGACAGGACTCCAATGGCATTTTCAGATTTTTTTCTACAGCACTATTGATGTCTACATCAACACAGACTGGTAGGGTTTCCTGGCATATGTGACTGCTAATATTTTTTATAAGGAGAAAAAATATTATTCCTACCTCTTCTTATTATAAACTATAAAGCTAACATCCATTGTCCAGTAAGGACTTCCAGGATGGCCTGTGTGATTTTTACCTGAAACCACCCGAAGTTTTCATCTTAAAAGCCCTTTGGAATCTATGTACGTGCACACTATGGTTTGTTGCAGGTTTAAAGTTCTGTGGTTTTTTGTTTCTAATGTAGACACAGCCTTATAATTTACAGCAGAGTTCACTAATTAAAATTGTAAGCATAATTACTATCCATGATACTTATTATTAGCTAACATTCATAAAGCTTCAAAATTCACTTCATTCTTTCAAGTAGTGAGTAATTAGTTTCTTTGGGTTTGTAGCTTTATCATCCCTTTATGGCCTGTTTGGAAGAAATAAACAACCAACCTCCCAGGAGACTGCTTTAAAAAGCTGGAAACATATCGTCCAGCTAGTGCAATGAGGCTAATACAATGCAGAAAATATGGCTTTTCCATGGTTTTACCAGCCGTTTTTTTTCAGCAAATAACTATTCAACCCTAATATGTACCAGGAATGTTGGAGAGATAGAGATGAATTCCTCAGAAATTCTCAAAGTCCTCAAGGTTTTGGTGGAAAGAAATGAGAGTGTACATCTCTATGTTAAACAAGCCAGGGTGGTGCACGGTGGTGTAAATGACCATGTGCACCGTCAAAGCAGGGAATGACTGTCCTCTGCTATATGCTCAGCACCTAACACAGTATAGTAAAATAGGTGGTTTGAGAAGCAACTTTTTGAATCAGTGAATGAATGAATAATTGAATGTATAAATTCGTATTTCTTCCCAGATGCATCTGTGGGTTATTGAATTTTTTTCTTAATCTGACTTATTTTCATTGTTCTCAGGTCACTCAGCCATCATGGCTGTCTCTTTGCCACCCACCCTGGGACTCAGTTCTGCCCCAGATGAAATTCAGCACCCGCATATTAAATTTTCAGAATGGAAATTTAAGCTATTCAGGGTGAGATCTTTTGAAAAGGCACCTGCAGAAGCTCAAATAGAAAAGAAAGTTTCCTCTGAGGGGAAACCTTCTCTGGAGCAATCTCCAGCAGTCCTGGATGAGGCCGATGGTCAGAAGTCAGTCCTGAGTCAACCAGCATTAAAAGCTCACCCTACGTTTTTGAAGAAATCCCAGGATGATGGAAAAGCAAGAGACAAAGCAATCCACCAAGCCAACCTTCGACATCTCTGCCGTATCTGTGGGAATTCTTTTAAAACTGATGGGCACAATAGGAGCTATCCAGTCCATGGGCCGGTGGATGGTAAAACCCAAGTCCTTTTACGAAAGAAGGAAAAGAGAGCCACTTCCTGGCCAGACCTCATTGCCAAGGTTTTCCGGATCGATGTGAAAGCAGATGTTGACTCCATCCACCCCACCGAATTCTGCCACAGCTGCTGGAAGATCATGTACAGGAAGTTTAGCAGTGCCCCGTGTGAAACTAACTTCCCAAGGAATGCAACCATGGAGTGGCACCCACACACAGCATCCTGTGACATCTGCCACGCTGCCCGCCAGGGACTCAAGAGGAAGAGTCATCAGCCAAATGTGCAGCTCAGCAAAAAACTCAAAACCGTGGTTGACCGAGCGAGAAGAGCCCGTCGGCACAAAAAAAGAGCTAAGGCAAGGATCAGCCGCAAGGAAGTGGTGAAAAAGATCTCCAAGTGCAGTGACATTCATCTTAGTACCAAGCTTCTTGCGGTGGACTTCCCGGCACACTTTGTGAAATCTATCTCCTGCCAGATTTGTGAACACATCCTGGCTGACCCTGTGGAGACCAGCTGTAAGCACGTGTTTTGCAGGATTTGCATTCTCAGATGCCTCAAAGTCATGGGCAGCTATTGTCCCTGTTGCCAATATCCCTGCTTCCCTACTGACCTGGAGAGCCCAGTGAAGTCCTTTGTGAGCATCTTGAATTCCCTGATGGTGAGATGTCCAGCAAAAGAGTGCAATGAGGCGATCAGCTTGGAAAAATATAATCACCATGTCTCAAGCCACAAGGAGTCAAAAGAGACTTTTGTGCATATTAATAAAGGGGGTCGGCCCCGCCAGCATCTCCTGTCATTGACCCGAAGGGCCCAGAAGCATCGCCTGAGGGAGCTCAAGCTGCAAGTGAAGGCTTTTGCCGACAAAGAAGAAGGTGGAGATGTGAAGTCTGTGTGTCTGACCTTGTTCCTGTTGGCGCTGAGGGCGAGGAACGAACACAGACAAGCCGACGAGCTGGAGGCCATCATGCAGGGACGGGGCTCTGGCCTGCAGCCAGCTGTGTGCTTGGCCATCCGTGTCAACACCTTCCTCAGCTGCAGTCAGTACCACAAGATGTACAGGACTGTGAAAGCCATCACGGGGAGGCAGGTTTTTCAGCCTTTGCACGCCCTTCGCAATGCTGAGAAGGTCCTTCTGCCAGGCTACTACCCCTTTGAATGGCAGCCACCTCTGAAGAATGTGTCTTCCAACACTGACGTCGGCATTATTGACGGCCTGTCTGGACTGTCCTCCTCTGTGGACGATTACCCGGTGGACACCATTGCCAAGCGGTTCCGCTACGACTCGGCTTTGGTGTCTGCTTTGATGGACATGGAAGAAGACATCCTGGAAGGCATGAAGGCCCAGGACCTGGATGACTACCTGAATGGCCCCTTCACCGTCGTGGTGAAGGAGTCCTGTGATGGCATGGGAGATGTGAGTGAGAAGCACGGGAGCGGGCCAGCAGTTCCGGAAAAGGCGGTTCGCTTTTCGTTCACGGTCATGAAAATTACCGTAGCACACGGCTCAGAAAACGTGAAGATATTTGAGGAAGTCAAACCTAACTCTGAACTGTGCTGTAAGCCCTTATGCCTCATGCTGGCAGACGAGTCTGACCACGAGACGCTGACGGCCATCTTGAGCCCTCTCATTGCTGAGAGGGAGGCCATGAAGTCCAGCCACTTAGTGCTGGAGATGGGAGGAATCCTTCGGACTTTCAAGTTCATCTTCAGGGGCACTGGATACGATGAGAAGCTTGTCCGGGAAGTCGAAGGCCTCGAGGCTTCTGGCTCTGTCTACATTTGTACGCTTTGTGATGCCACCCGCCTGGAGGCCTCTCAAAATCTTGTCTTCCACTCCATAACCAGAAGCCACTCTGAGAACCTGGAGCGCTATGAGGTCTGGCGTTCCAACCCATACCACGAGTCTGTGGAAGAACTGCGGGATCGGGTGAAAGGAGTCTCATCGAAACCTTTCATTGAGACAGTCCCTTCCATCGATGCACTCCACTGTGACATTGGCAATGCGGCTGAGTTCTACAAGATTTTCCAGCTAGAGATAGGGGAGGTGTACAAGAATCCCAGTGCTTCCAAAGAGGAAAGGAAAAGGTGGCAGGCTACACTGGACAAGCATCTCCGGAAGAAGATGAACCTGAAACCAATCATGAGGATGAATGGCAACTTTGCCAGGAAGCTCATGACCAAAGAGACAGTTGAAGCAGTCTGTGAATTAATCCCCTCCGAGGAGAGGCACGAAGCTCTCAGGGAGCTGATGGACCTTTACCTGAAGATGAAACCCGTGTGGCGATCATCATGTCCTGCTAAAGAGTGCCCAGAATCCCTCTGCCAGTATAGTTTCAATTCACAGCGTTTTGCTGAGCTCCTCTCTACCAAGTTCAAGTATAGATATGAGGGCAAAATCACCAATTATTTTCACAAAACCCTGGCACACGTGCCTGAAATTATTGAGAGAGATGGCTCCATTGGGGCATGGGCAAGCGAGGGAAATGAGTCTGGCAACAAACTGTTCAGGCGCTTCCGAAAAATGAATGCCAGACAGTCCAAGTGCTATGAAATGGAAGATGTCTTGAAACATCACTGGTTGTATACGTCCAAATATCTGCAGAAGTTTATGAATGCTCACAATGCGTATAAGAACTCAGGGTTTACCTCAAACTCGCAGTCAGGCTTGGGGGACCCACTAGGCCTAGAGGACGCTCTGGAGACTCAAGATTCGATGGAATTTTAAGCAGAGCAGCCACTTCTGTGTTGGTTTTGCAAATAATTTTTCTTCTGCGTCGCACTGAGGCCTTCTCATAGCACCCTTCACTCCTGCGTGTGGGGCTTCACCACCCAAGCAGTGGTAGAGCCGAGAGGCCAGAGGTGTTGAATCCATGGCAGGAATGGATAACTGATGAGGTGATTGCTTGAGCCGTTTAGGGAGTTCAGAAAAGCAACAGGAGAAACCAGTTATTTGAAAGCTCAATGACTCAGAACAAGAGTAACTGCGGGGGACCGGAGATGAACAAAGATGTGCGTGTGTGACTGAGTGACGTGGAAAATCAAAGTTGAGGTTGTCAAAGAAATAGCTAGGGAAGCCAGGAAAGGAATTTGTCTGGGGGTTTCCATTCCCTACCCTCTCAATTTATTATACTTTGTATTGAGATATAAGTGTGTTTTTTAATACCATTTCTGTAGAATTCTTCATTTTATAAATTTCACAGATCTTGGCTTATTCCATGAGATTCAAAAATCTTTAAAAGCCTTTCAGATTTCTCTAATAATAACATCTTACCCCTGTGTGACATGATGACCTTTACCAAGTGCTCAGAGCATTTTCTCATTTGGTATATTTATGCAGAAATACCTTACATCCAGAAAAATTTTGGAAAACCAGCCCTCTTTGGGTTTCAGTGATATTGATATTGAATGACCGTAAGGGGTTTAGGAGGTCATTTGCTACCATGAATTTTTCAATAATAAAGTCAGAAGAATAAAACTGTTAGCTACAGTTAGTCATGAAATCTTCTGATAATACATTTTTCTTAGCTATCAGTAGCCAAGTATGATTTTTGTTTTTACTTTTAAATTTCAATTAATTTAGAGTCTCCAATGCTTTTCTATTTAATCTTGAAGCCACAGCGGCTTTTAAAACTTGGTTTTACTTACTGTATAAAAACAGATTTAATGTTTTACTGAAAAATTTCTGCCAGATTTTTTCCATGTGGAACCTGGGTCTATTTTACTAAATCCAGATTTCATGGAGTCTTTCCCTCTATAGTGTGTTACTCTTTCTATTAAGACCAGTTTACTTTTTCATTATTTATTTCTTTTTTTTAAGAGAGAGCATGATCGGTGAAGTTGCAGAGGGAGAGGGAGAGAGAGAAAGAGAGTCCCATGCAGTCTTTACACCCAGTGTGGAGCCTGACATGGGTTTGATCTCACCACTGTGAGATCATGACCTGAGACAAAATCAAGAGTTGGATTCTTAACTGATTGAGCCGCCCAGATGCCCTGAGATCAGTTTATTTTCAGTGTATTCAAATTTTCGAAGCAGGATACCTTTGTATTTTTCATATCTGCTCTGTTTAGATGAAGTCTGCTCATAGTACAGAGGAAGAGTTTACATTTGTAGAATGGTTTGGGGGGATTTTTGGCTATGTTTGAATATTTTCACCTTCATTTTGCCTCATTTTTCCTCACAACAACTCTGTGAGGGTGGACATTGTTATTCCTGCTTGATGGAGAGTTAAATGATCTACCCGGAGTTACAGTGGTAGTAAATATCTGATCTGGAATTTGAACTTAGGCATTTTGTTTCAAATTCCATGTTCTTTACACCACAAAAATTAACCACCATTTTTTTTCTTTTTATATGGCAGTATCATCAAATGTTGAGGATCCAAAACTAATCACTATAGTTTATAATTCTGGGGAACAGAGATGGGTGGGTTTTTTAAGTTATTATTGTGCTTTGGGCCCTTTGATAGAAGAAGGGAATGCTAAAGCTCTCAAAAGCCCCCCAAATCTCTGGTGGCTCCAGTTATTTGGAAACTATTGTCTTCATCCTTAGGACTTTGAGAATTGCCAATTACTGGCAATTTAGAGCAGGCATGGGATTTTATATGCTAGTGAGTCATAATGATATGTTAGTGTTAATTGGTTTTTTCTTTCTTTGATTTTATTGGCCATAATTGCCACTGTTCATACACAGTATACCAAAGAGCTGTGTAATTTAGTTGTCAAACATGTGTCAGTGACATTCTCGTAAATGACACGCATTGAGTGCTTTTGCAGGGTTTGAGCCCCGAATTTTTCATTAAATAATAGAGCAGTTTTTCCCTTGCTTTTTATACATAGCATATATATACATTGCAAAGATATTCGTAATTTAGTTGTCAAAAATATATACAGATTTTAATTGTTTTTTTTTTCTGGAAAATGTTGAGTTTTGTACTTTGTTAAACGAATGGGATTCTGAGCTACCCCTTCCCTTCATCCCATTTAATCCTTACAGTGTGTCTCTGCACTACTAAACAGTTAAATTTATGTAATCGTTCATTTCCTGAGGCATGCTGGTGTTGGTTATTTGTAGATTGTTTTCCCCCATTTCCACTCTGTTACTTGATTGGTGTCACTGTAAATACTTTCCAATATTAAATTCTCCTTTCTAGCATTGTGGGATCTATTTTGAATGCATGTGACTAACAGCATGATTTATAGCACAACCTTCCCAATCATCTCTTAATCAGATCACATTTTGATAAACCCCAGGAACATCTGGCCACAGGAATTTCAATATGTAGAAATGCTGCCGGTGGTTGTTTGAACCCTCATCGTTGAGACTGCAATATCCAAGACCTGCCTTTATACTGGAGTTTTATTTTTGACAATGCCCATTGTAAATGAAGTCACATACTCCAGGGAAATTCACCATGCTGAATGGAGTTTTTTTTTTCTTTCTTTTTTTTTTTTTGGAGTATAGACTGGGACTTCAGAAGTGAATGCGTTTTTTTCCAGTAAAACCTGATTCTACAAGTTTTCCTGCCAAACCATGGAAGCACACTGCAGGGACCAGTAATAATGGCTGATGAAAACTGATGAGTGGTTGGGGTGAGGTCAAAACGTGCTTTAGGATTAATAAACATGAGTTGAGTAGCAAGAACAGGAGAAAAATGTCTTTTCCTTCCAGGTGAGCTGGAATTTCGTTTTGCCTCAATTTGTTTTCACAAAATAGAGATGAAGATAAAAATTTTGTTGGCTGAGTATGTAGGTCTCGCGTTACATCAAACAGAATTCAAATTCCACAGACTTGGAGGCAGGATTTGTAAGCTCGTGGTGTTTGCGAGGAACAAATCGCCATTTGGATGCAAATGATTTTTCATTGCAGATGTGTATGTGTCTTCAGTTGCTGTACGGGAGATGGTCAATTCTTTTACTGTTAAGAGACTGTTAAGAGATTTTTAAAAAAATTTTTTTAGGGTTTTTTTTCTTAAATATTTTTATTTCTAGGAAAGATAGAGAGAGAGAGACAACGTGAGCAGGGGAGGGTCAGAGAGAGAGGGAGACACAGACTCTGAAACAAGTTCCAGGCTCCGAGCTGACAGTCAGCACAGAGCCCGACGCGAGGCTCGAACCCACGAACCGCGAGATCATGACCTAAGTGAAAGTCGGACGCTTAACCGACTAAGCCACCCAGGCGCCCCCCAAAATTTTTAGTGTTTTATTTACCTTTTGAGAGAGAGAGAGAGAGACAGACAGACAGACAGACAGACAGCATGAGCGGGGGAGGGGCAGAATTTGAAGCAGGCTCCAGGCTCTGAACTGTCAGCACAGAGCCTGACCTGGGGCTCGAACCCACGGACTGTGAGTTCATGACCCTACCTGCAGTCAGACACCCAACCAACTGAGACACCTGGGCGCCCTGAGATTTTAAGTAAGGTGGATATTTTTGTTCTATTTCATTTTTTCTTTTTAACTATAGAAATCTACATGAATATACCTCAGAAATAATTTTTGGTAAGATTTTTGTGTGGAATGGCACTTCACTTTATTTTCTTGACAAATAATCATAAAGTCTGCTTCATGGCTTCCAAGAGCTTTCTTTGTTGTGTTTTAAGGAAAGTTCAGGTGCCAGGATGCAATGGAATTTATTTGATGTAGCTTACCTATGTTTCTGTATCAAATGTTTTCAAATTAAACAAAGGATGTGTTGCAATACTTACTTTTATATTTTAATATTTTTATTCCTTATTAATATGAATATTGTTTTTGTGAACAACTTTATGTTTAAGTATTTGAAATAAAAGTTTAAAATTTGGAAATAGAGTGTATTGTGATTTATATTCAAATAATAATATTAAGTACAACCTTTGAAAAAATGAAGTCAACACTTTTTTTGAGGAAAATACGAAATAAATTTGGTGAACTTTAGAATAAACAGAATAGTGATAATGAGTATAATTTATTCTAAATATAGGCTGAGGCCATTTGTTTCTGTGTATTTGAAGTTAATAGTGAAAACACAGAATTTGAAAATTGGTGGTTTTTGACTCTTTTCGAGAATCAAATAAAAATATGGACCTATTTCTCAGAAAATTTGCATTTTCATACACTGAAAATTTTGGTAAGATGGTTGACTTGTCCAGAGCCACACAGATAATGGCGGGACTAAGCTAGATCCCAGGTTCTTTTGTTCACTCTTTTCCCAATGGTGATGTTGATTGTGATGAGGATGATGAAGATGATGATGACGGTTATAATAATAGTACTACAAACAACACAACATCTGCCGCTTAGCAAACAGGGTGGTAAGAAATGGCACATGGTCTTTTCACTGTATTCTTTCAGAGCAGATACTATTATCTCCATGTTGCACACCAGGTCATTGAAGTTTAGCTCAGGCAGTAAAGGGCAGACCTGCAGCTCCACAATTTCCCCTCCAGTTCTGTCCATTTTACCTTTACACTATTCGGTCATCTCCTCCTCATCTATGGATTTTCCAGCATCTTGGCACCGTCTTTGATAGGGACCTCCAAGCTCCCTTCTGCTCAGAACAGAGATTCAGCCTGGCTGCTTCTGTGCAACTGTGCCAGTTTTTAAAATATTTTTAAAAGTACATTTATTTATTTTAGAGACAGAGTGAGAATGAGTGTGTGTGGAGGAGAGAGAGAGAGACAGAGAGAGAGACAGACAGAGAGAGAACCCCAAGCAGGCTCCACAGTTCAGCACAGAGCCCAATGCAGGGCTTGATCTCACAAACAATGAATGAGATCATGACCTGAGCCTAAATCAAAGGTTGGGCAATTAACCAACTGATCCATCCAGGTGTCCTGTACTAGTTTTTAAAACATTGAAATGTGTTTGTACTTGTAGGCAAATAGCCTGTGTCCTCAAGACCCCAGTACCCTTCCAATTCTGACAGCCCTGCCTCATCCTCCAGGAACCCATCATTCAGCAAGTAACAGGTTAATACCAGCACACCAGGGAGCTTTAAGAACTGCTCCAGTGCCATTTTCTTAGACTGATTTTTTTAAAATTCTGCTATCCCTGCCTTGCTTTATTTTTCCAGTTTTATTGAAATATAATTGACAGGGGCATCTGCGTGGCTCAGTGGGTTAAGCGTCTGACTTCGGCTCAGGTCATGATGTCACGGTTCGTGGGTTTGAGCCCCATGTCGGGATCTGGGCTGACAGCTAGCTCTGAGCCTGGAGCCTGTTTTGGATTCTGTGCCTCCCTCTCTCTCTGACTCTCCCCTGCTGATGCTGTCTCTCTCTCTCTCTCTCTCTCAGAAATAAATAAAACATTAAAAAAATTTAAAAAAGAAATAAATATAATTGACAAACAAAATTGTGTATCAAGTGTACAACATAATAATTTGATATACATTATAAAATATTTACCATAATCAAACTAATTAATGCCTCTATCATTTCACATCATTACCTTTTATTTTGGTGTGGTATGGGTACTTAAGATCTACTCTCCTAAATTTCAAGCGTACAATACAGTATCATTAACTGTAGTCACCATGCTGTTCATCAGATCCTCAGAACTAACTCATCATATAACTAAAAGTTTGTACCTTTTGACCATGTATTTGAATATTACTCCCACATTTGAGAAGGAAGCATCTCATTACCCTTTAAGGCCCAGCTAAGTTCTGTATTGTTCCTGATAACCTTTCTAACTACTTCAGTCTATATTTTAAAGAAATATGTATAGAACACCTTATAAGGACATGCAGCATGTGCCTGGCACTGGAGACACAGTGATGAACAACACAATTTCTGCTCACAAAGTGCTAGGTGGAAGTAGACATTAAAACAACAGTGAGCCTAATAAATTCATCACCATGCACTCTAGTAGAACGTTAGGAAGAAAAAGTACTAAGTGCAGTCTGAGTATAGTAGGACAATGGAATTTAAACTAGGGTATCAGAGAAAGCATCTAGGAAGAAGGAATCTTTAAAGAGATATGGGTAGAATGAGTGAGGTGAGGACACGTATGGGGGGTTAGACCAGGAGCAGACTTCACCTGTGGGAAGACTCTGAGGTGGAGAGCAATTGGTGGAGTCTAGGAACAGAAGAAAGGTCTTTCTGACAGGAACAGATTGAGTGAAGGTGAGGAAGGGGTTGTGAGTGTTTGGAGAATCAGGTAGAGCCTTTTTATGCAGGACATGGAGGGCTGGGTCAAGACTTTGAACACTATTCGCTGCCAATGGAAACTTTTGAAGAGTTTTGGACAGACAATGGATGCCATCCAAGCCAAGCCAGGAGTGAGACATGAGCGAAATGTTTTCAGAAGGTATATGTGTGAGGGGATTTGTCCAAGATTAAGAAGAGCCACACATATATATTTAAATGATGGAGTAACAATTTCAAACACTTTTTTATGTCAATTATACATGGCCTGCTAGTTCACATGTCTCGCTACCTCAGACAACTGTGTCCAACCCTAGGCAGAGGATATGAAGGAGGTTCTGCAGTAGCATCACCTTCTCATGAAGTTAGCACTTCTTCCCATGACAGTTTTCCTTCTTTCTCATGGAAAGTCCCATTTCCTCCTTGGCTTCTGTATGATTGTTTTTCCTCTCTTGATGGTGACAATGTATCTCTGCCTTCACAAAATACACACTGAGTTACTTGTAGGCCAAGTGTGTGTAGTTTTTAAAGTTTATTTATTTATTTTTTTTTGAGAGCACAAGGAGGGGAGGGGCAGAGAGAGAGGGAGAGAGAGAATCCCAAGTGGGCTCTGCACTGAACTCCCCCTATGTGGGGCTTGAACCCATGAACCATGAGATCGTGACCTGAGCCAAAGTCAGATGCTTAACTGACTGAGCCACCCAGGTGCCCCTTAAGTTTGAAGCTTCTAATCAAGGCTTGGTCTTTGTGGCAACCAGCCCCCCATCCTGAAGCCATCCAGGGCTGTCAAGCATGACCTCATTAGAACAAAAGACTCTTCTGGCACCCTTGTCACTCAAGAAATGACAAGTTTTAGGAGCTCTATGCCAGAACCAAGACAAAGACTAAATATCTTTCTATGACGCCACATTCATATTTTTTAATGGTTCAAAATGGATGGTTTGTTCATCTTTCATATATACACCCAAACCCCTCTTCTTTTGAGTTGTCACTACACATTTTGGATGGCACTTCAAGCAGTCTTTTCCACATTTTACAGTTGTCTTGGACACAGCACCTCTTAAGCTAAGGTCAATATAACAAAGGAGACTTAGAGATAATTTAGTCCAATTTTTAAATTTTACCACCATATTCCAGGTTAAAAAAAGAAAACTGTTATTGGGGATACCTTGCACTACACAATTTCAAATTTGTCACCAACAGCTTCAAGTATACGATTTCACTTTCTGTAACTCTCCTGCCCTGCCTCTTGCCCCATTCTACAGTAGGACAATAATTTCCCTAAAGATGGGGCTCTGGGGCTCTTCTTTTGTTCTTTTTCAGGTCCCATAATATTTATTGTGGACCTTGGATTTTATTTTCTTTTTTGTTTCTTAATTTGAGAGAGAAAGTGCATTTGGGTGGGGAGGGGGAGAGAGAGAGAGAGAGAGAGAGAATCCCAAGTTGGTTGCACGCTGAGCGTGGAGCACAATGTGAGGCTCTATCCCACAATGCTGGGATCATGACCTGAGCCAAAATCAAGAGTCAAACGCTCAACCAACTGAACCACCCAGGGACTGCCAAGGACCTTAGATTTTCAATAAATGCTTCCTAGTGCATTCCCTGAAGAGGCCTACTCATAGGGGAATCAAGCCAGAGATTCAAGGGGTCTTTAAGGATCTTCAAGAGATCCTCTACATACTCACCAGCCTTTAAAAAAAAATGTTTGTTTATTTTTGAGAGGGGGGAGGGGCAGTGAGAGAGGGGGACAGAGGATCTGAAGCCAACTCTTCTGGCAGCACCAGCCTCATATGGGGCTCAAACTCATGAACCCTGAGATCATGACTTGAGCTCAAGTCAGATGCTCAACCTACTGAGCTACCAAGGGGCCCCCTACTCAACAGCCTTTTAGTTTTTAAATTATTATTAAATTATTATTATTTGATGTTTATTATAATTTTTTTATTTTTGAGAGAAAGAGAGCACAGGCGGGGTAGGGGCAGAGAGATGGAGACACAGAATCTAAAGTAGGCTCTAGGCTCAAAGCTGTCAGCACAGAGCCCGATGCAGGGCTTGAACCCATGGACTGTGAGCTGAAGCCGGACACTTAACTGACTGAGCCACTCAGGTGCTTCATTGTCAGCCTTTTATAGGGGGCATTATTGATAACTTTTCCTTCCTATTCTAAAAATTATAATTTAAATGAATATACATTTACTGGACTGATATCTAGAGACAGAGTGATGTTTTAGTTCTCTTAGTAATAAATATGCTGCATTAGATGTTTCTTGACAGAACCAGGTTTGGGAAAATGTGACATCATTTATGGTAAATTCCAAGTCAAAAGGCAATATTCTACGCTAGACTGGAATTTGGTGGCATATAAATCATTTGGAATTCTTGTCACTGTGGGTTAGAATGACTTCCTCTTCCATCTAAGTTTACCATGAAATGCCCAAGAGTGGTACAGAAATAGACAAATCCTAGGTGGGCTCACAGAGAGACCCATGGCCATGCTGAGAGATAAAAGGCAGAATGATCTCCTCCTTATCATGTGAGCCCATCATGGACCCATGAAGCAGGTGAGAGAGAGCTAGATCTAATGATGTTTGGTACTTAAGGCTGGGATATGACTCAGGAATCATCATTAAGCTGATAACTTCAGGCCCTGTGGGAGTGTGGATATTGTAGCAGAAGCCAATGAGAAGGGATGACGACCCTTAAGAACCAAAGGCTTCACCTCTGCTCACTCCCACTTCTGGAAACCCAGTATTATGTCTCTCCCTGGAACTTGGATAAAAAGTTAGGTAAAGAGGTAAGACCCTAAATGTATAGAAATTAAATTTCCAACACACGTAAAAAAGGATGCATAATACAATGTGAGTTATAGAAAAAAACAGATGGTTTTGTTTATTGTACTTCTGAGAATATAAGTATAGATTTGTAAGTGCTATGGCCATCAAGGGGCTGATGGGGTTCCGAGCAGTCTTTCTGAGGCAGCACGTATCTGAACTGAGATGTAGAGTGGATAGGAATGGGCCAGATAGCCGAGGATGTTAGCAGGAGTGATAAAGCACCAGAGGGAAGGTATGCCCAGTGGAAGGGATCGGTTGCTGAAAAGCTCTGAGTACTAAGAAAGCTAGTTTTCACTGGAAATATTATCAGTTTAGCATTTTTGGAGATTGAACACAAAATGCAAAAGGAGTGGTGAAACAGGAGGGGGAGGGGACAGGGAAAATGGTATGAATGAAACTGTACGTGACTTTATTTTACTGATGAAAACCTCAGGGAGCCAGCCCCTGCTTTAGGGTCACGTCACTCCATACTCCCTTTGTTTACTATGTTTTAACCAGGCTGACATTTCAGTTCCTCAAACGTGATAAGCTTCATCTCACCCCCGGGCCTTCAGACTAACTATTCCTTTTCCTTATGCACCCTTCCTTCTAACACATTAAGCCCCTTAACATGGTCACCTTGGAAAGCCAAATACTTATTTATTGAAATTATTCTGTGTCAGCAGTTTCCAGACTTATCTTTAGAACCTATTTGTGAGCCACATCAGAAAGCCCATTTGTACTCAAACTTTTTATTTTTATTTTAGCTTAAAGTGAGAGTTATATCCTACTAAGGCTGTGGATGACATTTGTCTGTTTCCAGAAACCAACTCCATCTCTAATGGTGGAAGAGAGACAGTTGTTAAGTATCTTCAAAGGAATGAACCATAGGACCTGAAGGTGATTGAAATGTGAATTCTAGAACTCTTTTAAGCAAAGGCAGTATATCATTGGAATAAATGAATACTCTTCTAATGTGGCCCATTTGAATGTTTGCGTGTGCTTATCAGAACAGAAACCTCATTATCTTTAATGTCAGCTGAAAAATTTACTTAGGACTTAAAAAGACCTATTTCTACTCAAATATATGGTCGTGAAACCAAAGTACTTACTTTTGTAACACATAATCATATAACACACACACACACTCACACACACACACACACACACTAAAAGTTGCTATGCTTGTGGCACTCTGAGTTTAACTATAGAAAACCCAGTGAATTCAGAATCACTTAGGTTATCATATCTTAATTTCATTGACTACAAAATAAATATGGTAATAATTCTTCAGCTACTAAGTCACTATAGACAAGTTAAGCTAAGGGAATGCCTCTTGAGGAAATAACCCTTTTGAACTCTGTAAAGGATATTTCAGTTCTAACGTATGCCACTTCCTGTGAGCAGGAAAAAAAAAAAAAGAAATCAAAGTAGAGTGATCCTGAGAAAATTAAATAGAATATTTTTGTCCCTAATTGGGTAACTATGCATAGTAATAATCAGAAGAAATCAATATAAACAGAAGACATTTTAATGTTTTATTAGTTTTACATAGATGACAAAAACAACAAAAAAATCAAAGCAATGGCATAGCAAATGGTTCAAAAGGAATATTCATTAGGCAACATTACTGAAACAAACTGAACATGATTTACTTCATCCAAGTTAGTTTTAGTATCTAAGACATGGAACTGGTAGCAGATGAACTTGTGTTCCAGGGATTTATCTCCTGTATGGTCATGTGTCCCCTAAATCTGGCAATAGAACTTCACACACTGTAGACTTTCAATGAATACTGATAAGTAGGAAGCTATGGCTTAAACTCTTAAAGTAAGATGCTTTTCCAGAAAAATACTCCAAAAGGAAAAACATTTATTTCTAAGGTCGTCTAATTATTAGTTGATGTCTTAAAGCCTCAAAACAGTCTTTTTAACTCTCTTTCTAGAAAGTATCTAATTGAACCATAGCAAGCTCATTGATTTTACAGTTTTCATTGGCATCCAACTCCACATGTCAACTAGACACGTACACACACACACACATTTATTTTTCCCCATTTAAAATCTTCTACCTATTAACTTTAGGACATTCTTTAAACTTCTTGTATTTGGGGGAAATAATACTACTGTTCTTTATGAGATTTAACTGGTGGCTCTTTCCTAGCGTGCACCGACTTATTCCCTTTTCGTAGACTGCTAAGTAGCTGTGGACTTCAGTTTTCACTAAATCTCTCAAAGAATTGGTTCAAGCAATTGATATTGGTCCATCATCTGTGCACCAGATGCGGGGAGGGGGACATCCTCTGAAGAAAATTCATGTAGGTAACTTGATAAAATATAGCAAACTTGATGTGGAGTCCTCTGAAGAAAGCTCATGCAGATTACTTGATAAAATACAACAAACTTGATGTAGAGTCCTTTTCTCTTCCTTCATGTCAACAGGGATTGTCTATCTTACAGCTTAAATAAGCTATATGGAACTTTTCCTGTTCATAGGCATAATCAAGAGATCAGTTTAGAGTTAGAGATGTATAAAGACCACTAGCATGGGATACAGGTGATCTTGGTTTAAATTTTTGGCCAACTACCAAATTGTTATATTGTGCAAAATAATTCATTCAATGCCTTTGGATGTTAGTTTCTTTACTAGTTTAATTTTGTCTTAACTACTCTATAGCTTATTTATTGCCAAAAATTATATAAAGGATATAAACATATCTTGATTACTATTACTGCTTCTGTATTGAAGATTCCTTGAGTGAAAAAATTCAGGTCAGAAATTCTCATAACTTTGATTAAAAATTTTTCAAGTATTTAGTATTGTATTATGAGCACTTTTCCCTGGCACTTAATTCATAAGACTAAAAGAAAACACAGGCATTTTCAATGATATAATTTTCATCATTGTGATGCTTCTTTAAAGTGGGCTTAAAAATTTGATGCACTTGAACCTGAAAGGCTTTTGTGAAACTAATCAAACAACCTCCTTAGAAAAGATTTCTTGGCAGGAGTAAAAATTTTTCCAGAACCTTTTTTGTGGAGGGATTTCAGTGGAGGCTTTTTTAAGGGTAGGACTCTTTTAGGGGTTTGTAGTGCTCTTGCTATCTTCACATGCTCATTGCAGTAATATTTGTTGCTTCCTTCTGACAGATGGATGAGTGTGCGTTCTGCCAGATCCATGCACTGGGCATGGACCCAGTGTCCATCTCCATGAGAGCAGTAGATCATGGCAGGTTTGTTGAGCTCAGTTGAGTAAAATGGTACCCAAGTGTTGATATCCACATCACAAGTAGCACAGCATGTAATCCAGTAGCCTGTCTCAGACTCATCCTCTTCATCGTCTTCGTTATAGGTGTCAAATTCATCATCACCATCAAAACTATTTGCTTCTGCACTGAAACAAAATTCTTCTGAGTCTTCAAAGGGAGTGGAGTCCCCTGGGTCTTCTGTCGATGTCTGACTATTTGTGAGTGTTTTCTGATCTTCATTCACATCATCTTCAGCACATTTCAGCATATAAAAGTAGAATGCTTCTGAAGCAGCCTGTTTATTGTCTCCTGGTATGCCAAGGAAAACATTTCCATTTCCCATGTTGCTCCCAAACCAGATCTTGCTGTGCTTAATATCTGGGGTCCAATCTGGGGTCTCCATCTCACGAATTTCTATCTTGTTGTCCACAAAAGAGACAATGTTGCAGACCATTCTCTTTTGATTTTCAAGCTGATAGCCACCAACAATTACAAATTCATCACTGTTTGTTTGAGTCAGGATTGCACTGGAGACAGAGATTCCTCCTGGCAAGACTGTGCAATTCACAGCTGGGCTACCCAGTGGAAGATCAACCTTAATGCTGTATAGGTTGGCAGGGCGGATGTTATTGGCAAGTGAATGTCCTCCTAAAATATAAATGGTGTCATTTCTGGCAATGGATACATGAAAAGATAACCCATCCTGAAGTTCTGGAAGAATGTATGATGTAGAGCACCCAAATTCAAAATCCACCAAGAAAACATGGGGCAGACAGTCAGCTACACTATTCCATTTTTCTGTGGTTCTTTGGGCAGAAGTAATGTATGACCGTCCTCCAAAGAGAACACCCATACTTTTACCTCGACTGTACACCACATCAATGGAATGACCATATCTGGCTTCGGGAACATCTCCTACCAAATCTTTCTCCATGCAGCGAAAAGTAACTTTTTTGTTGTTCTTGCCAACAACAGACATGATATAAATCTTATCTGAAAGCTCATTGTTTGGTGTTTTCCCTCCATGGATGATGTATTGATGCTTTTCAGACTCTAAGCTGCCTCTGAAGATGCAAGTGGCTGGGTAACGAAGAGGAGGAAGGTAGCAGGAATCCTTAGAGAAAACTGCAGGCTTCAGTTTGAGATGGTTATGCTTTACATCAAAATGGAAAACTCCGGTGGGACACGATCTCTTGGGCCAGCCTTTTTGGCCAAAGAAGAAAACTTGCCCATCAAAATTCATCAGTGAGAAGCCTGGTTGTATTAAGGCTATGTTATTACTGACTGTTATCATCTGAAGTGACATATTTTCTGATCGTGGGTGGATCTTTTATCTGAAAGAATTACACACAAAAAATTACCATATGTCTTCATATAAATCACTATGTTTGGATCACCTCACATGTAAAAAGCTTGTTTAAAAAAAGTTCTTCCACAAGCCTGTGGAGGGACTGAATGAGCAAAATCCAGGCAGCTAGGTAAGCAAAGAGACACAGAACCTTCTTCCTTCCTAATAGGATCCAAGCAGTCCGGACATGTTTTCTACTTGGACCACCCTCCCTTAGATTTCTGGGAATTGTAGTCCTTTTTCCTCCCTGGCCGATTCACCGCTTGTCGGACTAAAGAACTACATTTCCCAGCAATCCGTTCTCTATGGGATGTGTGGCCACGACAGTTTTTATTGCTCCAGGAGAAGCGACTCCGGGGACGCCTCTGAATAAAGACGCCCAAAGTGCGAAGTGACTAGAAGGGAGCCAAGGCGGAAAGCTAGGGAATGGGAGGTGAGCGTGGCTAGCGCAGACCCAACATCCGGGTTACCGGAAAGCTGCAGCACTATGAGGGGCGTCAGGCCGACTGCTGCCCGGTATCGCCGGTGCGTCTCCGGGGCCTCTTAAACAGGTGACCCCGTAGGAAGCACAGCTGCTTCTGGTCCTAGCGGGGTTGCCTGGAAACCGCAGCCTGGAGGGACGCCCCGGCCGAGGCGTCCTTGCCGACTCCCGCCTGGATGCTTTCGGGGACTAGGCTCAGTTGCACCCCTGAACGTCCTTAGGTTGCTGGGTCCGAGTCGGGGGGTGAAAGGGACACCGAGGTCACCAAAGCTGTGACTGTTTTACGGAAGCCAAAGACCAGTCTTTCAATAACTGGAGCGCGGGGGAGAAATTACCTGATAACGATTTCCTAGTGGAAACACTGTAATTAGATTTTAGTGAGGGCCTTGTCAAAAAAGCCCCTTGTTTTTCCTCAATCACTCTTGCAGTCTTGCTTTTAGGGTTCTTTCAAGGAAGCAGAGAACGTTCCCAAATACCGCTCTCCCTCCGTTCTCTCTACGCCCTCCCTCTAGGAAATTACAGTTAGTGACTGTTATTTCAGATCGCTCTTTCCTGCTCAAGACATTTGACATAATTCTTTAGTAACGCTGTAGTAAGCAGGTACTAAGCAAAGAGGTGTCAGAATTATTCAGGATTTAATATTAGTATTATAATATTTTTAAAAAGGTATTTATTAGACGAAGTCAAATGGATACATTTTGACTTTATTATTATTATCACTTACCTTAGGGAGATGCCAGGAGCCTTAATAAGAAATATATTCTGTTTGCAGAATAAGGTCCTAGGAACGAAAGGCTAAAGGAGACAAAAGGGTACAGATTTCTGACCGTTCAGAGTAAATTATTATTATGCTTCAAGAACAGTATGAAACAGTGACTCTGAATATGGCTCTCAGAGTATGGACTCTGAAGGCTGCTGGCTGTAATCAAATCCTGTCTCTGTCACATACCAACTATATGAACTTGGGCAAGTAATTTAACATCACTCTGTCTCAGTTTCATCATCTGTAAAATGAGATAATTTACCTACCTCCTTAGTTGATATAAGTTATGATTAGTAAATTACTACGTGTAAAGCACTTACAATAAGGCTTTGCAAACTGTGATAGTTATAATTATGCTTGAACTTATTTAAAATAGGGTCATTAGAACACAATTACCTGCCAGTCATGGCGGATGAAACTCAATAATGTTGGGAATGGTTAGAAGGGATTGAGGATCTGGGATCTGGTCAGTGGGTATAGATTGATGAATTTTTTAGACTAATGAGAATTGGATAAGCATCTACAATGGAGGTGCTGGTGGTGACTTCAACTTAAATAACAGGAAATAATTCATTGATTCTTCTGTTACCCTTTCTCTAACATCTCCTTAAAAATGCAGACTTTGGGGGTGCCTGGGTGGCTCAGCCAGTTAAGTGTCTGACTTCAGCTCAGGTCATGATCTCACGGTTAGTGGGTTCGAGCCCTGTGTGGGCCCCTGTGCTGACAGCTCAAAGCCTGGAGCCTGCTTTGGATTCTGTCTTCCTCTCTCTCTGCTCCTCCTCTGCTCACACTCTGTCTCTCTGTCTCTCAAAAATAAATAAATGTTAAAAATTAAAAAAAAAAAAAAAAAGCAGACTTTGCAGTCTGAGTCCAGATCTGGGCCCTGAAATTTAGTTGCTATGTAACTATCTTGGTCAAGTTAGTTTTTCTCTGTTCTTTCTTTTCTGTAAAATGGGAATAGTATTAGTACAGATTCATTGGGTTGTTTTGAAGGATAAATGGGATAACACATGTAAATCACATAGCACAGTGGCTGGCACATAATAAGCATTTAATAAATGTTAGTTGATACCATAGTTTTAATTTTGCCTGCAAAGATTCCTTGGTCAGTCTAATGAGATTTTGGTTAGGCTTTTTGCCTTAAAACACTTCTGTAGATCAGATGTAATTAAGCGCTAAATGTTCTCTTCTACTTAGTTTTAGTTTACTTGAGAGAGTCCTCAAGGTGTGATATTTTAAGAATCACATCTTGCAGATTATTAAACCAAGTGAGGACGTGGTGAATGAGAAGGGTTATTACTAAAGTCATGGAAGCAAGCCCGCCTCTTCTTCATGATAGTTTGAAGGTTCAGCAACTTGGCCTGCTTATGAAATAACATGGGTGTCGTCTTTATTTGTGGCCCATCCAAGTATGCATGAGAGAAGGCCTCTGTGCAACTAAGAACATGTTCTCCATAGGAATTAAGAGGAAATATTGTTGGGGTGCCTGAGTGTCTCAGTTGGTTAGGCGTCCAACTTCGGCTCGGGTCATGATCTCAAAGTTTGTGGGTTCGAGCCCTGCATTGGGCTCTGTGCTGACAGCTAGCTCAGAGCTTGGAGCCTGCTTCAGATTCTGTATCACCCTCTCTCTCTGACCCTCCTCTGCTCATGCTGTCTCTCTCTCTCTCAGAAATAAATAAAAAAAAACATAAAAAATTAAAAAAAAAAAGGAAATATTGTTGATCCTCAATTCAGTAAATGAAACCCGTAAGTGACTACACTCAGCATGATATGTGCTTGTCAGACAGCTGTCCACTTCTGGGGGTGGGGGGAGCATTGAAGCACTGAAGCCAAAGCCTATTTGTTTTAAATATCTCTGAAGACCGTTACTGGGATAGAAAGCAAGCTATACAGGGGTCATGGAGTCCAGATCCCAAGGGGTGAACATAGACCAAGAACACTGACTTTTAAACAGCAACCTTTTTTTAGAAAAATAAGTTCTCGTTGTGGCCTGTTGGCTTCATTTAAAGGTTGTCACAGGGAATTTGGCTTCTCATAAGTGAAAACATGATTACTGTAGATGAAACAGACACATTTTCTTGGGCAAGACACAGGGAATACCCATTTCTTACAGCTTAATTTGGGTCCTTAACGACTTCTGACCCGTTCTCCCTTTGATGCCCTGTTCTTGGTACACCTCAATTTCAGGCCCCTAAGAACAGGGAGGTTTATTACTGTTAAGGTGAATTACCTCCTCTTGTAACGCAGTTCAAGTATCTGTCTATTTAATTTTTAGATTACCCATTTAAAGCCATGACCAGATAACGTACATATTTAAAGAATAAACAGGAACATTGACAGGGTTTTCACGTTAATTTGCCATATTTTTTTTAGTTTTTGAAATTTGCTTTATTAACTTAAATATATCTTCACTGGAGTGCACTGTTGTCCCTCTTCCATAGCTTTAACATGACTATATGAGTCACATTTTGTTTTTTTAAGAGTTTTTAAAAGGTGATAGTAGAACTAAAATAATCTGCTTTCTTTAAATAAGCTAGATGAAAAGAATGGCAGGTTTTGAAAAAGGGGATACTGTTCTTCAACTGAAAGAAGTTTCAAAGTCCACACATTAAAGATTCTTTTTAACAGACAGAAATAGAGGACCAATAAATTTATACAATTTCCCCCAACCCCATGCTAACATTGCTCAGCAGGGAGGTTTTCATTTATTCACTGTGAAGCTAGGGCACGGGTGAGACTCAAAAGAGGACTAATGGTATGAGGTCTGGGTTTGTAGTTTCCTGTGTCTGAACTGACTCTTTTTTTTTCCTTCCAGAGAAAGGGACTGTACTGGGAGGCATTGAATCCTACTGATCAGTGCTGCCCGTGTTTTCCTGATTGCTCCAAGAGAGTAGGGAAGCTCATGTAACGGAGGTCATTGCGGGCATGAATTAACACTATCTTGCACAGCTAATCAGGTCTGAGGCATACACTAATTTGCTTTTTTTTTTTTGCTGCCACTGAAGCCACAATTAGGTCTTTTTTTTTTTCTGACACTTATGCCAGATAAGCACTTATGTACTCAGATGAACACATGGGCTCTGATGCCACAGGAATTAAATCCTTGCAGCAGCCTGACAGCAGAAAGCCCCATGGTTTCCTAATTTTACAGCATCCCTTCCCCATCTGGACACCCAGTCCATCTGTAACTCACCCGCTGCTAAAGTGGAGCATCATCTTTCCCTTCAAGTTGACAGACGTAGGTGCCTGTCTTTCAGCTTTGGTAGAAATGAAGATATCGGACCTACCTGAAGGCCAGAGAGGCTGCTCACCCCTCTCTGAATCTTTGCTGCTAAACCAGGTATTATATGTCAGCCCTTGGGGAAGATTCACTGACTGCCCACTCTGACCGTGGCAAGAAGGCGGCTCCCAGTAGAGGATGTGTGTGTGCCTACAGATGTTCCAGCGCACTGATCTAACAGGAGTAACTGACTGTGACCTTTTTTCTTTTCTTTAGATGGTTGAGGGAGATATCCACCAGGGTATATGCTCAAGGTTTAACTATTTCCTTACTGGTGAACAATGGAAACACAATCCACTATTTGTAAAGAAGAAAACAAAACGTGGCTGAAACCTGATTTATATTTTTATTAAAAACGTTTTAGAAAAATATAGAAGAAAATGAATATAATTGCTATGATTTAAATAATACTGTTAAGAGTCAAATGATAAATTATTATTTCTTACAGCAGAGACCACTAACACCAATGTCAGTCAATTGGATCTTGAACTGCTCTTCAGTAGTCTCATGTTCTTTAATGCAAAGCTCAGAAGTCATTCTAATTATTGGAGGCCTATTACCAGCTTCATATCATACATCAGGAGCTGCTGTATAATATGGCATAGCCAAATGATTAAGCAAATGGACTTTCAAGTCAAACGGACCTGGTTTTCTTTACCAGCTCTGCCGTTTTCCACTGGAGTCATCTTAATTTCTAAGCCTCTGTTTTCTCTGCTCTGAAATGGGAATAATAGAAATAGTCACCCCAAAAGATTGTTGCAAAAAGATTAAAGCAGTTAATGTCTTTATTTTATTTTTTTAATTTAAAAAATTTTAAATGTTTATTATTTTGAGAGAGGGAGAAAGGCAGAGCACAAGCAGGGGAGGGGTAAAGAGATACAGAACTCAAAGCAGGTCCCAGGCTCTGAGCTGTCAGCACAGAGCCTGATGTGGGGCTTCAACTCATGAACCAGGAGATCATGAGCTGAGCCAAAGTTGGATACATAACTGACTGAGCCACCCAGGTGCCCCTCAGATAATATCTTTAAAGTGCTCAATGCCCAGTAGCAATGAATGAGAGTTCCTGTTGCTGCATGTCCTCACCAGCATTTGGTGTTGTCAGTGTTCTGGATTCTGGTCATTCTAATAGCTGTGTAGTGGTATTTCATTGTTGTTTTAATTTGTATTTCCCTGATCACATATGATGTGCAGCATCTCTTCAGGGTTTTTTGTTTTGTTTTGTTTTGTTTTTGTTATCTGTATATCTTTGTTAGCTCATTTTTTAAAAAATTTTTATTTATTTCTAGGAGAGAGAGAGAGAGACAGCGTGAGCAGGGGAGGGTCAGAGAGAGAGGGCGTCACAGACTGAAACAGGCTCCAGGCTCTGAGCTGGCAGTCAGCACAGAGCCCGACACGGGGCTCGAACCCACGAACCGCGAGATCATGACCTAAGCGAAACTCCGATGATTAACCAACTAAGCCACCCAGGCGCCCCGACCTAAAAAAAATTTCATTTATTATGATTGAAATATTATTGCATGGTTACAGAGCTATAAAGTTGACTCAGGAACTCTACTGCCTCTATTGGATTCACAGCTTTATCAGGCGCCTCGAAAAAATTTTCAGTGAAAAGTCAGTCACCATTCATAGTGCACTGATGTAGTGGATTACATTTATGAAGATAGGAGATCAGTTTTGAAAGTGGTTGAAATACATGTATTGCACATTTTTTCTTGATAAATGTATTAGCCTAGAGTTAACGTACTTGTTGGAGTTTTATTGGGGGGGTGAAGGTAGGGTATTTACTTGTGATTACCCATAACAAAAATTTTCTACAAAGCGAATAATCAAAAGTGGTAGTGAAAATGTAGTCTTTCTGATTTCCAAAACAAGGGATTTCCTGAAATTTATCTTATAGAATCCTTCAGATTCCATATCCACTGGTAATCTGCTTTTTAAAAACAGACTATAGGGAGTGAGTGGGGAGAGGAAGTTTGAATGCTTAACTGTTTGTATTTTTCCTTGCTTAGTGGGATTAATAACTGTGTAATTGAAAACGGTCTAATACTCAGTTGACCTGCCTCAGTGAGTCAATGCAGACATTTCTGGATTGACTTAAACAGCTTGAAGGAAGAGTATATTTTGGGGACATAAAATTGATTTTATACAATCTGCTGATGAACAGCAAGACTTAATGAATGATAGCCTCAAGAAACCTCATTACAGTAGCTTGGATGAATGAGCAGGAAAGGGAAGCAAATTTTTCAACAGGAAAGTTTCTGCTTAAACATGTAATTTTATAGATTAGTGTTACTCCCATTCCCCCAGAGCTTTCTGCAGGGGAGAAACAGTCAACATGCATGAGTTCCAACATTCTTGGTAAACCTTCAGTGATCATTTTCTTTCCTTAAATCTTTTTCTACCTTAATTGCCTTAGCCTTCTCTTGCTCCCCTTCCTGTCTTTTAAACTTTTAACTTTGAAATAATTAAGGATCACAGAATAGATTCACATGAGGTTGCAAAAAAAATGTGTAGGGAGGGAGGTTTTACACACCCTTGTTCCAGCCTTTTGCAGTGTTAACATCTTGTGTATCTATAGTACAAGATAGAAGTGAGGAAATTGACACTGGTACAATCCATAGAACATATTCAGATTTCACCAGTTACATACACAAAATTTGTGTGTGTGGTTCAGCCACATCACAGGTGTAGCCTTGTAGAACTGCTACCGCAGTCAAGATACTCAGCTCTACCACCACTACAAGGCTAATGTCACCCCACTTGCATCCACGACGCAAAATCGGTGTTCTCACAATTTTTCTGATGATTTGTCTCACCCATTCTGATGAGTGTGTAGTGATCTCATTGTAGTTTGAATTTACATTTCTTTAATGGCTAATGATATTAAATATTGTTTCATTCGATTATTTGTAATTTATATATCCTCCTTGGTGAAATGTCTGTGCACATATTTAGGTTTTTTTTTATTGGATTTTTCTTTAATGTTGGGTTTTGAGAGTTCTTTATATGTTCTATGTGCTAGTCGTATGTTGGATGGATAGTTTATAAATATTTTCTCCCAGCCTCTAATTTTTCTTTTCATCTTCTTAACAGGATCTTTCACAGAGCAAAGTTTGGAATTTTGATGAGGTTTAATTTATTATGTTTCCTTTTTTTTTAATTTCAAGTTTTTATTTAAATTCTGGTTAGTTAACATAGATCATAAAATTGGTTAGTTAACATATATCATAAAATTGGTTTCAGGTGTAGAATTTAGTGATTTATCACTTATATATAAAACCCAGTGCTCAACACAAATGCCCTCCTTAATAAGTATCACCCATTTAGCCCATACTCCACCCCCCCCTTTCACCATCATCCCTCAGTTTGTTTTCTATGGTTAAGAATCTCTTATGGTTTGATTCTCTCTTTTATCTCCCCCTTCTCCTATGTTCATCTGTTTTGTTTCTTAAATTCCACATATGAATGTAAAATCATACGATATTTGTATTTCCCTGACAGATTTATTTTGCTTAGCATAATATACTCTAACTGCATCCATGTCATTGCAGATGGCAAGATTTCATTCTTTTTGATGTCTGAGTAATATTCCAGTGTGTGTGTGTGTGTGTGTGTGTGTGTGTGTGTGTATCTTTCTTATCCATTCCTTAGTTCATGGACATTTGAGCCCTATCTATAATTTGACTATTGTTGATGCTGCTGCTATAAACATCAGGGTGCATGTGCCCCCTTTGAATCCATATTTTTCTATTCTTTGGGTAAATACCTAGTAGTGCAATTACTAGGTTGTAGAGTATATCACCTTTTCTTCTTAGAGACATGCTTTTGGTGTCAGTTCTAAGAACTCTTTGCCTAGTCCTATGTCCTAAAGATTGTCTATATATTTTTTCCTGCTTCTTTTTATAAAATCCAGTTTTGCCTTGATATGTTTTTATTGTCCTTACTCCTATTACAGCTTTCATTAAAAAATACTTTCACTCCATTCCACATTGTTCTAATTTAAAAATTATCACCAAGAAAGAAAGAAATAAAAAAATAAAAATCACCATACATACAGGCCATCAGAGTCATTTTTGTTACAAAAATGGAGTCTTGTATAGAATGCATAGATTTTACTCCTCTTTAGGAACGGAACTAGATCTGTTTCTGTTAAGGCATCTCTTGCGGTATCTGTGTTCATGGTGAGCATGTACTTAGCTCACACGTTTTATTAGATGCAATTTTTAATATGGGTGTCTCTTTTTTCTCTCTTCCTCACAGTGAGGTTTTGTCAAGGAAAAAAAAAATACAGCCGAGACATGCCTATTACTAAGACCTTTGCATCGATAACAGTACAACTTCTCTCTTTTGAAGCTCTGTAGTCAACAGTAATCCCCAAGCTTCACTCCTCCCTCCAAGTGCTGCCTTTAAAGTTCAGTGCACAAGTGTGCCTTGGGAAGCCTGTATAAACACATGTAGATGCTTCTGCCATCAACATGTTGGTGATAATGAAGAATTCTGTGCCTTTAAGTGTTAGAAAAGGCTCAATGGAAGAAGCTTATAACTTGAAGTGCAGTGTATTCTTTGATGCCAGAATTGTATGTGTTTATCTCATTCGGATAAAACGCAGCAGAGGAGTTACTGTGTACACACACATATACGTATGCTTTGCCTTTGCCTCAAGTGTTTTGTATATTGTTAAGGTATAGAATGTAGTCGAGGGCATGGATATGACCATCCTGATGAGCTTGCTGCCTTTTCCTTAATTTCCTGCTGACTTCATGTATACCTTGAAATTCATAGTCATAAGCATGTTGTCATTACTTTTTTTGATTTGGGAACCACACTACTTTTCCTCATCAATAGTCCTTACTTGACAAAATCCCTACTTAAAATTTCTTTGCCAGATTTATTCATTTATTCTCTATCATTGGACTATGATGACCTTCAGGTTTCTCTCAACCCTGAGAATCTGTGACAATTTCAATCATTGGATTTCTTTCTCTCTTTAATATGATTTGAAAGACATAAAAAAATATTGGAGGATGCAAAATACCTGTAGGTCAGTCAAGGAAGAAAAAAAGCAGTTCCTAACGGGTCTCTTCCATCATCTAAATAAATCTATACACTTGCAATGTAATTTGGTCTTTTTGAAATTTGCCCATTTTCCAAAAAATAAAAGGAGACCCATCCTGTGAAGTACCCGGGTTGATAGTTTCATTTCCGTGGGCAAGGTGAATTCTTTTGATAATATTCTGTCTTACCATTCAGCACAGCAGGAGATTCTTGTTGAGCAGAACTATGAAAATTTGACAAAGTGGATTTTGACAGCCTCTGCACAACTTTTTAAAAGTGTGTTGTTATTTATTATTTTAAAATATCAGCAGTAAAATATCAGCAGTAAACCTCACAGTTTAAAAAAGACAACCCTATTTTTGTCACCGTACAGTTCTCTATGCTGTTAAAAAGCAGGTTATACACTTTGAGAGGAGACTGGCTCATGGCGACTTGTTTCTGAAGGCTTACCCTTCTTGCCTCTGAAGGTTGCAGTTTGTTTAGGTAGGATGCATTAAGCAGACATCTGCAGATAAACATCAAATATGTGTTAAATCAATGGTGATAATTCCATATGCCATGTTTTATAATTATGCCTTTCAGAGATGACAGAGCACTAACTGACTTGGGTGGTTGTTAGTTTCATTATTTGGTAGTAGAAAATAGGACCCCAGGAAGGTTCTGTGATTTTTCCCTTCATCTCTCAATGATCGGCTAGGAAGAGAGCCAAGCCTGTGGTCTTCCTGTGAAATTTAGTAGTCCGAGCAGAGCCAAACATTCTCCCTGTGTTTCCCCCTGGAGGCTGTGATTGTGAAAGTGCTGTGTGTGATTTTCCAGTCAATATTTCTACACATTTACTTCTCGTCACAATATGTTGTGGGTCTTTCATGAGGAGCTCTAAGCCTTAAAATATAAAAACCATACCAAGATAAAGAATCCTATTATTAGCAAGTCTCTCTNTTCACGATTAAAACACACATAAATGTGAACAGCAACTGAGAAAGCATTGCTTCCTTCTAGAAAACCACTAGGATTTGCATAAACCACTTGACTGTCTGGTAAATGATTATCTGCTCTGTCAGTCCCTGGGGATTTTAACATTAGGCTATTTGCATTTTTAGAGATAAGGAAAGTTCTAAATTCAAGGTGGGTATTTGTTTAACTCTTCAAATGATGACAATTTACCAAACTGGATTTTCCAAAACTCTTTATAAAGCCAGTAAAAACATTCCCTCTTCTGTATAGGGATAACCAGGTGGATTAAATTAAAGGCCTTGAAGGAGTTTGAATGTGTGCTGTGCATAGCCTGTTAATTATTTCCCTTTGGTAAAACTGAGATATGTTAAGGCTAAAAAACCTCAAAATATATACCACTTTGAGAATTGGAAAGGAAGTTTAAAAGATTTCCTGTTATCACTCTTAAAGCATCCACAAGGAGGCATTTACAGCAACGCAAGACGCAACCTGGCTGCCTCTGTTTGGTATTTGCTCCCTGAAGTAGATTACCTGAGATGGGTTCAGGACGAGATTGATGTCAGACAGAGCTGAATTTCGCTGGGGTTCCATTTTGGAAAAGCGGATGGACGTTAACATTCTTGTAACTAACTCCATGTCCTACTGACAGTGAAATAACAGCCACTTTTGAATTTATTTATTATTTGTTACCTGGCACCTGGAAGCATAGTTTATGAAACTTTGAGTTGCTGAAACCTGACAGTGTTAAGGGTGAATTTGCATAAACCCTAACCGATGCTTTTTCCTATATTTAATTTTCACATACAAATAGTTTGAAACCGTTTCTTTCATATACAGCTTCATTTAACATTTTCCTTTTATTTTTATTTTATTCTTTGTGGTTTGCAGGCTTCTATAACACCATAGTTTGTCTAGGGTTGTAAAGCATGAGGGCTTATCTTGATTTCTCTTGAGGTGGTATCATCACCTTCAAAGTCAGAGGGAGTCATACTCAGTGAAAGCAGGTCTTTGTGTAGGCATGGGACAGAACACTAAGGCTGATCCATTATAATGATCATAATGGCTAGCGTTGCTTGAGGGGTCGTATATCCCCACTTAATTCTCATAGCAATCCTGTGAAGTGTGTGTAGGCTCACGATTCCTTATTTAAAGCCCTTAGGATCAGATGTGTTTCAGAATTCAGAGGTTTTTGGAGTTTAGAAAGGTAGTCGGGGTAATACCGTGTGTTACACAAAATCTCCAGTGATGTCTGGGAAAGCACCTCAAAAGCAATCCCCTTAGAATTTCTTCGGGGAAACATCTGAATAGTCCCACTGAGTAGAATTAATGAAATACTTTCATGTTAATTCAGATCAGGTCTTGCCATCAAATGGGGTTGGGCATCATCTTATGAAAACATTTCTGTGTCTACCAATTAAGTAAAGTTAATAACAGATAACAAAACTTTGCTCTTGTTTTTGAAAAATAGAAGAAGCTTGGTGCTTTCTCTCCTTCCTATTCACTATCGAAGATCCACCTCCTTTTTATTATCCCCCACGAATTATGCCACTTAGGCAGTAATCTCTTCTGCTTTCTGTAGATAGTAAATTTCTCAAAGCTCTGATATTTCCCACAGAATGAATGGAATTTAACAAGGTGAAATACCACAAGTAAAAACAGTTAGACTGCAAGGACTGAGGCATCGTGTCCTAGCTGACAGGTATTTAGCAGTATGTTAAGTAACTGACAATGCGAAGAGGCCACCAGCAGTGTGAATGCACTTCAGCGTATAGTAGGAGTGCCGTAGTTAGAATGTGGGAGTTAGTCAAACCTCACTGGATCCAGAGTGTATCTGCAGTCTTGTCTTCCTTTCTGGTTGGCGTACTTTAAAGGGATGCAGGCAGTGTGAAATCTCTTTCAGGTGGACTGAGCAGGAAAGTGGAAGCACTCGAAGCTAGGTCATGTTAAGGCACAGGTGAAATAATTGGGCAAGTTTAGTTGAAAGTTTTGCCAGCTTCTAGCAGTATTTGACTCCCGTACCTGCTCAAATGAGTAATGTTAGCTTCATATTGATGGGTGCCAGCTGTATGCCGTGTCCTGAGCTGTTTAACACTTGGGTTACAAAGATGAAAAGACATGGGCCCTGCCTTTCATGGGCTTCATGTCTAATAGGACACAGAAATGTATACAACTATTTCCAATACAGTATGTTAAGTGTAACTGTAGATACTGTATGAGGCAGCACAGAGAAATTATGATTAGCTCTCTGTGGTGATGGGAGATGAAAGACTAAAGTCTTCAGAGAGAAATGGAATTTTTTTTCATCTTTTTTTTTCATAGAAAATGGAGGAGGGGAGAGGGAGAGAAACTTTTTTGTAATTTTAAGTGTTTCTTTTGAAAGAGAAAGAACATGTGCAAGCAGGGGAGGGCCAGAGAGAGAGGGAGAGAGAGAATCCTAAGCAGGCTCTGAGCTGTCAGGATAGAGCCTGACATGGGGCTCAAACTCACCATGAGACCATGACCTGAGCTGAAAACAAGAGTCAGACACTTAACTGACTGAGCCACTCATGTGCCCTGAGACAGAAGGAGAGAGGAGAGAGAGAGAGAGAGAGAGAGAGAGAGAGAGAGAGAGAGAACCTTAAGCAGGCTCCATGCTCAGCATGGGGCTTGACATGGGGCTCAATCCCACGACCCTGGGATCATGACCTGAGTTGAAACCAAGAGTTGGATACTCAAACGACTGAGCTACCCAGGTGCCCTGGGAAACTGAATTCTGAGCTTGGTTTTGGGAAAAAAAATTTAAGTAAGTGAGATAAAATTGAGAAAGGACAGCATAGGCTTGTTCAAATATTTGGAAGTATGTCATGTATAAGAAGGATTGAAATTATTCAATATGATCCCAGGGGCTCAGGGACCAGTTGGGGAACTATATAGGCAGAGAGATTCCGAAGGAGTCTTTGATCGCTCTGTCCAAAGGCTTCTTTGCAATGTTCAGAGTTCCCAGTCCCTGGATGTGTTAAAACACAGACAAGGCAATTGTTTGGTGGCAGGAGTACAGTAACACATGGTGGGGGCAAGGGTGTCACGCAAGGGATAGAGGGAAACCTAGTGAAGTGCTTAAGGCCATGGGTTCTAGGATCTCACTCCCGGAACTGGTCCTTCTACTTGCTCGCTCTGTGACCTGAGCTAGGATTGTTAGGAAGTTAATACTGAAGGGCTTGGCACTGCACCCCGTACATAGTAAGCGCTAAATAAGTAGCTAATGAGTATTAGCTATTATTGTTGTCATTGGATGGGTGACTTTGAAGTACATCTCACCTTGAAAGGCTTTACATTTCTGCACATTTGTACAGCATTTTCAAGAGAGGTGAGTGCCCTACAACTCTCTCTAGCTCGTGTCTTTCTTTGTCTTATAGATAAAGTGGCCTCATAAATAAGAATGCCTGCCCAAATATCAGAATTGGAGATCATGGAGGAAGATCGATTAATTGAAGAAGTCTTGGATAAGTTTGTTAATTGCCATGAACAAACATATGACGAATTTCTGAGCACTTTTACTCATCTTTCAAAAGGTAAAATGGAGAGGTCAACTTTCTAGAGCAGTAGAGATAAAGAATTTTATTATAATTTTATGTCTTTGCTCCTTTTTCAAAAAGACTATTTAATAAGCATTCATTCATTCCTTTGATCAGCTAATGCATATCAGGGATTTGAGACTGATGCATGCAGATTCCAACACTTCTACAACCAAGAGTTGTATTATGGAGTCAGAGCCACCGAATTTGAGAATTAAAAGGGACCTGAGAAATCATTTTGTGTAACTCATTTATTTTTGAAGAAATACAAGTGCAAAGGGTAGAGGTTTTTAAAAGCATGTTTAAAATGTTTAAGAAATACAGCGAAATGTAGGCTATGGAGTTACACTGTATCCATTTGGGTCCTGGCATTGCTACTTTCTGGGTATGTGACCTTGGGAGTGGCCATTGAGAAAGGAGGGGTAATGATAGTGCCTTAAAGGTTTATGGAGGTTAATTGAAAAGAATCCAAGTAACCCTCAGCATAGTGGCTGACATGGACATACTCAATGCGAGGCATTCTTGGTTGTTGTCATTGATGACAGTGATGCTGTGGCCACTGTAGAATGGAAACACCCCTTCAGACTGGGATAGACAAACTGAAGCCTAAAGTCCAAGCCCATGTTGTGTGTTTCGTTATGTGTCTTGCTCGCCTCATACAGTGGGGTTGTGTTTTCTTCAAGTGAGTCAACATTTAAAAGTTAGGAAATTTTACATAAAAAAATCTTGATTTGTGGTTTTCTTCTCTGATTAAGAGGGAAGCCCTGTTACCACTTATGTCCCTGATGGCAAGGTCAGCTAGAGCTTGCGAGCCCTTGTCCTGTGAGCGCCCTGTTTGTCACACCCTCTGGCAGTCACACGTTGTAAAGAAGTGTGTATGCGTTACTTGCTTCATTCACCTAAATGGCTCCCGTAGGCATTTGGTTTGTGATCTTTGCTCTGGGTTCTTTGCCTCAGATTGCCTGCCATTGGTGTGCTCTCAACTTTGGTCCTTTCTGGGTCCCTGATCCACATTTGTGAGGCAATTGGTCCCCCACCTTCCTGCACATTGGACTCACCTGAGGTTTTTTTTTTTTTTTTTTTAAGAGCATGGCGATACCAGGGCCCACTCTAAATCTTAGCTGGGGCCCAGGAATTGGTATTTTGTAAAAACTCCTCTGGTGATTCTAATGTGTACCTGATTGAGAACAGGGAGTTTCATAATCTCCAGAGTGATCACACTTTCAAGATACAAGTCATGATCATGTGTCCTTAACAAATGTAAACAAATGTCCTTAACAATGTAAAAGGGTATTTACAATGAAGAAAAGGAAAAGTGATTCTAAGTGGTTTCATTGTGCAAGATAGTTGGAATATTGATATTTATTTTGTTTACACTTGCAAACTGTGGACCATGATTTTGTTTACACTTAATGGAGAAATTAGGAAATATCTAGTTTACTTTGAGGCTGTGAATGATCTGTTTTGACATGATCTGTCGATCAAATTAATCTTGCTTAATGGCCAAATCATCTTTTGGTCTATAAACTCTGGTTTGTGAAGATGTGTGCTTTCTCAGAGCCTAATGATTTAGTTTCATGCTTTCTGTACCTAACAAGGCAGTAGAAATGGTTGGGGTGGGGTGTGGAAACAAGGGTAAAACTAGCAGAATTAATATATTTTGTGTGCCAATTGCATTTTTTTTTTTTTTTTTTGGAGAGAGAGTGTGCATGCAAGTGGGGGCGGAGGGGTAAGGGAGGAGGGCTGGAGGGAGAGAGAGAGACTCTTAAGCAGGCTCCATCCATGCCCAGCGTGGAGCCCAATGAGGGGCTCGATCTCACAAAGGTGACATCATGACCTGAGCTGAAACCAAGAGTCAGATACTTAACCACATGAGCCACCCAGGCACCCTGCCAATGGCATTTTCATAATCCAAATTTTTTGGAAGTTACTTGCAAAGCTGACTTTATTTTCATAACTCTGGAAAAGTAAGAACTTCTTGCAAGGACTTGAATGTTTTAAAGGGGCTATGATGTTTTTTTGTTTTGAGGTAAGGGGTATGTTCCATTTTCAAATTTTTGTTATGATCATTGCATGCTGAGAAAGAAACTGTTGCGGATGTGGTGACTTCATTCTGAGTTCAGTTTTGTGCCCCAAATTGAGCTGAAATAAATGATGACGTAAGTCACGTTAACTGCATCTCCAAGCACGCTTTTTTTTTCCTTTCAAAATACCCCTAGGCACCAGTTCACATTATAAACTAATGACCTGAAAAAAATTCCTCTTAAAGCACAAAGAATTGTGAGGGCAAAAATGTGTCTTAAATCAGTAAGCGTCCTTCCCACCCCCACCTCCTCTCCGATACATTTAAGTACCTCTGAAAAGCCAAATAGTACTTAGGGACAGGCCTAGGAGTCTGCAGAATTGATTGATTGTGATTAGTTTTGTTTTAAGGAGGAGATGAAAGCTGTTCAAAGTTTTCCTGGCCTTTCTAGCCCTTCATTTGTCTTGGTGTACTTGCTTGTTCTGCTGGTGTGTAGAATCTTCTCTCTGTGAAAGTGGCAATCACCACACACGCTCATGTATATTTCTTGAATAAGTTTGGTTTCTCAAGTCTATTACAATTTCCCCTGATTGACTGTTCTATTTATTTTTATAATAGTTATATGCCAGAATGCTTATAGGATTCATTTTCTTTCCAAGAGTGTTAAAAGGATCAGTAATCCTATTAAAGATATTTCCCTGGAAAAAATTAAACTATAGCCTGATTGGAAGAAATTCACATCACTGCTTCAGACTGTTGGAAAATGGTTGGAAACTGTGAATATTGCAGCAAAATTCTCCTCCAGTACATTGATGTTGATTATACTTTGCAAGGGTTTTGTTTTCTTTTTTAAAGCAACTCTTTTTTTTAAACCATGGTACATACTCGATAATAAATTCAATGTTTTATCAAAATGTTTATAGAGACACATTAATTATGTTTTAAACAGACAGTTGTAATTGAATTCTCAGTAGTATCATTAGTTCAAGAGAGTAATACCAAATTGTAAGATTTGTATTAGAAAATCAGTGTGCAGAGTTTGGTTTTATTCATTATTGGTGAGATGTTATTATATTGTTGATATTATTGTGGGTAAATACAAGAGGCTAAGTTTCAATCCTTGGCATCTCAATTTCTTTGTGAGTGTAATTCATTTGTAGGTCTTTCTAAGTTATCTATATAAAGGGAAAAATGCCTTTTCCATCTTGTCTGTCATATTTCTATAATTTGCTTAGGTTAGGAAAACACAGATGTGAAAACTTATCTTTGATTTTCTGTTAATGCATTTATTCATTTATTCATTCGTCTCCTAATGGTCTAGGCATTGTTTTAGGTGCTAAGGATCCCCAAATAAATTAAGATATAGTTTGTGTTTTCAAGTACGCATAGTTCAGGAAGAGAGATACATAAATTACACTATTGCTTGATAAGTACCATAATGTAGAAAAGCACGGAGCCCTGTGAGAGCTCATAGGAAGGCCATCCAGGCCCTGCCTAGTGGGGAGGGCAGTAGAATGTACTCGTTGGAGAGGATGCCCACAGTGAGTCCACAGTAACCACGGAACCCAAACTTGCCTTGCGTCCTGTCCTAAGACATAAAATAGAGTGCAATAGGTTCTGACAGGTAAGAGCCAAATTGAACGATGTTAAAAATGCCTCCATTGGTGGTTGTGCTTTGGATCATGTTTCCCTTTGTGTTAGTACATAATATGTATATTCTTTAAATAATAGGTTTGTAAGGTAGAGATGTAGCCTTCTTTCAGTAAAGGTGAGAGTTGTTTCCAATTTCCTTCCACCCCAAGATCAATCATTACATGAGGCATTTGCTCCCATTTTTTAAAGTGTTAGTTACTACTCATATTGCGACCACACAGAAATTATATATTTAAGAAGCCAGTGACTTAGAAATTGACATTCAACTCCATTTTGTTACATATGGTAGTAACTTTGGTGGGGAAAGGGTTATAGTGGTTACATTCAGTTCTCAATCTCTATCATGCACATACCCCGTTATTGTTCTGGTTCTTCAGGCCGCATGATTAGTTTTGATTAAAGTTATGTATTTTACCAACTATTTAACTTAAATAGTTTGGAACTTGAAATGAATTACTGTGATTTCGGGGTGCCTGGGTGGTTCAGTTGGTTAAGAGTCTGACTTCGGCTCAGGTCATGATCTCACGGTTCGAGGGTTCGAGCCCTGCGTCGGGCTGTGTGCTGACAACTTAGAGCCTGGAGCCTGCTTCAGATTCTGTGTCTCCCTCTCTCTCTGATCCTCCCCTGCTCATGCTGTCTCTCTCTCTCAGAAATAAATAAAACATTAAAAAATTTTTTTTAAAAAGAAATGAATTACTGTGATTTTATTTAAAAATATTTTTAACATTTATTTATTTTTTGAGAGATGGAGACAGAGTGTGAGTGGGGGGAGGGACAGAGAGAAAGAGAGTCACAGAATCTGAAGCAGGCTCCAGGCTCTGAGGTGCCAGCACAAAGTCTGACGGGCGTCTTGAACTCACGAACTACAAGATCATGATTTGAGTCAAAGCTGGGCACTTAACTGACTGAGCCACCCAGGTGCCCCTATACTGTGTTTTANTTATGATTAACGTAAATAAGTCTTTGATTTTCATTCTCTCCTTTCAATTTTAAAACACATAGGATCCAGTTTCTAAGTGATTTTACCAGTTTCTGTGATTACCACATAGCAGCTTTCTATTCACTGCTATATTTATCTACACTAGCCTGTTTTCTTACGTCCAGATCAAAGATTTTGTTTCCGATTTTGATGTGTGATTTCGTTTCTGGTTTTCTTTATGGTTATTTTACTTGCAATACTTTGTGGTTTCAGCATTTTATTATTCTTTCAACATATCTTTGAAAAAAATCCCATCAATGCGACTGCCCTTCTCCCTTAATACTTGTTAATATTTGAATTAAATTCTCCCTGTGGTAGAACATTCAGGACAAATGGCCATGCAGGTAGCTTTATAAACTGGTGGTGTTCTGGCCTTTGATTGCTCCAAACTCTCAGAGTTTCAAAACCTCTGAATAGGTTTCAAGTTTTCTTAGATTTTAGTAATCTTATATAATCATAAGAGAGCTTATTCTGTATTTTTTACTTTATTCACATTTAGTTCTTTAAGGAGCTATGCCAGTGCTCTATCACCATTATAAATTCCAGGAATATACCGTTACCATAAGATTTGTGACCATTAGGCCGGCACTGTCTAGTACGAGAGACACTGTCACATGTGGCAGTTGAGCACTTGAAATGTGGCTAGTGCTGCCCACTGAGTTTTACATTTCACTTAATTTTGATTTGTGTAAGTTTAAGTAAGAATGCTTGTATTCAGCTCAGTTATTGGAAAACTATTAAATGTGTTTGGGACAACTTGGGTATGTGAATTAATTTTTTTCAAATGTAAATTTCATGAAGTATTTCACTGTCCCCCGGCCCCCATTCTGTGGTTTCGGTTACCTGTGGCCAACCAGGATCTGCGAGATGGTCCTCCTTCTGAATTATCAGCAGAAGGTCATAGCAGCCTAATACTGCATCATAGTGCCTGCCTCGCTCACATTGTTTCATCTCATCAGATAGGCATTTTATCATCGTAGCATCACAAGAAGTGAATATGGTACAGTAAGCTATTTTAAAAGGAGAGTGACTGACCCTTCGCATTAACTTTTACTATAGTGTATTGTTATAATTATTCTATTTTATTATTGTTGTTGTTAATCTCTTACTGTACCTAATTTATAAGTCAAACGTTATCAAAGGTATGTATGTACTGGGAAAAACCAGTTTGTATAGGGCTTGGTACTAACAGTGGTTTCAGGCATCCTCTGGGGGTCTTGGAACAGATTCCTCATGGAAAAGTGNCCCCTGCTCATGCTGTCTCTCTCTCTCAGAAATAAATAAAACATTAAAAAATTTTTTTTAAAAAGAAATGAATTACTGTGATTTTATTTAAAAATATTTTTAACATTTATTTATTTTTTGAGAGATGGAGACAGAGTGTGAGTGGGGGGAGGGACAGAGAGAAAGAGAGTCACAGAATCTGAAGCAGGCTCCAGGCTCTGAGGTGCCAGCACAAAGTCTGACGGGCGTCTTGAACTCACGAACTACAAGATCATGATTTGAGTCAAAGCTGGGCACTTAACTGACTGAGCCACCCAGGTGCCCCTATACTGTGTTTTATGATTAACTCGTAAATAAGTCTTTGATTTTCATTCTCTCCTTTCAATTTTAAAACACATAGGATCCAGTTTCTAAGTGATTTTACCAGTTTCTGTGATTACCACATAGCAGCTTTCTATTCACTGCTATATTTATCTACTTTAGCCTGTTTTCTTACGTCCAGATCAAAGATTTTGTTTCCGATTTTGATGTGTGATTTCGTTTCTGGTTTTCTTTATGGTTATTTTACTTGCAATACTTTGTGGTTTCAGCATTTTATTATTCTTTCAACATATCTTTGAAAAAAATCCCATCAATGCGACTGCCCTTCTCCCTTAATACTTGTTAATATTTGAATTAAATTCTCCCTGTGGTAGAACATTCAGGACAAATGGCCATGCAGGTAGCTTTATAAACTGGTGGTGTTCTGGCCTTTGATTGCTCCAAACTCTCAGAGTTTCAAAACCTCTGAATAGGTTTCAAGTTTTCTTAGATTTTAGTAATCTTATATAATCATAAGAGAGCTTATTCTGTATTTTTTACTTTATTCACATTTAGTTCTTTAAGGAGCTATGCCAGTGCTCTATCACCATTATAAATTCCAGGAATATACCGTTACCATAAGATTTGTGACCATTAGGCCGGCACTGTCTAGTACGAGAGACACTGTCACATGTGGCAGTTGAGCACTTGAAATGTGGCTAGTGCTGCCCACTGAGTTTTACATTTCACTTAATTTTGATTTGTGTAAGTTTAAGTAAGAATGCTTGTATTCAGCTCAGTTATTGGAAAACTATTAAATGTGTTTGGGACAACTTGGGTATGTGAATTAATTTTTTTCAAATGTAAATTTCATGAAGTATTTCACTGTCCCCCGGCCCCCATTCTGTGGTTTCGGTTACCTGTGGCCAACCAGGATCTGCGAGATGGTCCTCCTTCTGAATTATCAGCAGAAGGTCATAGCAGCCTAATACTGCATCATAGTGCCTGCCTCGCTCACATTGTTTCATCTCATCAGATAGGCATTTTATCATCGTAGCATCACAAGAAGTGAATATGGTACAGTAAGCTATTTTAAAAGGAGAGTGACTGACCCTTCGCATTAACTTTTACTATAGTGTATTGTTATAATTATTCTATTTTATTATTGTTGTTGTTAATCTCTTACTGTACCTAATTTATAAGTCAAACGTTATCAAAGGTATGTATGTACTGGGAAAAACCAGTTTGTATAGGGCTTGGTACTAACAGTGGTTTCAGGCATCCTCTGGGGGTCTTGGAACAGATTCCTCATGGAAAAGTGGGGGACTGCTATGAATACAGATCAAGTATTTCTGATGGAAAATTTTCATCTGGGGGCGCCTGGGTGGCTCAGTCGGTTGAGCGTCAGACTTCGGCTCAGGTCATGATCTCGTGGTTTGTGAGTTGGAGTCCCGCGTCAGGCTCTGTGCTGACAGCTCAGAGCTTGGAGTCTGCCTTAGATTCTGTGTCTCCCTCTCTCTCTGCCCCTCCCCTGCTCATGCTCTATATCTCTCTGTCTCTCAAAAATAAATAAGCATTAAAATTTTTTTAAAAAATTAAAAAACATTTTTTTTCCTCTGAATTGAGATAAGTTATCAATGCGAAATATGAACAGGATTTTGAAGACTTTGTATACAAATAAAATATAAAATATCTCAATATTTTCATTTTAACTGCATTTAAAATGACAGTATTTTGGGAAATTGGCTTAAATAAGATATGTTATTAAAATTAACTTCACTTTCTAAAACTTTATAAAAATATGGTTGCTTGAAAATTTTAAACCACGTATGTGGCTTACATTATATTTCTACTGAGCAGCCCTGCTCTAGACTAGTAGTTCTCAAACTTGGCTAACTATCAGAAAAACTTTTATAATGTCAAACTTGTATAAGAATAAGGATTTCCAGGGCCACCTGGGTGGCTCAGTCAGTTAAGTCTCTGACTCTTCATTTTGGCTCAGGTCATAATCTCCTGGTTTGCAAATCAAGCCCCATCTCGGGCTCTGTACCAGCACAGAGCCTGCTTGGGATTCTCCCTCTCCATCTCTCTCTGCCCCTACCCCACTCACACACTCTCTCTCGCAAATAAATAAGTGAACTTAAAAAAAAAAGAATAAAGATTTCCAGACGCTATTTTGTGCCTATTAAATTAGAGGCTGTCTAGTGAGGGGTCTAGGAATTTTTACATTTATAAAGCTCTGAACTAATTCAGCTGTACCACTAGTTTTGAGAATCTTCTGGTTTAGACAACGAGTCTGGTAATGGAGTCCCTTAAAAAGCAGGACTATCTAACTACCTTTAAAATACTAGATTTTTTTAAACGATATTTATTTAAGTAATCTCTACTTAACATGAGACTTGAACTTATGATCCCAAGATCAAGAGTCACATGCTCTTATGACTGAGCCAGTCAGGCACCCCTTGTTTCTGTTTAAACTGTAGAGTTAGAAGAGATATTCCAGCGCTCTTACTTTTAGCTTAATTCATTGAAGTATTCACCAAGCATTTGTCTTGAGTAACTTATTTAATTGTGACAATGAGGCAAAGGAGCTATTACTAATCCTTTTTATAGTGCAGAGAACTGAAAGCCCTTGTAAATTAACACCTTGCCTGCAGACCAGTCAAACTCGAGACATCTGACCCTCCTCTGTATCACACTACTTCTCCCACAGAAACATCTAGGATGGTGAGATGTAGGAAAACTAGTCTAATGTTATTATTGATAAGCAGCTAACGTTTACTTGGTACTATATATTGTGCTAAGCATTTTACCTGGGTCATCGCATTTCTTACAATAGCCTAGTGAGTTCTTTCCTTCGTTTTGATTTTTATGATTGCCAGCTTTTAAACAGATGAGAACAGAAAGGCTTTAGGTTAAGCGCCTTACTATTGTGGGCTGAATTGTGTCCCACCAAAACTTGTATGTTGAAAACAGAACCACCAACATGAGTGTGTTTGGAGATTGGGTCTTTAATGAGGAGACGGAGGTAAACGGTGGGGTCCTAACCCAGTATGATGTGTGTCCTTAAAAGAGAGACACCCCAGGGAGGTACACACACAGAGAAAAGTCGCCAAGGGGACTCAGCAAGAAAGTGGCCATCTGCAAGCCAAGAGAGAGGCTCGGGAGAAACCGAACCTTGCTAACACCTTGATCTTGGACTTCTAGCCTCCCGAATTGTGAGAAAATAAATTTGTGTTGTTTAAGCCACCACCCAGTCTGTGATATTTTGTTATGGCATCCCTAACGCACTTGTCCAAGGTTCTGTAACTAGTTATTGGTGGAATTGGATTATGGACTTAGTTGGTGTAGCTCCAAAGCCCATAATCAACCACTTTGCTTTATCTGTCTTCCTTGTAGCATTGAGCAGTTCTTCCCAAGATCTGGGAGTCACTGGCATGCAGATAATGTGGAGCACAGGAATAGTTGCACTTCCTCAAAAGATAATGATTTTAAATGTTTCTTAGAGTGTAAGCTTCATGAAGGCTGGAGTTTGTCCCCCAATGTTATTTTAGTGCCTAAAGCAATGCCTGGCAATGTAGAATAAATAGATGCCTAATAAATATTTGTGGAGAGTCACCTTGGTGGCTCAGTCAGTTCAGTATCTGATTCTTGATCTCAGCTCAGGTCTTGATCTTAGGGTCATGAGTTCAAGCCTTGCATTGGGCTCTATGCTGGGTGTGAAGCCTACTTGAAAAAAAATTTGTTGAATACATGAAATAAAAAAATATAAAAGAATTTAGAATGTCAAACAGAAGGGCCCTTGACTGAGATCTAAAGAACATCCACATATCATGGACAGGTACAAGAAGAAGAGTCCATAAAGAAGACTGTGTCATTTGCCCTCTGCTTGAACTGGGAGCCATAGTAGACTTCACACACACACACACACACACACACACACACACACACACACACGGAAAGAGAGACAGAGACAGAGAGACACACATTGCAAGTGATTTTGAAAGGCGGAAGCAAAGAAGGAGAGAAACGCTTGGAGTCAGGGAGACCAGCAAGGACCCTGAACAGAAATACGTCTGTGGAGGTAAGGACTAGGGCAGTGGTGGTGGTGGGGGGGGACCCGGAAAGCAGAGAAGTCTATTACAAGACCCTGACAGCACTTGGCAAAAGGTGAGTGACAGAGGATTAGGGAGAAGGAAGAGTCAAAGAGGAGGCACAGGTATCCTGCCTGGAGAGGCGGAGGCCCACAGAGGCCGAGTGACAGGTTCGAAGGTACACAGTTCTCATTTCAGGAGGCTTTTGTTTCTCTCCTTATTAAGCGTCTGTTCTGTCAGGAGCTTAGAATCTTGGGCTGGGATTTGCTTTACACGTCCGGACTGATACGTTTGGAGTTGTCAGTTCAGCCAAAGGAATATCACTACTCATACTTGACAACTTCTAAAAACTGTAATTAAAGAGGGAAGTGGTGACAGCGCGTAAAACAACACGTTTCCAAAGTTGACACATCATTTTGGTCCCCGAAGCTATTTTGAATTTGAACGCTAGAAACGCATCTTTCAACTTCCATAGGGTTCCAAAGAGTCTCTTCCCAGCCCAAAGAATGAATTTAAAATGTGCGATAGAAAAATACCACAGAGAAAAATAGAGAAAGCAGCTGGCCCTCTTACCCACTTCAGAGCAGGGAAGGAATTTCAGTGGAGCATGAAAACCGCTTTCTCTCATAAAAGAAAACACAACAACAAGAAATAATCCCTGCTGTGTAGCCTTTTGCAGTTGTTTCCTGTCAATATTAGGCAGCGGGCTTAGCATCGTTTTGATACCCCTGCAACGGGCAGACAGGGAGGAAGTTGGAAACAAACCGCCCAGCCCCGCGCTCCCAGGTGGCACCTTCGCAGGCGCTGTTGTTACCAGTCACTTAATTCCCTACTGAATATCGAGTGGTGTTTTTAGTTCACAGGCCATTTGCAGTGTCTTTCTGTTTCTCCTTTTTTTTTTTTCGTTAGTTTCGCCGAGAAGAAGAGGTAGCTCTTGCGAATGGGAGTTTTAACAGCGAAGTGCACGGTGGAAAACAGCACAGCAAATGGCAGTAAACTTGCTTTGGCCTAAGACATAGGCCGCTGGATGTTAACCTCAAGAGGAAGTTGTAGAAGGCATAGTGAGGACTTGCTAATAAAAGCCACTAGGCAATTAAAAAACCCTGCTAATTAGTCTGGCATTCCCCAGGGAGAGAATAAGGAAGCCGTGTGATTTTTGAAGCTTTTTATTGATTTTTTTTTTTTTGGTATTGCTGAATGAATTTAAAAAAATAAAGTTTATGATTTTATATTGACTTATATTAGTTTTATATCACTAGCTTTATGTATGTGACCTCTTTATCAAAACATAGTGGAGGGGGGTGCACCCAGGTAGCTCAATCAGTTAAGCATGGGACTCTTGATCTCAGCTCAGGTCTTGATCTCAGGTGGTGAGTTCTGAGTTCAAGCCCGCATTGGGCTCCATGCTGGGCATGAAAAAAACAAAACAGAAAAACATAAAACCCTGAAGGAGGAAGAAAGTGTTGAATAAAGGGACCTCATTTGTAGCAGAGCCCCATGGAATGAAACAGCACCAGCGGCATTAACCTATTCTTTTCTCTTTGATGGAACATCTGCAAACTGTAATTAAGCAATTTTCATTTGTTTCTCTATTTCTTTTGTCATCACTAAATCACTACATTTAGGGAGCAAATTGACAAATTAGGAAACACCATTAAACGGCTGGTTCAGTGGTGGAAGGAAATCTCCCCCCTCCAAATTATGATGCATTTTGAGCTGATTAAGCCATTTTGTTTTAGATATATTAGCTTAAATCTTCAGCTGTGGTTGTTACAATTCATTTTCTACACAAGGATATTTGGTCCATAGATAATTGTTTGTTTTCTGTGTCTGCTGTAGCTAAGGTGCAATTGGGTGAGGAAAGAAAATGTATTGGAGTATTTATAACATTTTGAATTATAATCATTAAACTTATTTTTGGCAGTGTTCGTAACGCGTAATATTTTGTTGCAATAAATTTCTAGTGTGTTTTCTCAGTGAAGTAAGATATTATGAGCTTTTTAATTTGATTTGTTTACAAATAAAGGATAATTTTCTTTGATTCTCCTTATGTTTTCAGCATATATATTATATGTATATTTTGTGTGTGCAATTAAATGAGAGAGGTGACTTTTCTTGGGCAAATGTGATCTTGAAGTTTTACAAAATACAACAGAAAACTGCTAGTGGCCAAATAAACTTTTAAGATGGTCACGGTCAGTCTTTAAGTGAATAAAGACTAATTAAAACAATTAAATTAATTAATTAAACAATATTAAGTGAGTGCACAGTTGTTTTGTGTGCATTTGTCATTAACCTGAGACGTTATTTTTACTCATCATTGTTAAATGTATTATTATAATGGAAGAGAAAGAGTTAATTACTTAACTTCAAACCAAGTTGGTTTTAAGACTGTGTCCTTTGATTCAGCTGAATGGGCCCGTATTCAAATGTGAGTGGTTTTCAAATCTGGAATCTCTCAGCTGTAGAACAATAATATTTTCTTTGAAATGGTCAGCTAAACCCAAAGGGATACAAACAGGAAACTTTATTGTAACCAAACTCATATCTTCTTTGTATCAAAATCAAACCACAGTCCGTCTATTTTGAGGTTGTTAGTGTCTTTTTCCCTCTCCACTTGGATTCCCTCCAGATGAGATGGATTTACGTGACACCAGTTAGCTCAGTGTTCTTGGAGCCCATTGCTTTTTTTAGCACAGAGAAGAATCATTATACCATTTCATGCGTTTTCTGGACTTAGTCTGCCTTTGCATTAGCTATTATAGTGTATGGGTTGCTGATTAGAAAAAAGGGATTGTGACTCAAGTACCACATTCCCCCCCCTTCTCTATAAATTATTCTTTGTGTGACTTGTAGCCAGTCATCTCATTTGGGGGTATAAGGCTTAGTCCCCCATTAAAGTGTCAATGCAGTTCTTGCAAATGTTGAGCTCATTTCCGTATTGATTGTATTCCTGCTATGTGTTAGGCATTGAGCTAAAACCTGGGAATATAAGATGAATGAGACACAGTTCCTACTCTGATATGTCATTCTTACTTATTTCTGTGTGCCCCTGTGCTCCACATGCTGTAGATGTGTAAAGGCACACTCACAGTCACACAGATGGCATGGTTAGGGGCTGACTGGTAAGGGAATACTAACTGTTCTGTACATAGTGCTGATAAAACAATATCCAGAATATTGTGCTTTGTCTGGGGGACTCAGCTTTAGATTGAGTAAACAGTATATGAGTTTCAATAAGAGCAATCAGAATGATTAGAACAGTGGATTCTTCAGACTTTTTCTCTATTTTTTACTTCAAGCTTTTTTTTTTTTTAATTCTTTTTTTTTTATGAAGGACACCTGGATTTACCCTGAAAAATGAGGGAATGTGAGAGACATGTATAATTGAAATGTATTATTGTGTTGCCCTAATGCTATATGCCGATGAACAGGTCTTGGATTATCACAGATATTTGCAGAAGATATTATTCTACTTCATAAAGTTCGAAAGCTCCTAGAAAGCATTTATTTGTAAAGGAGATGGTGACAAATTACTTTCTCTAATTTTCTCCAACCTGTGTGAATAAAAGAGGGTATTTTTAAGTTGATGCATCTTTGTGCATGTAGGCAGAAGGGCATGGTCTCAGGGTGAAGGAAAATTTTTTAGGTTAATGGGATTTTGTTTTATGAAGAGTGGGTGTACTGTCCTTGCATTTCCCATTTTGTTGCGAGCAGGGCCAGTGTAATGGAAAGGATTCTTTTCGAGCTTAGGATTCAGAAGACCCGGTCTAGACATTTATTAATTCTTTGGCACTGCAGGCCTACCACTTAATCTCTCTCTGTCTGTAAATCAGGGGTAATTCTGCCTTCTCAGTGTGTCTCATATGGTTATGATGTGAATCTGCTGAAATACACATGAAGGTACTTGGTAGGTTTTAAAGATGTATTCCAGTGTAGCTTATTTATGGGCACTATTTGGGATTTCAAAGAGAAACATCAAGGTTAAATATTAAAGAAATCTTGAATCTGCAATGTAGAAAACAGAATGCTGTTTAAAGTGTTAGTGCTCCACATCCTATTCCTTGAAGGAGTCAGAACGAACTCTGTGTAGTATACATTGTGTAGTGTCTATGTACAGTGTCTATTGTGTAGTTTAAGACTATACAAGTCCGGCGATAATCCTACACTGGCCTCTGGTGGATAGACTAAATAGTATGTTTATATATAATCCTCGGGCAAAGGTATACTTATATACTTTGACAAAGATATCAGATACTACATATTTTTTAATGTTTTTGTTTGTTTGTTTTTTGTTTTGTTTTGTTTTTTGAGAGAGACAGAGTGTAAGCAGGGGAGGGGCAGAGAGAGAGGGAGACACCGAATCAGAAGCAGGGTCCAGGCCCTGAGCTGTCAGCACAGAGTCCTAGGCAAGGCTCGAACCCACAAACCTGGAGACCATGACCTAAGCTGAAGTCGAGTGCCCAACTGACTGAGCCACCCAGGCACCCTTCCAGGAAAAACTTTTTAAGAAGGAAGGAAATCTGTAGAGGTATCCTCCCTAGATTGAAGAGATTTGGTTAGATAAAATGCTTTTCACCTACAAATAGGTTTATTTTTTTGTTCATGGTAGGAAAGTTAGAAAATACAGAAGTATGAACACACACACACACACACACACACAGGAAAACAGAAAACTCTTTCTATAGCAATAACAGTTTTAGCTGCTCTACTGTCAGAATAAAAATGACATTTCTCAGTCTCCCTGCAACTGGGAATGGTTGTTTGACTAAGTTTGTGCCAATAAGAAGTTAGAGGAACTGATATGTGTAATTTCTGGGTGATATCCTTAAGAAATGTGCCCTAGACTCTTCTGATCCTTCCCCCTGGCTGGAAATAGGCAATCTTTGGATCAATCTTTAGACACAGAGGCGGAAGCCATGTGCTGAGGAAGGCAGAGTGCCCTGCCAGCCCGGGTCCCTGGACCATTGCATGAGCAGAGCCTGCACACTGGCCTAAACTGTTACAGGAGAGAGAAATACAATTGTTATTTGAGCTGATCTATTTTGGTGCCTCCTTGACCTAGTAGCCTAAACCATGCCTTCACTAATAACAGAGGCGAACCATGTCCACACCTAGAGCAAGGGTGTAGTCGTGCACCGTCCTGGGCTATGGGGAGAAGGGTGGTGCCCTAGGGATGGCAGAGCAGAAAGGATGGGGCCTGGGTAGAATGACTCTGGGAAGCAGAATAACCATATTATTATGGATAATCTGTGTCTATATTAGTGCATGAGAGAAATAAACTTCCATTCTGTTGAAACCAGGGTTACTTGAGGTGTCTGTTTCATATAGGTAAAGCTATATCCAATTTGAAGCTATAATCCTGTATCTTAGAGATAAACCATGGGTGTATACCTCATTNTTTTAGAACATGGGACTTGGAGACAATTAGGATTTGAATCTGAGCTCTGCTGCTTCCTAATGAGGTGCTCTTCTCTGAGCTTCAGTTTCACCATCTGTAAAATGGATATTATAACCTCTACCTCACAGACATGTTGTTAGGATTAAATAATCATATATGTAAAACTTGCACAAACATATTTATGTTTATTTACAAATACCTAAATAAAATTTTTAATGCTTATCTTATTATTTTATTATTTTTGAGAGAGAGAGACAGACAGATAGACAGACAGAATCTGAAGCAGGCCCCAGGCTCTGATTGTCAGCACAGAGGCTGAGGCAGGGCTCGAACTCATAAACTGTGAGCTCATGACCTGAGCTGAAGTCAGACAGCTGAGCTACCAACTGAGCTACCCAGGCTCCCCTGTGAATACCTA